>NW_025422071.1:0-355421 GCF_011764305.1 Mustela putorius furo
CACTGCCATGGCCTTAGGTCATCGTCTCTTTTCATACCTCAATTTTCAGGTTTCAGAACCTAGACCTTATCTCCAACCACTGCCCAAAGGGTGACTGTGATGTAAAATCAGAACTCTTCCTTACCCATGGCAAGAAACCTTGTGGTTGGCATGTTGTCCAACGTTCAGTGTAGGAGGAATACGAGCATTCAACACTGAGGCCCGCCCATACCCGAGTCGAGGAGGGCATAAACGCATTGTTGTGACCCTCAGAAGCGTGAGTCCTGTCCTCTAGTACGTCCTCTCAGAGGCTGGACCATTAGATGTCATAATGGGCTTGACATGTCCATAGTCCCCAATTTTAACCAGATTTCTCGTTGTCCAGTGGCCCTCCTTGGGCTCCTACTCTGGAATCCCTCATTTAGTGGGAAACCTGAGGTTGAAAACTAAACAAAGAAATCAACAACAACAGAACAACGGACTTCTTCCATCCCACAGAATGACCCCCAAACTCTTTGGACGGGGCCCAACCCCCAAGAGTAGCTTCGTCCATTTCCCATGAAGTCACGCGGTTTCACGACCATGAGTGACCACGATATCCAGAGACAAAACAGAGCAAGAGCCTCACACATCACCCTTTTTCATATCCCGAAGAGTTCTCCTCATGGTCTGTAGATCAGTCCTGCCATACCTATGACCCGAAACATATCGGAGTTTGTGTTTTCAGACAACTATCCAAACAGCTCTGGCCTACACCCCTACAGCTAAGGCCCTGGACCAAACCCTGGCGACTGTGCTTGCCCTCTCCAAGAGTTGGTACGTGACCTTTCAATGGCCACAACCCTACTAAGAGGATAAACATCCAGGTCCCTGAGGCCATCCCAATATTTGTGGCTTCTCAGGACAAACAGGGGGCAATCTGGGCCCATCTGAGCACCTACCGGCACTCAGACCCGTAGACTGATGTCCCCAGAGGTAAAGGAACGAACAGGCCCCTAGGCACCTACGGATCCATTGCTTTGGTTCCGCCGGATCTCTCTAAGAGGCCTGGATTTCAATAAACAGCATATGGCTGTTTCTTGACTCACCATCAGAACAAATCTCATCTACACCATGGGAATTTGCAGGCACGAATGGTGCTGTTGAGAAACCTCTCATTAGGGGGACCCTTCAGGCCCCAGTTGCCAATGCTTCATTACAAGTCTCCCATGACACCAAAATCATCCTTAGGACACACATGCACGGAGGAGTCCCATTCAGCTCAAAGCCTCCTCGGTTTGCTCCCCCATAGCACCAGGCAGCTCTAACCAGTCTTGTTGCTTGAGCAAATTGGTGGAATGCGAGGTGCCTACTTAGGCATACAAATCCTAGAACCCCGCGTCGGAATCGTTGTCCGGCAGTCCACCCACAGGGTCTCAATTGGGCTGCTAGCAAGAATATTTGCAGTTGGGCAGCTGTCTCCACAACTCCCATCGAGGGAAAACCCCCATGGCCTCGTGATCTATCCCCCCTTCAAGAAGGGGCCATCAGGGGACAGAATGTTCCAACCTGAGCGATCGGCTGATCCCCGCCCTGACTTGCAGATGCACGAGATCTTGATTCAGGCCTGTATTTGTGGCCTGCCATCCTCACCCAGAAAACCTAGGCCTCTCTTGGTTTCTCAGACTTTTTCGTCCTCAGACTACTGGCCCACAAGCCCTCCAGTTTTGGCATCCAGAACTACAATGCAGCACTCGCCTGCCCTCCAGAAGAATAACATTGCCCTCTGGGGCTACCCAGAAACAACAAATGAGGATCATCCTGCACGCCATTCGGCTGTACCCCCACCCATATATAAGCTGACCTGGGCACGAATGCCCGTTCGATTTTCGGACACAGCCTGAGCCTGGACCTTGTGGTTGGCATCCTTGGTCCAAGGTTCAGTGTACTGAAAACCAGTGTGGATATGAGGCCCCGCCCATGCTTGCAGCCCATATTGGTCACAAAACACAAATTGTGACCCTCAGACTGAGCCCAGTCCTCAGATAAGGCCTCTCAGTGGCTGGATGGAGAGACATCATATTGGACGTTTGCCATGCCCAGGCCCCAATTTTTTTAAACCATAGTTCGGGATGTCCCTTCAGTCTTCCCCTAGGGCTCTGCTTTGGAATTCCGCTTTTGGTGGGACACCTGAGGTAACATACCTGAAAGGAGTCCTCCTATCCCACAGATTGACGAAAAAACAATTGGGATCGGGCCAAATCCACAGAGAGCAAGATTCTTCCATGGCCCATGAGGCCTCCCCAACATTCCACGGCCATCGCTGATACAAAATCCAGAGAAAAAGCCTGAGCACACGCGCCTCAGACTCGCTCATTCTTCATATCCTAAAGAGTTCTTCAGATAAGAAACTACATGGCACTCGAATGCACCCAAAAATATATAGTCCTAACCTGGGCACTAATGCACTGTCTGACAACCTGAGCCCGGACCTCGTGACCAAGACCCAGACAGCTGACCGCACCCTGAGAACATCAGACCACCCATGGCCTTAGGTCATCATCTCTTCCCTACCTCTGTTTTCAGGCTTCAGAACCTAGACCTTATCTCCAATCACTGCCCAGGGGTGACTGTGATGCAGAAATCAGAACTCTTCCTTTACCCATGGCAAGAAAACTTCTGGTTGGCATTATGTCCTACGTTTCAGTGTAGGAGAAACCAGCATTCACCCTGAGGCCCCACCCATACTTGAGGGCGACGAGGTATAAACAAGCATTGTGACCCTCATCGTGAGTCCTGTCCTCTAGTACGTCCTCTCAGTGGCTGGATCATTAGATGTCATAATGGGCTTGACATGTCCATAGTCCCCAATTTTAAACCAGATTTCTCATTGTCCAGTCGCCCCTCCCTTGGGCTCTATTCTGGAATCCCTCATTTAGTGGGAAACCTGAGGTTGAAAAACAAACAAAACAAATCAACACAACAGAACAACGGACTTCTTCCATCCCACAGAATGACCCCAAACTCTTTGGACGGGGCCAAACCCCCAGAGAGTAACTTCGTCCATTTTCCCATGAAGTCACCACCCGGACATTTCACGACCATGACATGACACGATATCCAGAGACAAAACTTGAGCAAGAGCCTCACACTCACCCTTTTTTCATATCCCGAAGAGTTCTCCTCATGGTCTGTAGATCAGTCCTGCCATACCTATGACCCGAAACATATGCGGAGTTTTTGTGTTTTCAGACAACTATCCAAACAGCTCTGGCCTACACCCCCTACAGGCTAAGGCCCCTGGACCAAACCTGACGACTGTGCTTGCCCTCTCCAAGGATTGGTACGTGACCTTTCCAATGGCCACAACCCTACTAAGAGGATAAACATCCAGGTCCTTGAGGCCATCCCAATATTTGTGGCTTCTCAGGACAAACAGGGGCAATCTGGGCCCATCTGAGCACCTACCGGCACTCAGACCCGTAGACTGAGGTCCCCAGAGGTAAAAAGGGAACGAACAGGCCCCTAGGCACCTATCGGATCCATTGCTTTGGTTTCCAGGGATCTCTCCTAAGAGGCCTGGATTTCAATAACAGCATATGGCTGTTTCTTGACTCACCAATCAGAACAAATCTCATCTACACATGGGAATTTGCACGATGGTGCTGTGAGAAACCCTCTCATTAGGGGGACCCTTCAAGGCCCCAGTGCCACTGCTTCATTACAAAGTCTCCCTAGACACAAAATCATACTTAGACACATGCACGGAGGAGTCCATTTTAACTCAGCCTCCTCGGTTGCTCCCCCAGATCAGGCAGATCTAACCTGTCTTGTTGCTTGGAGAAAATTGGAATGCGAGGTGGCCTACTTAGGCATCCATCCTTAGAACCCCGCTCGGAATCGTTGTCCTGCAGTCAACCAACAGGTCTCAATTGTCCTGCTGAAGAATCTTTGCAGTTGGGAGCTTCTCACAACTCCCATCGAGGGAAAACCCCCATGGCCTCGTGATCTATCCCCCCTTCAAGAAGGGGCCATCAGGGACAGAATTTCCAACCTGAGCGATCGTCTGATCCTCGCCCTGACTTCAGATGCACGAGATCTTGATTCAGGCCTGTATTTTGTGCCTGCCATCCTCACCCAGAAACCTAGGCCTCTCTTGGTTTCTCAGACTTTCGTCCTCAGACTACTGGCCCACAAGCCCTCCAGTTTGGCAATCCAGAACTACAATGCAGCACTCAGCCTGCCCTCCAGAAGAATAACATTGCCCTCTGGGGCTACCCAGAAACAACAAATGAGGATCATCCTGCACGCCATTCGGCTGTACCCCAAATATATAGGCTGACCGGGGCACTAATGCCCTTTCGGACACAGCCTGAGCCTGAACCTCCTGGACCCAGCCAGACAGCTGGCCGCACACTGAGCACATCAGACCCGCCATGGCCTTAGGTCGTCATCTCTTCTCAACCTCGGTTTTAAAGCTTCAGAACTGGACCTTATCTCCAATCAAGGCCAGGGTTTGAAAAAGTAGCAGAAATCAGAACTCTTTCCCCATGGCAAGAAACCTTGTGGTTGGCATGTTGTCCAGGGTTCAGTGTAGTTGAAACCAGTGTGGCCCCTGAGGCCCCGCCCATGCTTGCGGGCCACATTGGTCACAAACACACACACATTGTGACCCTCAGCCTGAGCCCAGTCCTCAGGTAAGGCCTTTCAGTGGCTGGATGGAGAGACAGCCTATTGGGCTTGCCATGCCCCTAGGCCCCAATTTTTAACCTTAGTTCGGTTTGTCCCTTCACTCTTCCCCAGGGCTCTGCTTTGGAATTCCTCTTTTGGTGGGACACCTGAGGTAACAAACCTGAAAGGAGTACTCCCATCCCACAGATTGACAAAAAACAATTGGGATCGGGCCAAATCCACAGAGAGCAAGACTCGTCCATGACCCATGAGGCCTCCCCAACATTCCACGGCCATCGCTGATACAAAATCCAGAGACAAAAGCCTGAGCACGCGCCTCAGACTCGCTCATTCTTCATATCCTAAAGAGTTCTTCAGATAAGAAACTACATGGCACTCGAATGCACCCAAAATATAGAGTCTAACCTGGGCACTAATGCACTGTCTGACAACCTGAGCCCGGACCTCGTGACCAACACCCAGACAGCTGACCGCACACTGAGAACATCAGACCACCCATGGCCTTAGGTCATCATCTCTTCCCTACCTCTGTTTTCAGGCTTCAGAACCTAGACATTATCTCCAATCACTGCCCAGGGGTGACTGTGATGCAGAAATCAGAACTCTTCCTTACCCATGGCAAGAAAAACTTCTGGTTGGCATTATGTCCTATGTTCAGTGTAGGAGAAACCAGCATTCACCCTGAGCCCCCGCCCATACTTGAGGGCGACGAGGTATAAACAAGCATTGTGACCCTCATCGTGAGTCCTGTCCTCTAGTACGTCCTCTCAGTGGCTGGATCATTAGATGTCATAATGGGCTTGACATGTCCATAGTCCCCAATTTTAAACCAGATTTCTCATTGTCCAGTCGCCCCTCCCTTGGGCTCTACTCTGGAATCCCTCATTTAGTGGGAAACCTGAGGTTGAAAAACAAAACAAAACAAATCAACAACAACAGAACAACGGACTTCTTCCATCCCACAGAATGACCCCAAACTCTTTGGACGGGGGCCAAACCCCCAGAGAGTAACTTCGTCCATTTCCCATGAAGTCACCCGGACATTTCACGACCATGAGTGACACGATATCCAGAGACAAAAACTTGAGCAAGAGCCTCACACTCACCCTTTTTTCATATCCCGAAGAGTTCTCCTCATGGTCTGTAGATCAGTCCTGCCATACCTATGACCCGAAAACATATGCGGAGTTTGTGTTTTCAGACAACTATCCAAACAGCTCTGGCCTACACCCCCTACAGGCTAAGGCCCCTGGACCAAACCTGACGACTGTGCTTGCCCTCTCCAAGGATTGGTACGTGACCTTTCCAATGGCCACAACCCTACTAAGAGGATAAACATCCAGGTCCTTGAGGCCATCCCAATATTTGTGGCTTCTCAGGACAAACAGGGGCAATCTGGGCCCATCTGAGCACCTACCGGCACTCAGACCCGTAGACTGAGGTCCCCAGAGGTAAAAGGGAACGAACAGGCCCCTAGGCACCTATCGGATCCATTGCTTTGGTTTCCAGGGATCTCTCCTAAGAGGCCTGGATTTCAATAACAGCATATGGCTGTTTCTTGACTCACCAATCAGAACAAATCTCATCTACACATGGGAATTTGCACGATGGTGCTGTGAGAAACCCTTTCATTAGGGGGGACCCTTCAAGGCCCCAGTGCCACTGCTTCATTACAAAGTCTCCCTAGACACAAAATCATACTTAGACACATGCACGGAGGAGTCCATTTTAACTCAGCCTCCTCGGTTGCTCCCCCAGATCAGGCAGATCTAACCTGTCTTGTTGCTTGGAGAAAATTGGAATGCGAGGTGGCCTACTTAGGCATCCATCCTTAGAAACCCCGCTCGGAATCGTTGTCCTGCAGTCAACCAACAGGTCTCAATTGTCCTGCAGAAGAATCTTTGCAGTTGGGAGCTTCTCACAACTCCCATCGAGGGAAACCCCCCATGGCCTCGTGATCTATCCCCCTTTCAAGAAGGGGCCATCAGGGACAGAATTTCCAACCTGAGCAATCGTCTGATCCTCGCCCTGACTTCAGATGCACGAGATCTTGATTCAGGCCTGTATTTTGTGCCTGCCATCCTCACCCAGAAACCTAGGCCTCTCTTGGTTTCTCAGACTTTCGTCCTCAGACTACTGGCCCACAAGCCCTCCAGTTTGGCAATCCAGAACTACAATGCAGCACTCAGCCTGCCCTCCAGAAGAATAACATTGCCCTCTGGGGCTACCCAGAAACAACAAATGAGGATCAACCTGCACGCCATTCGGCTGTACCCCAAATATATAGGCTGACCTGGGCACTAATGCCCTTTCGGACACAGCCTGAGCCTGGACCTACTGGACCCAGCCAGACAGCTGGCCGCACACTGAGCACATCGGACCCGCCATGGCCTTAGGTCGTCATCTCTTCTCAACCTCGGTTTTAAAGCTTCAGAACTGGACCTTATCTCCAATCAAGGCCAGGGTTTGAAAAAAGTAGCAGAAATCAGAA
Organism: Mustela putorius furo; assembly: GCF_011764305.1. Classification (NCBI taxonomy): domain Eukaryota; kingdom Metazoa; phylum Chordata; class Mammalia; order Carnivora; family Mustelidae; genus Mustela; species Mustela putorius. Next base: position 7,142 of record NW_025422071.1, read on the forward strand.
CTCTTTCCCCATGGCAAGAAACCTTGTGGTTGGCATGTTGTCCAGGGTTCAGTGTGTAGTTGAAACCAGTGTGGCCCCTGAGGCCCCGCCCATGCTTGCGGGCCACATTGGTCACAAACACACACACATTGTGACCCTCAGCCTGAGCCCAGTCCTCAGGTAAGGCCTTTCAGTGGCTGGATGGAGAGACAGCATATTGGGCTAGCCATGCCCCTAGGCCCCAATTTTTAACCATAGTTCGGGATGTCCCTTCACTCTTCCCCAGGGCTCTGCTTTGGAATACCGCTTTTGGTGGGACACCTGAGGTAACAAACCTGAAAGGAGTACTCCCATCCAAAAGATAGACGAAAAACAACAATTAGGATCGGGCCAAATCCACAGAGAGCAAGATTCGTCCATGGCCCATGAGGCCTCCTCAACATTCAACGGCCAACCCTGATACAAAATCCAGAGACAAAAGCCTGAGCACGCGCGTCAGACTCGCTCATTCTTCATATCCTGAAGAGTTCTTCAGATAAAAACCTACACGGCACTCGAATGCACCCAAAATGTATAGTGTAACCTGGGCACTAATGCACTGTCTTACAACCTGAGCCCGAACCTCGTGACCAACACCCAGACAGCTGACCGCACACTGAGCACATCAGAACTGCCATGGCCTTAGGTCATCGTCTCTTTCATACCTCAATTTTCAGGTTTCAGAACCTAGACCTTATCTCCAATCACTGCCCAGGGGTGACTGTGATGTAGAAATCAGAACTCTTCCTTACCCATGGCAAGAAACCTTGTGGTTGGCATGTTGTCCAACGTTCAGTGTAGGAGAAACGAGCATTCACACTGAGGCCCCCGCCCATACTTGAGTCCGACGAGGGCATAAACACGCATTGTGACACTCAGCGTGAGTCCTGTCCTCCAGTATGTCCTCTCAGTGGCTGGACCCTTAGATGTCATAATGGGCTTCACATGTCCTTAGGCCCCTATTTTTTTCCAGATTTTCTGGTTGTCCACTCGCCCCTCCCCAGGGCTCTACTCTGGAATCCCCTATTTGGTGGGACACCTGAGGTTGAAAAACAAAAACAAAACAAATCAACAACAACAGAACAACAGACTTCTTCCATCCCACCGAATGACCCCAAACTCTGGACGGGGCCAAACCCCCAGAGAGTAAGACTCGTCCATTTCCCATGAAGTCACCCGGAAATTTCACGACCATGAGTGACACGATATCTAGAGACAAAAACTTGAGCAAGAGCCTCACACTCGCCCTTTTTTTCATATCCCGAAGCGTTCTCCTCATGGTCTGTAGATCAGTCCTGCCATACCTATGACTCGAAACATAAGCCGAGTTTGTGTTTTCAGACAACTGTCCAAACAGCCCTGGCCTACACACCCTACTGTCTCAGGACCCTTGAGCCAAACCCAACGACAGTGCTTGCCCTCTCCAAGGGAATTGTATGTGCCCATTTGATTGGCCACAACCCTACTAAGAGGATAAACCTCCAAAGTCCGTGAGGCCATCCCAATATTTGTGGCTTCCCAGGAAAAACAGGGGAATCTGGACACATCTGAGCACATACCGGCACTCAGACCCGTAGACTGATGTCCCCAGAGGTTAAAAGGAACAAACAGGCCCCTAGGCACCTATCGGATCCATTGCTTTGGTTTCCAGGCATCTCTCCTCATTGGCCTGGATTTGAATAACAACATATGGCTGTTTCGTGACTCACCCATCAGAACAAATCTCATCTACACATGGGAAACTTGCAGGATGGCTCTGTGTGAAAGCCTCTCTTAAGGATAACCCTTCAGGGCCCCAGTGCCCACCGCTTCATTCCAAGGTCTCCATAGACACAAAATCATATTAGGACACATCCACGGGAGAGTCCATTTCAACTCAGCCTCCTCGGTTGCTCCCCCAGATCCAGCAGATCTAACCTCTCTTGTTGCTTGGAGACAATTGGAATGCGAGGTGGCCTACCCAGCCATCCATCCTTAGAACCCTGCTCGGAATCACTGTCCTGGATCCAACCAACAGGTCTAAATTGTCCCGCAGAAGGAATCCTAGGAGGGGGCATCCCACCACTCCAAATGTGGGAAAACCTCCACGGCCTCGAGATTCGGCTCCCTTCATGAAGGGGCCGTCATGAACAGAAAATCCAAGCTGAGCCAACGTCTGATCCTCGCTCTGACTTCAGATGCATGAGATATTCCTTCAGATCTTCAGGAGGTACATGCCGTGTGCCCTCGCCCTGAATCCCAAGTCTAGCTTGTGTTCTCAGACTTCCGTCCTCACACTCCTGGCCCCGAAGCCCACAAGTTTGGCAATTCTGGACCATCATCGCAGCACTCTGCCTGCCCTCTCTAGAAACAAAATATTGCCCAATGAGATGCCCCGGGAACATGAAATGAGAATAAACCTACACGGCACTCGAATGTACGCAAATTATATAGTCTAACCTGGGCAGTAATGCACTGTCTGACACACCCTGAGCCGGGACCTCCTGAGCAACACCCGGACAGCTGACCGCACCCTGAGCCCATAAGACCCGCCGTGGCCTTAGGTCATCATCTCTTCCCTACCTCAGTTTTCAGGCTTCAGAACCTAGACCTTATCTCCAATCACTGCCCAGGGGTGACTGTGATGCAGAAATCAGAACTTTTCCTTATCCATGGCAAGAAACCTTATGGTTGGCATGTTGTCCAACGTTCAGTGTAGGGGAAACCAGCATTCACCCTGAGGGCCCCGCCCATTCTTGAGTGCGACAAGGGCATAAACACGCATACGCATTGTGACCCTCAGCGTGAGTCCTGTCCTCTAGTACGTCCTCTCAGTGGCTAGACCATTAGATGCCATAATGGCTTGATATGTCCCTAGGCCCCAAATTTAAACCAGAGATTTCTGGTTTTTACAATCGCCCCTCCCCAGGGCTCTACTCTGGCATCCCTCATTTGGTGGGGTTTGAAAAAAACACAACAAAACAACAACAACAACAACAAAAGAAAACGGACTTCTTCCATCCCACAGAATGACCCCAAACTCTTTGGATGGGGACAAACCCACAGAGAGTAAGACTCGTCCATTTCCCCTGAAGTCACCCGGATATTTCATGACCATGAATGGCACGATATCCTGAGATAAAAACTTGAGCAAGAGCCTCACACTCGCCCTTTTTTCATATCCCATAGAGTTCTCCTCATGGTCTGTAGATCAGTCCTGCCATACCTATGACCCAAAACATAAGCCGAGTTTGTGTTTTCAGACAACTGTCCCAAACAGCCCTGGCCTACACACCCTACAGGCTCAGGCCCCTGGAGCCAACCTTAGGACTGTACTTGCCCTCTCCAAGGGAATTTTGTGTGCCCATTCCAATGGCCACAACCCTACTAATAGAAATAAACCTCCAAGGTCGCTGAGGCCATCCCAATAGTGGTGGCTTCCCAGGACAAACAGGAGCAATCTGAGCCCATCTGAGAACCTACCTGCACTCAGACTCGTAGACTGATATCTCCAGAGGTAAAAAGGAACGAACAAGCCCCTAGGCCCTAATCGGACCCATTGCTTTGGTTTCCAGGCATCTCTCCTCAGAGGCCTGGATTTCAATACCAGCATATGGCTGTTTCATGACTCATCCATCAGAACAAAACTCATCTACACATGGGAAACTTGCACGTGGGAGGTGTGTCAAAGCCTCTGTTGAGGAGAACCCTTCATGGCCCCAGTGCCACCGCTTCATTCCAAGGTCTCCATAGACACAAAAATCATATTAGGACACATGCACGGGAGAGTCCAATTCAACTCAGCATATTCGGTTGCTCCGCGAGATCCAGCAGATCTAACTTGTCTTGTTGCTAGGGAGACAATTGGAATTCAAGGTGGCGTACCACACCATCCATCCTTAGAACCCTGCTCATAATCATTGGCCTGGAGCCAACCAACAGGTCTCAATTTTCCTGCAGAAGAATATTTGTAGTTGGGAGCTTCTCACAACTCCCATCGTGAGAAACCCACATGGCCTCGAGATACCCCCCTTTCATGAAGCAGCCATCAGGGACATAAGGTCCAACCTGAGAAATAGTCTGATCCTCACCCTGACTTCAGATGCACGAGATCTCAATTCAGGTCTATATATTGTGCCTGCCATGTCCTCACCCAGAAACCTTAGCCTAGCTTGTGTCCTCATACTTCCGTCCTCAGAATAATGGCCCACAAGCCCTCCAGTTTCGCAATCCAGAATTACAATGCAGCACTCTGCTTGCCCTCCAGAAGAAAAACATTGCCCTCTTGGGATACCCAGAAACCCCAAATGAAGATCAACCTGCACGCCATTCGGCTCTACCCAAAATATATAGGCTAACCTGGGCAATAATGCCCTTTCTGACAGAGCCTGAGGCTGGACCTCCTGGCCTCACCCAGACAGCTTGCCGTTCACTGAGCACATAGGACCAGCCATTGCCTTAGGTCGTTATCTCTTCACAAACTCGGTTTTCAGGATCAGATCCTAGACCTTATCTCCAATCACGGCCCAGGTTTGAAAATGATGCACAAATCAGAACTCTTTCCCCATGGCAAGAAACCTTGTGGTTGGCATGTTGTCCAAGGCTCAGTGTAGTTGAATCCAGTGTGGCCCATGAGGCCTGGCCCAAGCTTGCGGGCCACATTGGTCACAAACAAACATTGTGACCCTCAGCCTGAACCCAATCCTCAGGTTAGGCCTCTCAGTGGCTGGATGGAGAGACAGCATATTGGGCTTGCCATGCCCCTAGGCCCCAATTTTTGAACCATAGGTCGGGTTGTCCCATCACTCTTCCCTAGGGCTCTGCTTTGGAATTCCTCTTTTGGTGGGACACCTGAGGTAACAAACCTGAAAGGAGTCCTCCCATCCCACTTACTCCTTTTAGAGGGCAAGCACAGTCGTCAGGTAGTGCTGCAGGGGCATGAGCCTGTAGGGTGTGTAGACCAGGGCCATTTGGACAGTTGTCTGAAAACACAAACACGGCTTATGTTTCAGGTCATAGGTATGGCAGGACTGATCTACAGACCATGAGGAGAATTCTTCGGGATATGAAAAAAGGGCGAGTGTGAGGCTCTTGCTCAAGTTTTTGTCTCTGGATATCGTGTCACTCATGGTCGAGAAATTTCCGGGAGACTTCATGGGAAATGGACAAGTCTTACTCTCTGGGGGTATGGTCCCGTCCAAAGAGTTTGGGGTCATTCTGTGGGATGGAATAGGTCCGTTTTTTTCTATTGTTGTTGATTTGTTTTGTTATGTTTTTTCAACCTCAGGTGTCCCACCAAATGTGGGATTCCAGAGTAGAGCCCTGGGGAGGGGCGACTGGACAACCAGAAATCTGGTTAAAAATTGGGGCCTAGGGACATGTCAAGCCCATTATGACATCTGATGGTCCAGCCTCAGAAAGGACATACTAGAGGACAGGACTCACGCTGAGTGTCACAATGCGTGTTTATGCCCTCGTCGCACTCAAGAATGGGCGGGGCCTCAGGGTGAATGCTGGTTTCTCCTACACTGAACATTGGACAACATGCCAACCACAAGGTTTCTTGCCATGGGTAAGGAGGAGTTCTGAGTTCTGCATCACAGTCACCGCTGGGCAGTGATTGGAGATAAGGTCTATGTTCTGAGGCCTGAAAACTGAGGTTGGGAAGAGATGATGACCTAAGGCCATGGCGGGTATGATGTGCTCAGTGTGCGGTCAGCTGTCTGGGTGTTGGTCAGGAGGTTCGGGCTCAGGTTGTCAGACAGTGCATTAGTGCCCAGGTTAGAATATATATTTTGTGTGCCTTCGAGTGCCGTGTAGTTTCTTATCTGAAGAACTCTTCTGGATTTGAAGAATAAGCGAGTCAGAGGCGTGTGTGCTCAGGCTTTTGTCTTACGATTTTGTATCAGCGATTGCCGTGGAATGTTGGGGAGGGCTCATGGGCCATGGACGAATCTTGCTATCTGTGGAATTGGCCTGATCCCAATTGCTTTTCTTCAATCTGTGGGATGGGAGGACTCCTTTCCGGTTTGTTACCTCAGGTATCCCACCAAAAGAGGAATTCCAAAGCAGAGCCCTGGAGAAGAGTGAAGGGACAACCCGAAATATGATTAAAAATTGGGGGCTAGTGGCATGGCAAGCCCAATATGCTGTCTCTACATCCAGCCACTGAGAGGCCTTACCTGAGGACTGGGCTCAGGCTGAGGGTCACAATGTGTGTTTGTGACCAATGTGGCCCGTAAGCATGGGCGGGGTCTCTTGGGCCACACAGTTTTCAACGACACTGAAGCTTGGACAACATGCTAACCACATTGTTTCTTGCCATGGGGAAAGAGATCTGTTTTCTGCATCATTTTCAAAACCCGGGCCGTGATTGGAGATAAGGTCTAGGTTCTGAAGCCTGAAAAACCGCTATTGAGAAGAGATAACGATCTAAGGCCATGGCGGGTACGATGTGGTCAGTGTGCGGCCAGCTGTCTGGGTGGGGCCAGGAGGTCCAGGCTCAGGCTGTGTCAGAAAGGGCATTAGTGCCCAGGACAGCCTATATATTTGGGGTATAGCCGAAATGCGTGCAGGTTGATCCTCCCTTGGGTTTTCTGGGTAGCCCCAGAGGGCAATGTGTTTTTTTCTTCTGGAGGGCAGGCAGAGTGCTGCATTGTAGTTCTGAATTGCCAAACCTGAGGGCTTGTGGGACAGTATTCTGAGGATGGAAGTCTGAGAACCCAAGCTAGCCTAGGTTTCTGAGTGAGGATATGGCAGGCACAATCTACAGACATGAATCAAGATCTCGTGTATCTGAAGTAAGGGCGAGGATCAGACGATCGCTCAGGTTGGACATACTGTCCCTGATGGCGCCTTCTTGAAAGGGGGGTCGATCAGGAGGCCATGTGAGTTTTCCCTAGATGGGAGTTGTGAGAAGCTCCCAACCACAAAGATTCTTCTGCAGGACAATTGTGTCCTTGTGGTTGGCATGATGTTCAACGTTCAGTGTAGGAGAAACCAGCATTCATCCTGAGGCCCCGCCCATCCATGAGTGCGACGAGGGCATAAACACGCATTGTGACCCTCAGCGTGAGTCCTGTCCTCTAGTACGTCCTCTCAGTGGCTGGACCATTAGATGTCATAATGGGCTTGACATGTCCCTAGGCCCCAATTTTTTTTAAACAGATTTATGGTTGTCCAGACGCTCCTCCCAAGGGCTCTACTCTGGAATCCCTCATTTGGTGGGACACCTGAGGTTGAAAAACAAAACAAAACAAAAAAACAACAACAGAACAACGGACTTCTTCCATACCACAGAATGACCCCAAACTCTTTGGACGGGGCCAAACGCCCAGAGAGTAAGACTCGTCCATTTCCCCTGAAGTCACCCGGAAATTTCACGACCATGAGTGACACGAAATCCAGAGACAAAAACTTGAGCAAGAGCCTCACACTCTCCCCATGAAGAGTTCTCCTCATGTTCTGTAGATCAGTCCTGCCATACCTATGACCTGAAACATAAGCTGAGTTTGTGTTTTCAGAGAACTGTCCAAACTGCCCTGGCATACACACCCTAAAGTCTCAGGCCCCTGGCGCCAAACCTGACGACTGTGCTTGCCCTCTCCAAGGGAAATGTATGTGCCCATTCCAATGGCCACAACCCTACTAAGTAGTATAAACCTCCAAAGTCCCTGAGGCCACCCCAATATTTCTGGCTTCCCAGGACAAACAGTGGCAATCTGGTCCCATATGAGCTCCTTCCTGCACTCAGACCCGTAGAATGATGTCCCCAGAGGTAAAAAGGAACGAAGAGGCCCCTAGGCACCTATCGGATCCATTGCTTTGTTTTCCAGGCATCTCTCATCAGAGGCCTGGATTTCAATAACAGCATATGACTGTTTCTTGACTCACCCATCAGAAAAAATCTCATCTACACATGGGAAACTTGCACGATGGAGCTGTGTGAACGCCTCTCTTTAGGAGAACCCTTCAGGGCCCCAGAGCCACCGCTTCATTCCACGGTCTCCATAGACACAAAATCATTTTAGGACACATCCACAGGAGGGTGCATTTCAACTCAGCCTCCTCGGTTGCTCCCCAGATCCAGCAGATCTACCCTGTCTTGTTGCTTGGAGACAATTGGAATGCGAGGTTGGCAAACCAGCCATCCATCCTTAGAACCCTGCTCGGAATCGTTGACATGGAGCCAACCAACAGGTCTCAATTGTCCTGCTGAAGAATCTTTGCAATTGGGAGCTTCTCACAACTACCATCGTGGGAAAACACCCATGGCCTCGTGATCCACCTCCCCTTCAAGAAGGGGCCATCAAGGACAGACTGTCCAACCTGAGTGATCATCTGATCCTCGCCCTGACTTCAGATGCACGAGATCTCGATTCAGGTCTGTAGACTGTGCCTGCCATATCCTCACCTAGAAACATAGGCCTAGCTTGGGTTCTCATACTTCCGTCCTCAGACTACTGGCCCACAAGTCCTCCAGTTTGGCAATCCAGAACTACAATGCAGCACTCTGCCTGCCCTCCGGAAGAAAAACATTGCCCTCTGGGGATACCCAGAAACCCCAAATGAGGTCAACCTGCACGCCATTCGGCTGTACCCCAAATATATAGGCTGATCTGGGCACTAATGCCCTTTCTGACACAGCCTGAGCCTGGACCTCCTGGACCCACCCAGAGAGCTGGCCGCACACTGAGCACATCGGACTCGCCATGGCCTTAGGTCGTCATCTCTTCTCAACCTCGGTTTTCAGGCATCAGAACATAGACTTTATCTCCAATCATGGCCCGGGTTTGAAAATGATGCAGAAATCAGAACTCTTTCCCCATGGCAAGAAACCTCGTGGTTGGCTGTTGTCCAAGGTTCAGAGTAGTTGAAACCAGTGTGGCCCATGAGGCCCCGTCCATGCTTGCGGGCCACATTGGTCACAAACACACATTGTGACCCTCAGCCTGAGCCTAATCCTCAGGCAAGGCCGCAGAGTGGCTGGATGGGGAGGCAGCATATTGGGCTTGCCATGCCTCAGGCCCCAAATTTTAACCGTAGTTCGGGTTGTCCCTTCACTCTTCCCCAGGGCTCTGCTTTGGAATTCCTCTTTTGGTGGGATACCTGAGGTAACAAACCTGAAAGGAGTCCTCCCATCCCACAGATTGACGAAAAAAACAATAGGGATCGGGCCAAGTCCACAGAGAGCAAGATTCCTTCATGGCCCATGAGGCATCCCCAACATTCCATGGCCATCGCTGATACAAAATCCAGATACAAAAGCAGGAACACACGCCTCAGACTCGCTCATTCTTCATATCCTGAAGAGTTCTTCAGATAAGAACCTACATGGCACTCCAATGCACCCAAAATATATAGTACAACCTGGGCACTAATGCACTCTCTGACAACCTGAGCCCGGACCTCGTGACCAACACCCAGACAGCTAACCGCACACTGAGCTCATCAGACCCGCCATGGACTTAGGTCATCATCTCTTCCCTACCTCAGTTTTCAGGCTTCAGAACCCAGACCTTATCACCAATCACTGCCCCCAGGGTGAATTTCATGCAGAAATCAGAACTCTTCCTTACCCTTGGCAAGAAACCTTGTGGTTGGCATGTTGTCCAACGTTCAGTGTAGGAGAAACCAGCATTCACCCTGAGGCCCCGCCCATTCTTGAGTGCGACGAGGGCATAAACACGCATTGTGACCCTCAGCGTGAGTCCTGTCCTCTAGTAAGTCCTCTCAGTGGCTGGACATTAGATGTCATAATGGGCTTTACATGTCCCTAGGCCTCAATTTTTAACCAGATTTCTGGTTGTCCAGTCGCCCCTCCCCAGGGCTCTACTCTGGAATCCCTCATTTGTGGGGACACCTGAGGTTGAAAAAAAAAAAAAAAAAACAAATCAACAACAACAGAACAAAGGACTTCTTCCATCCCACAGAAGGACCCCAAACTCTTTGGTCGGGGCCAAACCCCCAGAGAGTAAGACTCGTCCATTTCCCATGAAGTCACCCGGAAATTTCACGACCATGAATGTTACGATATCCAGAGACAAAAACTTGAGCAAGAGCCTCACACTCGTCCTTTTTTCATATCTCGAAGAGTTCTCCTCATGGTCTGTAGATCAGTCCTGCCATACCTATGACCCGAAACATAAGCCGAGTTTGTGTTTTCAGACAACTGTCCAAACAACCCTGGCCTACACACCCTACAGGCTCAGGCCCCTGGAGCCAAACCTGAGGACTGTGCTTGCCCTCTCCAAGGGAATTGTATGTGCCCATTCCAATGGCCACAACCCTACTAATAGGATAATCCTCCAAAGTCCCTGCGGCCATCCAAATATTAGTGGCATCCCCGGACAAACAGGGGCAATCTGGACCCATCTGAGCACCTACCGGCACTCAGACCCGGAGACTGATGTCCCCAGAGGGAAAAAGGAACGAACAGGCCCTTAGACACCTATCGGATCCATTGCTTTGGTTTCCAGGCATCTCTCCTCAGAGGCCTGGATTTCAATAACAGCATATGGCTGTTTCTTGACTCACCCATCAGAACAAATCTCATCCACACATGGGAAACTTACACGATGGAGCTGCGTGAATTCCTCTCTTTAGGAGAAACCTTCAGGGCCCCAGTGCTACCGCTTTATTCCAAGGTCTCCATAGACACAAAATCATATTAGGACACATCCACGGGAGAGTCCATTTCAACTCAGCCTCCTCGGTTGCAGCACTCTCGAGAGTGAAGAGGTTTTCCCACGTTGGGAGTTGTGGGATGCCCCCTCCCAGGATTCCTTCTGTGGGACAATTGAGAACTGTTGGACAGCTCCAGGACATCCCATATGGATGAGTCCAGACCAACGTTCGAGGATGGATGCCTGGGAAGCCCGCCTCACATTCCAATTGTCTCCTAGCGACAAGACAGTTTAGATCTGATGGTTCTGCGGGAGCAACCGGGGTGGCTGAGTTGAAATGGACTTTCCTGAGGATGGGTCTAATGTGTGTTTGTGTCCATGAGGGCCTTGGAATGGGGCGGTGGCACCGGGACCCTGAAGTATTCTCCTAAGCTTTTGACATAGCTCCCATGCACAAGTTTCCTTGTGGAGACGAGTTTTGTTCTGATGGGTGCCTCAGGAAAACCCCAATGCTGGTATTGGAATCCAGGGTTTTGAGGAGACATGCCTGTACCCAAAGCAATGGATCCGATTTTGGCCTAGGGTCCTGTCTGGTTCAATCGTCTTCTCTGGGGACATCCATCTAGGGTATGAGTGGAGGTAGATGCTCAGCTGGTGTCAGACTGCCGTTTTTTGTCCCGGGCGACCTATACTATTGGGATGGCCTCAGTGACTTTGGAGGGTTCTCCTAATTTGTACGATTTTGGACAATGGAATGGGCAGAATTCCCATGGATTGGGTAGGCACAGCCCTAATGTGTGGCTCCAGGGTCCCCAACCTGAATGGGGTGTGGCCCAGGACTTTGAGGACAGAAGTCTGAAAACACAAACTCAGCTTATGTTTGGGGACGTAGTTATGGCAGGCCCGATCTACAAACCATGAGAAGACATCTTCAGGATATAAAGATAGTGCGAGTCTGAGGCGCTTGCTCAGGCTTTTGTCGCTCGATTTTGTTTCAGCGATGTCCGTGGAATGTCGAGGAGGCCTCATGGGCCATGGACGAATCATCCTCTCTGTATATTTGGCCCGATCCCAATTGTTTTTCGTCAATCTGTTGGACGGAGGACTCCATTCAGCGTTGTTTCATCAGGTGTCCCACCAAAAGTGGAATTCCAAAGCAGAGCCCTGGGGAAGAGTGAAGGGACAACCCGAACTATGGTTAAATATAGGGGCCTATGGGCATGGCAAGCCCAATATGCTGTCTCTTCATACAGCCACTGAGAGACCTTACCTGAGGACTGGGCTAAGGTTGAGGGTCACAATGTGAGTTTGCCACCTATGTGGCCCGCGAGCAATGGCGGGGCCTCATCGGACAAACAGGTTTCCACTACACTGAATGTTGGACAACAAGCCTACCACAAGGTTTCTTGCCATCGGGAAGGAGTTCTGATTACTGCATCATTTTCAAACCTGGGCATTGATTGGAGATAAGGTCTAGGTTCTAAATCCTGAAAACCGAGGCTAGGAAGAGATAACGACCTAAGGCAATGGCTGGTCCGATGTGCTCAGTGAGCAGTCAGCTGTATGGGTGAGCCCAGGAGGTCCAGGCTCAGCCTCTGTGAGAAAGGGCATTATTGCCCAGGTCAGCCTATATATGTTGGGTACAGCCAAGTGGCGTGCAGGTTGATCTTCATTTGGGGTTCCTGGGTAGCAGCAGAGGGCAATGTTTTCCTTTTGGAGCGCAAGCAGAGTGCTGCATTGTAATTCTGGATTGCCAAACTGGAGGGCTTGTGGGCCCTTAATGTGAGGATGGAAGTCTGAAGACACAAGCTAGGCTTAGGTTTCTGGTGAGGACATGGCAGGCACAATCTAAAGACCTGAAGCGAGATCTCGTGCATCTGAAGTCAGGGTGAGGATCAGACGATCACTCAGGTTGGACCTTATGTCCCTGAGGGCCCCTTCATGAAGGGGGGAGGAACACGAGGCCATGGGTGTTTTCTCACGATGGGAGTTGTGAGAAGCTCCCAACTTCAAAGATTCTTCTGCAGGACAATTGAGACATGTTGGTTGGCTCCAGGCCAATGATTCCAAGCAGGGTTCTAAGGATGGATGGCTGGGTAGCCCACCTCGCATTCCAATTGTCTCCTAGCAACAAGACAAGTTAGATCTGCTGTATCTCGCGGAGCAACCGAATATGTTGAGTTGAATAGGACTCTCCCGTGGATGTGTCCTAATATGATTTTGTGTCTATGGAGACCTTGGAATGAAGCGGTGGCAATGGGGCCATGAAGGGTTCTCCTAAAAGAGGCTTTGACATCGCTCCCACGTGCAAGAATCCCATGTGTAGATGAGATTTGTTCTGATGGTTGACTCAAGAAACAGCCATATGCTGGTATTGAAATCCAGTCCTCTGAGGAGAGATGCCTGGAAACCAAACAATGGAACCGATTAGGGCCTAGGGCCCTGTTCGTTCCTTTATACCACTGGGGATATCAGTCTACAAGTTTGCGTGCAGGTAGGTTCTCAGTTGGGCTCAGATTGCTCCTATTTGTCCTGGGAAGCCACAACTATTGGGATGGCCCCAGGGACTTTGGAGGTTCATCCTATTAGTAGCGTTTTGGCCATTGGAATGGGCACACAGAATTCCCTTGGAGAGGGCATGTACAGTCCTCAGCTTGGCTCCAGGGGCCTAAGCCTGTAGGCTGTGTAGGCCAGGGCTGTTTGGACAGTTTTCTGAAAACACAAACTCGGTTTATGTTTCGGGTCATAGGTATGGCAGGACTGATCTACAGACCATGAGGGGAACTATTTGGGATATGAAAAAAAGGGAGAGTGTGAGGCTCTTGCTCAAGTATTTATCTCTGGATATCGTGTCACTCAGGGTCGTGAAATTTCCGGGTGACTTCATGGGAAATGGACGAGTCTTACTCCCTGGGTTTTTTGTCCCAGTCCAAAGAGTTTGGGGTCATTCTGTGGGACGGAAGTCTGAGAACCCAATCCCAGCCTAGGTTCCTGGGTGAGGATATGGCAGGCACAATCTACAGACCTGAATCGAGATCTCGTGCATCTGAAGTCAGGGCGAGGTTCAGACGATTGCTCAGGTTGGACATTCTGTCCCTGATGGCCCCTTCTTGAAGGGGGGGTGGATCACGAGGCCATGGGGGTATTCCCACGATGGGAGTTGTGAGAAGCTCCAAACTGCAACGATTATTCTGCAGGACAATTGAGACCTGTGTTTGGCTCCAGGACAACGATTCCGAGTAGGGTTCTAAGGATGGATGGCTGGGTAGCCCACCTCGCATTCCAATTGTCTCCAAGCAACAAGACAGGTTAGATCTGCTGGATCTGGGGGAGCAAACCGAGGAGGCTGAGTTGAAATTGACTCTCCCGTGGATGTGTCCTAATATGGTTTTGTGTCTATGGAGACCTTGGAATGAAGCGGTGGCACTAAGGCCCTGAAGGGTTCTCCTAAAGAGAGGCTTTCACACAGCTCCATCATGCAAGTTTCATGTGTAGATGAGATTTGTTCTGATGGGTGAGTCAAGAAACAGCCATATGCTGTTATTGAAGTACAGGCCTCTGAGGAGAGATACCTGGAAACCAAAGCAATGGATCCGATAGTTGCCTATGGGCGTGTTCGTTCCTTTTTACCTCTGGGGACATCAGTCTACGGGTCTGAGTGCCGGTAGGTGCTCAGATGTGCCCAGATTGCCCATGTTTGTCCTGGGAAGCCACAAATATTGAGATGGCCTCAGGGAATTTGGAGGTTTATCCTATTAGTAGGGTTGTGGCCATTTGGAGTGGGCACATACAATTCCCTTGGAGAGGGCAAGCACAGTCGTCAGGTTTGGCTCCAGGGGCCTGAGCATGTAGGGTGTGTAGGCCAGGGCTGCTTGGACAGTTGTCTGAAAAAAAACACAAACTCGGCTTATGTTTCGGGTCATAGGTATGGCAGGACTGATCTACAGACCAGGAGGAGAACTCTTCGGGATATGAAAAAGGGGCGAGTGTGAGGCACTTGCTCAAGCTTTTGTCTTGTCAGTGTTTGGAGTAAGGTCTAGGTTCTGAAGCCTGAGATCTGAGGTAGGGAAGAGATGATGACCTAAGGCCATGGCGGGTCTGATGTGCTCAGTGTGCGGTCAGCTGTCTGGGTGTTGGTCACGAGGTCTGGGCTCAGGTTGTCAGACAGTGCATTAGTGCCCAGGTTAGACTATATATTTTGGGTGCATTCGAGTGCCGTGCAGGTTCTTATCGGAAGAACTCTTCAGGATTTGAAGAATGAGCGAGTCTGAGGCGCGTGCTCAGGCTTTTGTCTCTGGATTTTGTATCAGCAAAACGTTGTCCTGGATCCAAACAACAGGTCTCAATTGTCCTGCAGAAGAATCTTTGCAGTTGGGATCTTCACAGAACTCCCATCGTGGGAAAACCCCCATGGCCTCGTGATCCACCCCCCCTTAAGAAGGGCCCATCAGTGACAGAATGTCCTACCTGAGCGATCGTCTATCCTCGCCCTGACATCAGGTGCACGAGATCTCGTTTCAGGAACTTCAATGCAGCACTCTGCCAGTTCTCCAGAAGAAAAACATTGCCCTCTGTGGCTACCCAGAAACCCCAAATGAGGATCAACCTGCATGCCATTCGGCTGTACCCCAAATATATAGGCTGACCTGGGCACTAATGCCCTTTCTGACACAGCATGAGCCTGGACCTCCTGGCCCCACCCAGACTGCTGGCCTCACAATGAGCACATCGGACCCTCCATGGCCTTAGGTCGTCATCATTTCTCAACCTCGGTTTTCAGGCTTCAGAACCTAGACCTTATCTCCAATCACGGCCCGGGTTTGAAAATGATGCAGAAATCAGAACTCTTTCCCCATGGCAAGAAACCTTGTGGTTGGCATGTTGTCCAAGGTTCAGTGTAGTTGAAACCAGTGCGGCCCATGAGGCCCCCCAATTCTTGTGGGCCACATTGGTCACAAACACACATTGTGACCCTCAGCCTGAGCCCAGTCCTCAGGTAAGTCCTTTCAGTGGCTGGATGGAGAGACAGCATATTGGGCCTGCCATGCCTCAGGCCCCAATTTTTAACCATAGTTCGGGTTGTCCCTTCACTCTTCCCCTGGGCTCTGCTTTGGAATTCCTCTTTTGGAGGGACACCTGAGGTAACAAACCTGAAAGAAGTCCTCCCATCCCACAGAATGAAGAAAAGCAATTGGGATCGGGCCAAATCCACAGAGAACATGATTCGTCCATGGCTCATGAGGCCTCCCCAACATTCCACGGCCATCGCTGATACAAAATCCGGAGACAAAAGCCTGAGCATGTGCCTCAGACTCGCTCCTTATTCAAATCTGAAGAGTTCTTCAGATAAGAACCTACACGGCACTCGAATGCACCCCAAAAATATAGTCTAGCCTGGGCACTAATGCACTGTCTGACAACCTGAGCCCGGACCTCGTGACCAACACCCAGACAGCTGACCGCACACTGAGCTAATCAGACCGGACATGGCCTTAGGTCATAATCTCTTCCATACCTCAGTTTTCAGGCTTCAGAACCTAGACCTTATGTCCAATCACAGACCAGGGGTGACTGTGATGCAGAAATCAGAACTCTTCCTTACCCATGGCAAGAAACCTTGTGGTTGGCATGTTGTCCAACGTTCAGTGTAGGAGAAACCAGCATTCACACTGAGGCCCCGCCCATTCTTCAGTGCGACGAGGGCATAAACACGCATTGTGACTCTCAGCGTGAGTCCTATCCAGTAGTACTTCCTCTCAGTGGCTGGACCATTAGATGTCATAATGGGCTTGACATGTCCCTAGGCCCCAATTTTTAACCAGATTTCTGGTTGTCCAGTCGCCCCTCCCCAGGGCTCTACTCTGGAATCCCTCATTTGGTGGAACACCTGAGGTTTGAAAAACAAAACAAAACAAATCAACAACAACAGAACCACAGACTTCTTCCATCCCACAGAATGACCCCAAACTCTTTGGACGGGGCCAAACCCCCAGAGAGTAAGACTCATCCATTTCCCATGAAGTCACCCGGAAATTACACGACCATGAGTGTTACGATATCCAGAGACAAAAACTTGAGCAAGAGCCTCACATTCCCCCTTTTTTCATATCCCGAAGTGTTCTCCTCATGGTCTGTAGATGAGTCAGTCCTGCCATACCTATGACCCGAAACATACCGAGTTTGTGTTTTCAGACAACTGTCCAAACAGCCCTGGCCTACACACCCTACAGGCTAAGGCCCCTGGAGCCAAACCTGACGACTGTTCTTGCCCTATCCAAGGGAATTTTATGTGCCCATTCCAAAGGCCACAACCCTACTAATAGGATAAACCTCCAAAGTCCCTGAGGCCATCCAAATATTTGTGGCATCCCAGGACAAACAAGGGCAATCTGGGCCCTTCTGAGCACCTACCTTCACCTGGAACCGCAGACTGATGTCCCCAGTGGTAAAAAGGAACCAACAGGCCCCTAGGGACCTATCGGATCCATTGCTTTGGTTTCCAGGCATCTCTCCTCAGAGGCCTGGATTTCAATAACAGCATATGGCTGTTTATTGACTCACCCATCAGAACAAATCTCATCCACACATGGGAAACATGCATGATGGAGCTGTGTGAATGCCTCTCTTTAGGAGAACACTTCAGGGCCCCAGTGCCACCGCTTCATTCCAAGGTCTCCATAGACATAAAATCATATTAGATCACATCACGGAAGAGTCCATTTCAACTCTGCCTCCTCGGTTGCTCCTCCAGATCCAGCAGATCTAACCTGTCTTGTTCCGTGGAGACAATTGTAATGCGAGGTGGCCTACCCAGCCATCCATCCTTAGAACCCTGCTCGGAATCGTTGTCCTGGAGCCATCCAACAGGTCTCAATTTTCCTGCAGAAGAATCTTTGCAGTTGGGAGCTTCTCAGAACTCCCATAGTGGGAAAACCCCCATGGCTTCGTGATCCACCCCCCCCACTTCAAGAAGGGGCCATCAGGGACAGAATGTCCAACCTGAGCCATCGTCTGATCCTCTCCCTGGCTTCAGATGCACGAGATCTCGATTCAAGTCTGTAGATTGTGACTGCCATATCATCACCCAGAAACCAATGCCTAGCTTTGGTACTCAGACTTCCGTCCTCAGACTACTGGCCCACAAGCCCTCCAGTTTGGAAATCCAGAATTACAATGCAGCACTCTGCCTGCCCTCCAGAAGAAAAACATTGCCCTCTCAGGCTACCCAGAAACCCCAAATGAGTATCAACCAGCACGCCATTCGGCTGTACCACAAATATATAGGCTGACCAGGGCACTAATGCCCTTTCTGACACAACCTGAGACTGGACCTCCTGGCCCCACCCAGACAGCTGGCCTCACACTGAGCACATCATGGAAAGAGACTCCAACCTGACCCAATAGCTGATATTCGCCTTGACTTCAGATGCCCGAGATCTTGATTAAGCTCTTCAGAGTGTACCTGCTGTGCCCTCACCCCAAAACCTAAGCATAGCTAGTGTTCTCAGACTTCCCTTCACTCTCCTGGACCACACGCCCTCCATTTTGGGATTTCCGATGACACAGTGATGCACTCTGCCTGCCCTCTAGAAGAAAAAACATTGCCCTACGGGTCTACCCAGAAACCTCAAATGAGGATAAACCTGCATGCCACTCAACTGTACACCAATTATATCGTCTAGCCTGTGCACTAATGCCCTGTCTGACACAACCTGAGGACTGAATTCCCAAACGACACCCAGACAGCTTGCCGTACACTGAGAACATCTGAACCGCCATGGCCTTAGGTTGCCATCTCTTTCCAACCTGGTTTTCAGGCTACAGAAACCTAGACTTTATCTCTACTCATTTCCCATGGGTGAACGTGATGCAGAAATCATAACTCCTCCTTCCCTCTAGCCAGAATCTTGTGGTTGGCATCTTATCCAAAGTTCAGTGTAGGACCCCTGTAGGGCCTACAGGAGTAGTAGTAGGGCCCCTGAGGGTATTGTAGGGTCCCTGAGGCCCTGCCCATGTTTAAGAGCAGCGGTGGGCACAAACACACATTGGGACCCTCAGTTTAAATCCTGTCCTCAAGTAAAGCCTCTCAGTGGCTGGACCATGAGCCCTCATATGGGGCCTGCCATGCCCCAAGTCACCCAATCTTAACCAGAGGTAGAGACATCTAGTCACCCCTACTCAGGGCTCTGCTCTGGAATCCCTCTTTGGTGGGACATTTGAGGTAAGTAAACACAGAAAGGATTCCTCCCACCGACAGAATGACCCCAATCACTTGGGATCAGGCCATCCCCAGAGAGAAAGACTCCTCCATGGCCCATGAGGCCAGCCCGACATTCCACGGCCACTATTGACACAAAATCCAGAGACATAAGCCTCCCCCTTAGGTCATAGCCCAAATAATTCTCCTCATAGTCTGTAGATCGGGCCTGCCATACCTACGTCCGAAAACCGTGTTTTCAGACTTCTATCCTGACATCCCTGTCCCCACACACCCTCCAGTCTGAGGCCCCCCTAAAGCCACACCTCAGGACTGAGCCTGCCCTCTCCAAGGAAATCCTTCCCATTCCATTGGCCACAACCCTACAGATTAGGATAAACCTCCAAAGTCCCAGAGGCCATTCCAATAGAGTAGGCCCGCCCAGTACAAAGAGGGGTGATCTGTCACAAGCTGAGGAACGACCTCAACTCACCCGTAGACAGATATCCCAAGAGAAAGGTATTAAAACTGGAAAGGCCCCTAGAACGTAATTGGTTCCATTGCTTTTGTTTCTAAGCATCTCTCCTCAGAGGCCTGTTTTCCAATACCAGCATATGGGGGCTTCCAGAGATACCAATCAGAACAAATCTTGTCTCCACATGGGAAACTCATCCTTTGGAGCTCTGTAAAAACCTCCAGTTAGGAGAAAGCTTCAGGTAACCGGAGCCACCGCCCTATTCCAAGGTCTCCATGGACACAAACCCGCATTATGACCATTCGGCAGGAGAGTACATTTCAACTCAGCCCCGTTGATTACTCCCCCAGAGCCAGAATATCAAACCTGCCTTGTCGCTAGGAGACAACTGGAATGCAAAGCAGACTCTCTAGGCACCCATCGTTGGAATCCTGCTCTGGCGCCGTTCCATATGGGATGTCCTGGGAGCCTTCCAACAGGTCTTGACTGTCCTGCAGAAGGAATCCTTGCAGATTGGAGCATCTCACAACTCCTATCGTGGGAAAACCTACATGGCCTCATGAGATGCTCCCCTTTTATAAAGGGGCCATCATGGACAGAAACTCCAACCTGAGCCAACTTCTGATCCATTGCTTTGGTTTCTATGTATCTCTCCTCAGAGGCCTGGTTTCCAATATCAGAATATGGGGGTTTCCTAAGGAAACAATCAGAACAGATCTCATCTCCACATGAGAAACTTGCTCTTTGGAGCTGTGTCAATACCTCAGGTTAGGAGGATCCTTCAGGGCGCTGGCACCATGGCCCAATTCAAAGGTCTCCAAGGACACAAACTTACATTATGATCCATCCTCAGGAGAGTCCATTTCAAATCAGCCCCCTCGGCTGCTCACCCAGAGCCAGCAGATCAAACCTGCCTTGTCACTAGGAGACAGTTGGAATGCGAGGTGGGCTGCCCAGGCATCCATCCTTAGAACCCTGCTCTGGAGAATTTCTTTATGGGACGTTTTGAATCCAACCAACCTGTCTTGACTGTTTCGCAGAATGAATCCTTGCGGTTTGAGCATCACACAATCCCACTGTGAGAAAACCTCCATTTCCTCATGATGCCCCACACCTTCATAAATGGGCCATCATGGACAGAAACTCCATCCTAAGCCAAAGTCTGATCCGCACCCTGAATTCAGAAACAGGAGATCTCGATTCAGCACTTGAGAGTGTGACTGCTGTGCCCTCGCCCCGAAACCTAAGCCTAACTTGTGTTCTCAGACTTCCGTCTTCACAATCCTGGCCACACCCCTCCAGTTTGGCAATTCTGGAGACACAATGCAGTACTCTGCCTGTCCTCCAGAAGAAAAATGTTGCCCTATAGGGCTAACCAGAAACGCCAAATGAGTAACAACCTGCATGCCACTCGTCCATACCCCAATTATACAATCTAGCCTGTTCACTAAAGCCCTGTCTGACACAGCCTGAAGGCAGACCTCCAGTCCAACACCCAGACAGCTGGCCGTACACTGAGAATATCAAACCCACAATGGCTTTCGGCCATCATCTCTACCCAACGTCAGTTTTCACCTTCAGAACCTAGACCTTGTCTCCACTCACGGCTCAGGAGTGAACGTGATACAAGAATCAGAACTTCTCCTTCAACATGGCAAGAAACCTTGTGGTTGGCATGTGGTCCAACGTTCATTGTAGGAGAAAGCAGCATGGACTATGAGGCCCCACCTATCCCTGAGGGCTACAATTTGCACAAACACACATTGTGACCCTCAGCGTGAGCCCTATCCTCATGTAAAGCCTCTTAGTGACTGGAACAAGAGCCCACATATGGGGCTTGCCAAGCCCCTAGTCCCCAATCTCAACCAGAGTTAGAGATGTCTAGTCACCCCTACTCAGGGCACTGCTCTGGAATCCCTCTTTGGGGGGACACCTGAGGTAAAAAAAAAAAAAATACAGAAAGGACTCTTCCCATCCACAGAATGATCCCAACCACTTGGGATCAGGCCAAATCACCAGAGAAAGACTTGTCCATGGCCCTTGAGGACACCCCGACATTCCACGGCCACCGTAGGCACAAAATCCAGAGCCAAAAGCCTGAGCAAAACGCCACATACTCGCCCTTTGTTCATAGCCCGGAAAATTCTCACGGACTGTAGATCGAGCCTTCATACATACATCCCCAAACCTAAGCTGAGTTTGTGTTTTCAGACTTCTGTCCCCACAGTCCTGGCCCACACACCATCCAAGCTGGGGCCCCTGGAGCCACACCTGAGGACTGTGGCTTCCCTCTCCAGGGGAATTCTGCCATTTCCATTGGCCACAACCCTATAGATTAGGAGAAACCTCCAAACTCCCGGAGGCCATCCCAATAGCGTTGGCTGCCCAGGACAAACAGGGATGATCTTTCAGAAGTTAGGAAAATACCTCCACTCAGACCCAGAGACAGATATCCCCATAGAATAAGATTGAACTGGACAGGCACTTAGGCACTAATCAGATCCATTGCTTTTGTTTCCAGGCATCTCTCCTCATGCCTGGTTACCAATACCAGCATATGGGGGATTACTGAGGCACTTATAGAAAAATCTCGTCTCCACATAGGAAATGTACTCTTTGGAGCTCTATAAAAACCTCTGTTTAGGAGAATCTTTCAGGGCCCCGGATCAAGCGCCCATTTCCAAGGTCTCCATGGACTTAAACCCACATTATGATCTATCCTCGGTAGAGTCCATGTCAACTCATCCCCCTTGGTTTCTCCCCCAGGGCCTGCAGATCAAACCTGCCTTGTTGCTAGGAGACAACTAGAATGGGAGGCGGGCTGCCCAGGCATCCATCCTTAGAACCCTACTCTGGAGTCGTTCCATATGGGACATCCTAGAGCCATCCAACAGGTCTCAAGTGTCCCACAGAAGGAATCTTTGCAGTCTGGTGCATCTCACAACTCCCATTGTGGGAAAATCTTCATGGCCTCTTGAGACGCTCCACTTTATAAAGGGGCCATCATGGACAGAAACTCCAACCTGAGCAAACGTCTGATATTCGCCCTGGCTTCAGGTGCATGAGATCTTGATTCAGGTCTGCAGAGTGTGCCTTCTGTGCCCTCACCCCAAAAACTAATCCTAGCTTGTGTTCTCAGACTACCGTCCTCACACCCCTGGCCCAAAAGCCCTACAGTTTGGCAATACTGGGGCCACAATGCAGCACTCTGCCTGCCCTCCAGAAGAAAAACGTTGCCTTATGGAGCTACCTAGAAACCCGAATGAGGATCAACTGAACGCCACTCGACTGAACCCCAAATATACAGTCTACCCTGTCTAATGCCCTGTCTGACACAGCATGAGCCCACACCTCCAGACCTACGCTCAACAGCTAGCCACACACTGAGCTCATTGTACCCATCAGGTCCTTAGGTCTTCATCTCTTCCCAACCTCGGTTTTCGGGTTTCAGAACCTAGACCTAAACTCCAATCACTGTCCAGGGGTGAACGTGATGCAGAAATCACAACTCTTCCTTCGCCATGGCCGGAAACCTTGTGGTTGGCATATTCTCCAACGTTCAGTGTAGGAGAATCCAGCGTGGCCCATGAGGCCCTTCCCATGCTTGAGGGCCTTGTTGGGCACAAATAGGCATTGTGACCCTCAGCATGAGCCCTGTCCTCAAGGAAGACCTCTCAGTGTCTGAATCAAGAGCCCGCATATTGGACTTGCCATGCCCCTAGGCCCCCAAACTTAAACAGAGGTGGGGTTATCCAGTTGTCCCTCCCAAGGACTCTGCTCTGGAATCCCTCTTTTATTGACACACATGAGGTACATAAAATAAAATAAAAAACAGAAAGGACTCCTCCCATCCCGCAGAATGTACCTAAACTCTTGCGATTGGGTCAAATCCTCAGAGAAGGAAAGCCGTCCACAACCCATGAGGCCACGCCAGCATTCGACCCACATTGTTGACACAAATCCAGAGACAAAAACCGGAGCAAGCACCTCAAACTCACCCTTTTTCATATCCCGAAGTGTTATCACGGTCTGTAGATTGGGCGTGCCATACCTATGTCCCCAATCCTAAGTGGGTTTTTGTGTTTTCAGACTTTTGTCCAAATATCCCTGGACCCCACACGCTCCACAATTGGGTCCCTGGAGCCACACCTCGGGACTGTGCTTCCCTTTCAAGAGAATTCTTCCCATTCCATTGGCCACAACCTTGCAAATTAGGAAAAACCTCCAAAGTTCCCGAGGGTCATCCCATAAGTTTAGGCCGCCCAGGACAAACAGGTGTGATCTCAAACCAGCTGAGCAACTATCTCCACTCAGACAAAAGATGTCCCCAGGGAAGAATATTGCACCGGACAGGCCCCAAGGCCCTAATCAGATCCATTGCTTTGGTTTCCAGGCATCTCTCCTCAGAGGCCTCATTTCCAATACCAGCAAATGGTGGTTTCCTGAGGCACCAATAAGAACAAATCTCGTCTCCCCATGGAAAACTTGCTCATTGGAGCTTTGTTATAACCTCTGGTTAGGAGAATCCTTCAGGGCCCTGGTGCCACTGCCCCATACCAAGGTCTCAATGGACTCAAACCAACATTAAGACCATCCTCAGGAAAGTCCATTTCAACTCATTAAAGACCTTCCTCAGGAAAGTCCATTCCAACTCAGCCCCCACTGATGCTACCCCAAGCCAGCAGATCAAACTTTTCTTGTTGCTAGGAGACAATTGGAATTGAGGCTGTATGCCCAGGCATCCATACTTAGAACCCTGTTCGGGAAAAATACCTTAGGAGACGTCCTGGAGCCATCCAACAAATCTTAAGTGTCCCACAGAAGGAATCCTTGCGGTTTGGAGCATCTCACAACTCTAATAGTGGGAAAACCCCCATGGCCTCATAATGCCCCCCCCCCCTTCATGAAGGGGCCAACATGGACAGAAACTCCAACCTGAGCCAAAGTCTGATCCTCGACCTGACTTCAGACTCATGAGTTCTCAATTCAGCTCTGCAGAGTGTGACTGCCATTTCCATTCCCCGAAACCTAAGCCTAGCTTGTGTTCTCAGACTTCCGTCCTCACTCTCCTGGCCCACAAGCCTTCCAGTTTGGGAATTCCGAAGCCACAATGCAGCACTATGCCTGCCCTCCAGAAGAAAAACTTTGCCCTATGCTGCTAATAAGAAACCCCAAATGATTATCTAATGCATGCCACTCGACTGTAAAGCAATTATACAGCCTACCCTGAATCCTAATGCCCTGTCTGGCACAGCCTGAGACAAGACATCCCAAACGACACCTAGACAGTTGGCTCCAACCTGGACACAAGGGACCTGCTATGGCTGTAGTTCGTCATCTCTTCCCAACCTCGGTTTTCAGGCTTCAGAACCTAGACCTTATCTCCAATCACTGCCCAGGGGTGAACGTGATGCAGAAATTAGAATTCCTCCTTCCCCATGGCCAGAAACCTTGTGGTTGGCATGTTGTCCAACGTTCAATGTGGGAAAACCTGCATTGTCGGAAAGGCCACGCCAGTGCTTGAGGGCCGCCTAGGGCACAGACATGCATTGTGACCTGTAGCATGAGTCCCGTATTAAAGTAACGCCTCTCAGTGGCTGGACCAAGATCCTGCTTGTCATATCCATAGGCCCCCAGGCTTAACCAGAGAGCGAGTATTCCAGTTGTCAGTACCCACTGCTATGCTCCAGAATCCCTCTACTGAGGGGACACATGAAGCAGAAGAAAACAGGACTCTTCCCTTCCCACAGAATGACCCCCAAACTCTTGGGGGCTGGACAAACTACCAGAGAGGGAGACTTCTACGACCCATGAGGCAACTCCTACATTAAACGGCCATTGTGGACAAAATATCCAGAGACAAAAGACTGAGCGACTGCCTCCCTCTCACCCTTCTTTCATATCCAGAGGAGCTCCCCTCACGGACTGTAGATCAGGCCTGCCATAACCTCGGCCCCAAACCTGAGCTGAGTTTGGGTTTTTGGATGTCTGTCTGCACAGCCGTGGCCCCACACACCGCCTCCTGGCTGGGGTCTCTGGAGCCACACCACAGAACTGTGCCTGCTCTCTCCTAAGAAACTGCCCGTGCCATTGGCCACAACTCTACAAAATAGTAGAAACCTCAAGGTCCCCAAGGACATCCCACTACCGCAAGCCGCACTGGACAAACAGGGGCATTATGACACCAGCTGAGCAACTACTACCTCCATGCAGACACACAGACTGATATCCGCAGAGACAGAAGATTGAACCAGACAGGCCCCTAGGCCCTATTATGAACTCTTGCTTTGGTGTCCAGGTATCACTCCTCAGAGGCCTGGGTTCGAAGACCAGCATATGGGGCTATCCTGAGGCACCAGACAGAACACCTCTCATCTCCGCATGGAAAGCTTCCTTGTTAGAGTTGTGTCAAACCCTTCGGGTTGGAGAATCCTGCAGAGTCCCTTAGCTACCGCCACATTCCAAGGTCTCCATGTCCACCAACCCACATTATGACTCATCCTCAGGAAAGTCCATTTAAACTCAGCCTTCTGGGTAGCTCACCCAAGAGCCTGCAGATTTAGCGTGATTGTCTCGACCAGGCAATGGGAAGGTGAGTTGGCGTTTCTCAGCATCCATGCTTAGGCCCCTGCTCTCGAGTCTTTCTGTATGGGGCATCCTGGAACCATCCAATAGTACTCGACTGTCCTGAAGAAGGAAACTTTGAAGTTTGGAGCAGCTCACAACTCCCAGCGTAGGGAAACCTCCCTGGCCTCATGACGCCCCCACCCCCTTCAGGAAGGGGCCGTCACGGACACAAACTCCAGCTTGAGGCACATCTGATACTCGCCCTGACCTCAGATGCAGGAGATCTCGATTCAGCCTCTGCACAGTGGGCCCAAACCTCGTGCTACCTTGTGTTTTCAGACTTCCTTCCTCACACTCCTGGCAAACATGTCCTCAAGACTTGGAATTCTGGAACAAAAATTCAGCCCTATGCTGGCCCTCCAGAAGAAAAACGTTGCTCTATGGGGTTCTCCATAAACTCCAAATGAGGAACAACTTGCTCGGTTCTCGACCTCACCCCAATTGGATTGTTCGGGTTGTCCATTCATCTCTCCCCAGAGCTCTGCTTTGGAATCCCTCTTTTGGTGGGACACCTGAGGTAACAAAACTAAAAAGACTCCTCCCATCCTTCAGATTGACCCCAAACAATTGGGATTGGACCAAATTCACAGAGAGGAAGTCTCGTCCATGGCCCATGAGGCCTACCCGAGATTCCACAGCCATCGTTGACAACAAATCCAGAGACAAAAGTCTGAGCAAGCGCCTCACACTCGCTCTTTTGTCGTATCCCGAAGAGTTCTCCTCACGGTCTGTAGATCGGGCCTGCCATACCTACTTCCCAAACCTAAGCCGAGTTTGTGTTTTCAGACTTCTGTCCCCACATTCCTGGCCCAAAGACCCTTCAGGCTGGGGCCCCTGGAGCCACACATCAGGACTGTGCCTGTCCATACCACGGGAATTCTGCCCATTCCATTGTCCACAATCGTACAAATTGGAAAAAAAAAACCTCCAGAGTCCCCAAGGACACCCCAATAATGTAGGCCGCCCAGGACAAACAAGGTTCATCTGAAACCAGCTGAGCATCTACCACTACTCAGCGTAGATGGATGTCCCCAGAGAAGAAGATTGAATCAGACAGGCCCCTAGGCCTGAATCAGATTCATTGCTTTCGGTTACAGGTATCTCTCCTCAGAGGCCTGGTTTCCAATATTAGCATATGGGGATTTCATGAGGCAGCAATCAGAACAAATCTCTTCTCCACATGGGAAAAAATTATCCTTTGAAGATGTCTCAAAACCTCCAGTTAGGAGAATCCTTCAGGGCCTGTGTGCCAATGCCCCATTACAAGGTCTCCATGGACAGAAATCCACATTAGAACCCATCCGCAGGAAATTCCATTTCAACTCAGCTCCCTTCGTTGCTCCCCCAGAGCGAGCACACTGAACCTGTCTTGACTAGGAGACAATTGGAATGCGAGGCCGGCTCCCCAACCATCCATCCTTAGAGCTCTGCTCTGGCATCGTTCCGTATGGGATCTCCTGGAGCCATCCAACAGGTCTCAAATGTCCAGTAGAATGAATCCTTGAGTTTTGGAGCATCTCACAACTCCCAACCTGGGAAAATCTAGATGGCTTTGTGATGCACCCCCCCCCCCCCCCCCATTTATGAAGGGGAAATCATGGACAGGAACTCCAACCTAAGACAACGTCTGATCTTCACCCTGAATTCAGATGCACGAGATCTCGATGCAGCTCTGCAGAGTGTGCTTTCCTTGCCCTCGCCCTGAAACCTATGACTAGCTTGTGTTCTCAGACTTCCGTCCTCACACTCCTGGCCCCCAAGCCCTCACATTTGGAAATTCGGGACACAAAATGAAGCATTATGCCTGCCTTCCAGAAGAAAAATTTTGACCTATGGAGTTTCTCACATAACCCAAATGAGGATAGACATACACGGCACTCGAATGTACCCAAATTAGATAGTCTAACCTGGCCACTAATACACTGTCTGATACAGAGTGAGCCCCGGACCTCCTGACCAAAACCGAGAAAGCTGACCGCACACTGAGAACATCACACATTTCATGGTCTTAGCTCGTTATCTCTTCCCAACCTAACTTTTCAGGCTTCAGAACTTAGACCTTAACTCCAAGCCCTGACAAGGGTTGAATGTGATGCAGAAATCAGAACTCCTCCTTTCCCAAGGCAAGACGCCTTGTGGTTGGAAAGTTGTCCAACGATCAGTGTAGGAGAAACCAGCATTCACCCTGAGGCCCCGCCCATTATTAAGTGCGACGAGGGCATAAACATGCATTGTGACCCTCAGCATGAGTCCTGTCCTCTAGTACGTCCTCTCAGTGGCTGGACCATTAGATGTCATAATGGGCTTGACATGTCCCTAGGCCCCAATTTTTAACCAGATTTCTGGTTGTCCAGTCGCCCCTCCCCAGGGCTTTACTCTGGAATCCCTCATTTGGTGGGACACCTGAGGTTAAAAAACAAAACAAAACAAAACAACAACAACAACAACAACAACAAAAAAAAAAACGGACTTCTTCCATCCGACAGAATGACCTCAAACTCTTTGGACAAGGCCAAAACCCAGAGAATAAGACTCATCCATTTCCCATGAAGTCACCTGGAAATTTCACGACCATGAGTGACACGATATCCAGAGACAAAAACTTGAGCAAGAGCCTCACACTCGCCCTTTTTTCATATCCTGAAGAGTTCTCCTCAAGGTCTGTAGATCAGTCCTGCCATACCTATGACTCGAAACATAAGACGAGTTTGTGTTTTCAGACAACTGTCCAAAGAACCCTGGCCTAAACACCCTACTGGTTCAGGTCCCTGGAGCCAACCTGAGGACTCTACTTGCCCTCTCCAAGGGAATTCTGTGTGCCCATTCCAATGGCCACAACCCTACTAATAGGATAAACCTCCAAAGTCCCTGAGGCCATCCCAATAGTGGTGGCTTCCCAGAGCAAACAGTAGTAATCTGAGCCTATCTGAAAACCTACCTGCACTCAGACCCATAGACGGATGTCCCCAGAGGTAAAAAGAAATGAACAGGCCCCTAGGCCCTAAATGGATCCATTGCTTTGGTTCCCAGGCATCTCTCCTCAGAGACCTGTATTTCAATACCAGCATATGGCTGTTTATTGACTCACACATCAGTACAAATTTCATCTACACATGGGAAACTTGCACGTGGGAGCTGTGTCAAAGCCTCTGTTTAGGAGAACCCTTCAGGGCCCCAGTGCCACCGCTTCATTCCAAGGTCTCCATAGACACAAAAACACATTAGGACCCATCCACAGGAGAGTCCATTTCAACTGAGCGTATTCGGTTCCTCCGCGAGATCTAGCAGATCTAACTTGACTTGTTGCTAGGAGACAATTGGAATATGAGGTGGCCTACCCCGCCATCCATCCTTAAAACCCTGCTCAGAATCGTTGGCCTGGAGCCAACCAACAGGTCTCAATTGTCCTGCAGAAGAATCTTTGCAATTGGGAGCTTCTCAGAACTCCCATCGTGAGAGAACCCCCATGGCCTCATCATCCCCCCCCCCCTTCATAAAGGGGCCATCAGGGACATAAGGTCCAACCTGCGCGATCGTCTGATCCTCACCCTGACTTCAGATGCACGAGATCTCGGTTCAGGTCTGTAGATTGTGCCTGCCATGTCCTCACCCAGAAACCTAAGCCTAGCTTGTGTCCTCAGACTTTTGTCCACAGACTACTGGCTCACAAGCCCTCCAGTTTGGCAATCCAGAACTACAATGCAGCACTCTACCTGCCCTGCAGAAGAAATACATTGCCATCTGGGGCTACCTAGAAACCCCAAATGAAGATCAACCTGCACGACACTTGGATATACCCAAAATGTATAGGATGACCTGGGCAATAATGCCCTCTCTGACACAGCCTGAGCCTGGACATCCTAGGCCCACCCAGACAGCTGGCTATAAACTGAGAACATCAGACCCCCCATGGCCTTAGGTCGTTATCCCTTCCCAACCTCAGTTTTCAGGCTTCAGAACCTAGACCTTATCTCCAATCACGGCCCGGATTTGAAAATGATGCAGAAATCAGAACTCCTTCCCAATGGGACGAAAACTTGTGGTTGGCTTGTTGTCCAACGTTCAGTGTAGTGGAAACCAGTGTGTTCCTTGAGGCCCCGCCATTGCTCGCGGGCCAGATAGGTAGCAAACACACATTGTGACCCTCAGCCTTAGCCCAGTCCTCAGGTAAGGCCTCTCAGTGGCTGGATGAAGAGACAGCATATTGGGCTTGCCATGCCCCTAGGCCCCAATTTTTAACCATAGTTCGTGTTGTCCCTTCACTCTTCCCTAGGGCCCTGCTTTGGAATTCCTCTTTTGGTGGGACACCTGAGGTAACAAACCTGAAAGGAGTCCTCCCATACCACAGATTGACGAGAAACAATTGGGAATGGGCCAAATCCACAGAGAGCAATATTCGTCCATGGCCCATGAGGCCTCCTCGATATTCCACGGCCATCGCTGATACAAAATCCAGAGACAAAAGCCTAAGCAAGCCCCTCAGACTCGCACTATCTTCATATCCTGAGGATCTTTTCATGGGTTTGTAGATCGCGCCTGCCATACCTACGTCCCCAAACATAAGCTGAGTTTGTGTTTTCAGACTTCTGTCCTCAAAGACCTGGGCCACACACCCTCCAGGCTGGGGACCCTGGAGCCACACATTAGTACTGTGCCTACCCAATCCATGGGAATTCTGCCCATTCCATTGTCCAAAATCATACAAATTAGGAGAACCCTCCAATGTCTCTGAGGCCATCCCAATAGTATAGGTCGCCCGGGACAAAAAAGGGCAGTCTGACACCAGCTGAGCATCTAACTCCACTCATATCCTAGAAGGATGTCCCCAGAGAAGAAGATTGAACCAGACAGGACCATAGGCCAAAATCGGATCCATTGCTTTGGTTTACAGGCATGTCTCCTCAAAAAACCCTGGATTCCAATACCAGCATTGGTGTTTTCCTGAGGCACCCATCAGAACAAACCTCCTCTCCACAAGGAATCTTGTGCATGGGAGCTATGTCAAAAGCTGAGGAGAATACTTCAGGGTCCCGGTGCCACCGCCCCATTCCAAGGCCCTCATGGACACAAACACACATTAGACCCATCCTCAGGAAAGTCCATTTCAACTCAGCCACCCCGGTTGATCTCGCAGAGCCATCAGTTCTAAACTGTCTTGTCGCTAGGAGACAATTGGAATGCGAGGCGGGCTTCCCAGGCATCCATCCTCGAACGTTGGTCTGGACTCATCCATATGGGATGTCCTGGAGCTGTCCAACAGGTCTCAATTGTCCCGCAGAAGGAATCCTTGGAGGGGGCATCCCACCACTCCCAACGGGGGAAAACCTCCACAGCCTCGAGATTCGGCTCCCTTCATGAAGGGGCCGTCATGAACAGAAATTCCAAGCTGAGCCAACGTCTGATCCTCGCTCTGACTTCAGATGCATGAGATATTGCTTCAGATCTTCAGGGGGTACATGCCGCGCCCGCGCCCAGAAACCCAAGTCTAGCTGTCCCTAGGCACCAATTTTAACCAGAATTCTGGTTGTCCAATCGCCCCTCCCCTGGGCTCTACTCTGGAATCCCTCATTTGGTGGGACACCTGAGTTTGAGAAACAAAAGAAAACAAAAACAACAACAAAAAACGGACATTTTCCATCCCACAGAATGACCCCAAACTCTTTGGACTGTGCCAAACCCCCAGGGAGTAAGACTCGTCCATTACCCATGAAATCACCCGGAAATTTCATGACCAGGAATGGCACGATATCCAGAGATAAATACTGGAGCAAGAGCCTCACACTCGCCCTTTTTCATATCCCGAAGAGTTCCCCTCATGGTCTGTAGATCAGTTGCCATACCTATGACCCGAAACATAAGCCGAGTTTCTGTTTTCAGACAACTGTCCAAACAGCCCTGGCCTACACAGCCTACAGGCTTAGGCCCCTGGAGCCAAGGTGAGGACTGTACTTGTCCTCTCTAAGGGAATTCTGTGTGCCCATTCCAATGGCCACAACGCTACTAATAGGATAA
Organism: Mustela putorius furo; assembly: GCF_011764305.1. Lineage (NCBI taxonomy): Eukaryota > Metazoa > Chordata > Mammalia > Carnivora > Mustelidae > Mustela > Mustela putorius. Next base: position 39,075 of record NW_025422071.1, read on the forward strand.
ACCTCCAAAGTCCCTGAGTCCATCCCAATAGTGGTGGCTTCCCAGGACAAACAGGAGCAATCGGAGCCCATCTGAGAACCTACCTGCACTCAGACTTGTAGACTGATATCCCCAGAGGTAAAAAGGAACGACCAGGCCCCTAGGCACCTATCGGATCCATTGATTTGGTTTTCAGGCATCTCTCCTCAGAGGACTGGATTTGAATACCAGCATATGGCTGTTTCTTGACTCACCCATCAGAACAAATCTCATCTACACATGGGAAACTTGCACGTGGGAGCGATGTCAAAGCCTCTGTTTAGGAGAACCCTTGATGGCCCCAGTGCCACCGCATCATTCCAAGGTATCCATAGACACAAAAACACATTAGGACCCATCCACAGGAGAGTCCATTTCAATTCAGCGTATTCAATTACTCCGCGATAACCAGCAGATCCAACTTGTCTTGTTGCTAGGAGACAATTGGAATGCGAGGTGGCCTACCCCACCATCCATCCTTAGAACCCTGCTCGTAATCGTTAGCCTGGAGCCAACCAACAGGTCTCAATTGTCCTGCAGAAGAATCTTTGCAGTTGGGAGCTTCTCAGAACTCCCATCGTAGGAGAACCCCCATGGACACATGATCCCCCCCCTTCATTAAGAGGCCATCAGGGACATAAGGTCCAACCTGAGCGATCGTCTGATCCTCACCCTGAATTCAGATGCACGAGATCTCGGTTCATGTCTGTAGATTGTGCCTGCCATGTCCTCACCCAGAAACCTAAGCCTTGCTCATGTCCTCAGACTTCTGTCCACAGACTACTGGCTCACAAGCCCTTCAGTTTGGCAATCCAGAACTACATTGCAGCACTCTACCTGCCCTGCAGAAGAAATACATTGCACTCTGGGGCTACCTAGAAACCACAAATGAAGATCAACCTGCACGACACTTGGCTATACCCAAAATATATAGGATGACCTGGGCAATAATGCCCTTTCTGACACAGACTGAGCCTGGACATCCTAAGCCCACCCAGACAGCTGGCTACAAACTGAGAACTTCAGACCCCCCATGGCCTTAGGTCGTTATCCCTTCCCAACCTCAGTTTTCAGGCTTCAGAACCTATACCTTATCTTGAATCACTGCCCAGGTTTGAAAATGATGCAGAAATTACAACTCCTTCCCAATGGCAGGAAAACTTGTGGTTGGCTTGTTGTCCAACGTTCAGTGTAGTTGAAACCAGAGTGTCCCTTGAGGCCCCGCCATTGCTCGCGTTCCAGATAGGTAGCAAACACACATTGTGACCCTCAGCCTTAGCCCAGTCCTCAGCTAAGGCCTCTCAGTGGCTGGATGAAGAGACAGCCTATTGGGCTTGCCATGCCCCTAGGCCCCAATTTTTAAACCATATTCGTGTTGTCCCTTCACTCTTCCCCAGGGCTCTGCTTTGGAATTCCTCTTTTTGAGGGACACCTGATTAACAACCCTGAAAGGATTCCTCCATCCAACAGATTGACGAAAAAAAACAATTGGGATCGGGCCAAAATTCACAGAGAGCAAAATTCGTCCAATGCCCATGAGGCCTCCCCAACATTCCATGGCCATCGCTGGTACAAAATCCAGAGACAAAAGCCTAAGCAAGCGCCTCAGACTCGCACTATCTTCATATCATGAAGTTGCCTTCGCATGGTTTGTAGATCGGGCCTGCCATACCTACGTCCCCAAACATAAGCTGAGTTTGTGTTTTCAGACTTCTGTCCTCAAAGTTCCAAAATCGTACAAATTAGGAGAACCCTCCAAAGTCCCTGAGGCCATGCTAATAGTATAGGCCGCCCAGGATAAAAAAGGGCAGTCTGACACCAGCTGAGCATCTAACTCCACTCATACCCTAGAAGGATTTCCCCAGAGAAGAAGATTGAAAAAGACAGGACCCTAGGCCAAAATCGGATCCATTGCTTTGGTTTACAGGCATGTCTCCTCAAAACCCTGGATTCCAATACCAGCATTGGGGTTTTCCTGAGGCACCCATCAGAAACAAACCTCGTCTCCACAAGGAAACTTGTGCATGGGAGCTATGTCAAAAGCTTAGGGGAATACTTCAGGGTCCCGGTGCCACCGCCCCATTCCAAGGCCCTCATGGGACACAACACTCATTAGACCCATCCTCAGGAAAGTCCATTTCAACTCAGCCACCCCGGTTGATCCTGCAGAGCCATCAGATCTAAACTGTCTTGTCGCTAGGAGACAATTGGAATGCGAGGCGGGCTTCCCAGGCATCCATCCTCGAACGTTGGTCTGGACTCATCCATATGGGATGTCCTGGATCAGTCCAACAGGTCTCAATTGTCCCGCAGAAGGAATCCTTGGAGGGGGCATCCCACCACTCCCAACATGGGAAAAACCTCCACGGCCTCGAGATTCGGCTCCCTTTATGAAGGGGCCGTCATGAACAGAAAATCCAAGTTGAGCCAACGTCTGATCCTCGCTCTGACTTCAGATGCATGAGATATTGCTTCAGATCTTCAGGGGGTACATGCCGTGCCCTCGCCCTGAAACCCAAGTCTAGCTGTCCCTAGGACCCAATTTTAACCAGAATTCTAGATTGTCCAATCGCCCCTCCCAAGGGCTCTACTCTGGAATCCCTCATTTGCTGGGACCTCTGAGTTTGAAAAACAAAACAAAACAAAACAACAACAACAAAAAACGGACTTCTTCCGTCCGACAAAATGACCCCAAACTCTTTGGATTGGGCCAAACCCCTGGGAGTAAGACTCGTCCATTTCCCATGAAAACACCCGGAAATTTCATGACCATGAATGGCATGATATCCAGAGATAAATACTTGAGCAAGAGCCTCACACTCGCTCTTTTTTCATATCCCGAAGAGTTCTCCTCATGGTCTGTAGATCAGTCCTGCCATACCTATGACCCGAGACATAAGCCGAGTTTTGTGTTTTCAGACAACTGTCCAAACAGCCCTGGCCTACACAGCCTACAGGCTTAGGCCCCTGGAGCCAAGCTGACGACTGTACTTGCCCTCTCCAAGGGAATTCTGTGTGCCCATTCCAATGGCCACAAGGCTACTAATAGGTTAAACCTCCAAAGTCCCTGAGGCCATCCCAATAGTGGTGGCTTCCCAGGACAAACAGGAGCAATCTGAGCCCATCTGAGAACCTACCTGCACTCAGACTTGTAGACTGATATCCCCAGAGGTAAAAAGGAACGAACAGGCCCCTAGGCCCTAATCGGATCCATTGCTTTGGTTTCCAGGCATCCCTCCTCAGAGGCCTGGATTTCAGTACCAGCATATGGCTGTTTCTTGACTCACCCAGCAGAACAAATCTCATCTACACATGGGAAACTTGCACGTGGGAGTGTTGTCAAAGCCTCTGTTTAGGAGAACCCTTCATGGCCCCAGTGCCACCGCGTCATTCCAAGGTATCCATAGACACAAAAACACATTAGGACCCATCCACAGGAGAGTCCATTTCAACTCAGCGTATTCGGGTTGCTCCGCGAGAACCAGCAGATCTAACTTGTCTTGTTGCTAGGAGACAATTGGAATGCGAGGTGGGCTACCCAGCCATCCATACTTAGAACCCTGCTCGGAATCGTTAGCCTGGAGCCAACCAACAGGTCTCAAATGTCCTGCAGAAGGATCTATGAAGTTGGGAGCTTCTCACAACTCCCATCGGGAGAAAACACATATGGCCTCGTGATCCGCCCCTCTTCATGAAGTGGCCCTCAGGGACATAAGGTCCAACCTGAGCGATTGTCTGATCCTCACCCTGACTTCAGATGCACGAGATCGCGGTTCAGTTCTGTAGATTGTGCCTGCCATGTCCTCACCCAAAAACGTAAGCTTAGCTTGTGTCCTCAGACTTCCATTCTCAGACTAATGGCCCACAAGCCCTCCAGTTTGGCAATCCAGAATTATAATGCAGCACTCTGCCTGCCCTCCAGAAGAAAAACATTGCCTTCAGGGGCAACCCAGAAACCCCAAATGAAGATCAACCTGCACGCCACTTGGCTGTACCCAACATATATAGGCTGACCTGGGCAATAATGCCCTTTTTGACAGAGGCTGAGCCTGGACCGCCTGGCCCCACCCAAACAGCTGGCCGCTCACTGAGCACATCGGACCAGCATTGCCTTAGGTCGTTATCTCTTCCAGCCTCGGTTTTCAGGATTTAGAACCTAGACGTTATCTCCAATCACTGCCCATGTTTGAAAATGATGCAGAAATCAGAACTCTTTCCCGATGGCAAGAAACCTTGTGGTAGGCTTGTTGTATAATGTTCAGTGAAGTGGATACCAGTGTGTCCAATGAGGGCACCGCCATTGCTCGTGGGCCACATAGGTGGCAAACAAACATTGTGACCCTCAGCCTTAGCCCAGTCCTCAGGTAAGGCCTCTCAGTGGCTGGATGGATTGACAGCTTATTGGGCTTACCATGCCCCTAGGCCCCAATTTTTAACCATATTTCGGATTGTCCCTTCACTCTTCCCCAGGGCTCTGCTTTGGAATCCCTCTTTTGGTGGGACTCCTGAGGTAACAAGCCCTCCAATTTGGCAATCCAGAACTACAATGCAGCACTCTGCCTGCCCTCCAGAAGAAAAAACATTGCTCTGTGGGGCTACCCCCAGAAACCCCAAATGAGGATCATCCTGCACGCCATTCGGCTGTACCCCAAATACATGGGATGACCTGGGCACTAATGCCCTTTCTGACAGAGCCTGAGCCTGGACCTCCTGGCCCCACCCAGACATCTGGCCGCACCCTGAGCTCCTCGTACCCGCCATGGCCTTAGGTCGTTATCTCCCCTCAATCTCGGTTTTCAGGCTTCGGAACCTAGTCCTTTTCTCCAATCATGGCCCGGGTTTGAAAATGATGCAGAAATCAGAACTCTTTCCCCATGGCAAGAAACCTTGTGGTTGGCATGTTGTCCAAGGTTCAGAGTACTTGAAACCAGTGTGGCCCATGTGGCCCCGCCCATGCTTGCGGGCCACATTGGTCACAAAAACACACATTGTGACCTTCAGCCTGAGCCCAGTCCTCCGGTAAGGCCTCTCAGTGGCTGGATGGAGTGACAGCATATTGGGCTTGCCATGCCCCTAGGCCCCAATTTTTAACGATAGTTCGAGTTGTTCCTTCACTCTTCCCCAGGGCTCTGCTTTGGAATTCCTCTTTTGGTGGGACACCTGAGTTAACAAACCTGAAAGGAGTCCTCCCATCCCACAGATTGACGAAAAACAATTGGGATCGGGCCAAATCCACAGAGAGCATGATTCGTCCATGGCCCATGAGGCCTCCCCAACATTCCACGGCCATCGCTGATACAAACTCCAGAGACAAAAAGCCTGAGCACGCGCCTCAGACTCGCTCATTCTTCATATCCTGAAGAGTTCTTCAGATAAGAACCTAAACGGCACTCGAATGCACCCAAAATATATAGTCTAACCTGGGCACTAATGCACTATCTGACAACCTGAGCCCCGACCTCGTAACCAACACACAGACAGCTGACCGCACACTGAGCACATCAGACCCGCCATGGCTAGGTCATCATATTCTACCCTACCTCAGTTTTCAGGCTTCAGAACCTAGACCTTATCTCCAATCACTGCCCAGGGGTGATTATGATGCAGAAATCAGAACTCTTCCTTACCCATGGCAAGAAACCTTGTGGTCGGCATGTTGTCCAACCTTCTGTGTAGGAGAAACCAGCATTCACCCTGAGGCCCCGCCCATTCTTGATGTGACGAGGGCATAACACGCTTTGTGACCCTCAGCGTGAGTCCTGTTCTCTAGAACGTCCTCTCAGTGCCTGAACCATTAGATGTCATAATGGGCTTGACATGTCCCTAGGCCCCAATTTTTGACCAGATTTCTGGTTGTCCAGTCGCCGCTCCCCAGGGCTCTACTCTGGAATCCCTCAGTTGCTGGGACACCTGAGGTTGAAAAACAAAACAAAACAAATCAACAACAACAGAACAACGGACTTCTTCCACCTCACAGAATGACGCCAAACATTTTGGACGGGGCCAAAGCCCCAGAGTAAGACTCGTCCATTTCCCATGAAGTCACCCTGAAATTTCACGACCGTGAGTGACATCGTATCCAGAGACAAAAACTTGAGCAAAGCCTCACACTCTCCCTTTTTTCATATCCCGAAGAGTTCTCCTCATGGTCTGGAGGTCAGTCCTGCCATACGTATGACCCGAAACATAAGCCGAGTTTGTGTCTTCAGACAACTGTCCAAAGAGCCCTGACCTACACACCCTACAGGCTCAGGCCCCTGGAGCCACACCTGACGACTGTGCTTGCCCTCTCCAAGGAAATTGTATGTGCCCATTCTAATGGCCACAACCCTACTAAGAGGATAAATCTCCAAAGTCCCTGAGGCCAACCCAATATTTGTGGCTTCCCAGGACAAACAGGGGCAATCTGGGCCCATCTGAGCACCTACCGGAACTCAACCCGTAGACTGATGTCCCCAAGGTAAAAAGGAACGAACAGGCCCCTAGGCACCAATCGGATCCATTGCTTTGGTTTCCAGGCGTCTCTCCTCAGAGGCTTGGATTTCAATAACAGCATATGGCTGTTTCGTGACTCACCCATCAGAACAAATCTCATCTACACATGGGAAACTTGCAGGATGGAGCTGTGTGATAGCCTCTCTTTAGGAGAACCCTTCAGGGCCCCAGTGCCACCGCTACATTCCACGGTGTCCATAGACACGAAATCATATTAGGACACATCCACGGGAGAGTCCATTTCAACTCAGCCTCCTCGGTTGCTCCCCCATGTCCAGCAGATCTAACCTGTCTTTTTGCTTAGAGACAGTTGGAATGCGAGGTGGGCTACCCAACCATCCATCCTTAGAACCCTGCTCGGAATTGTTGTCCTAGAGCCAACCAACAGGTCTCAATTGTCCTATATATGAATCGTTGCAGTTGGGTTCTTCTCACAACTCCCATCGTGGGAAAACCCCCATGGCCTCGTTATCAACCCCCCCCCCTCAAGAAGGGGCCATCAGGGACAGAATGTCCAACCCGAGCGATAATCTGATCCTCGCCCTGACTTCATGCACGAGATCTCGATTCAGGTCTGTAAATTGTGCCTGCCATATCCTCAACCAGAAACCTAGGCCTAGCTTGGGTTCTCAGACTTCCGACCTCAGACTACTGGGCCCACAAGCCCTCTAGTTTGGCAATCCAGAACTACAAAGCAGCACTCTGCCTGCCCTCCAGAAGAAAAAACATTGCCCTCTGGGTCTACCCAGAAACCCCAAATGAGGATCAACCTTCACGCCATTCGGCTGTACCCCAAATATATAGGCTGACCTGGGCACTAATGCCCTTTCTGACACAGCCTGAGCCTGGACCTCCTGGCCCACCCAGACAGCTGGCCACGCAATGAGCAAATTGGACCCGCTATGGCCTTAGGTCGTCATCTCTTCTCAACCTCGGTTTTCAGGCTTCAGAACCTAGACCTTGTCTCCAATCACGGCCCGGGTTTGAAAATGATGCAGACATCGGAACTCTTTCCCCATGTCAAGAAACTTTGTGGTTGGCATGTTGTCTAAGGTTCAGTGTCATTGAAACTAGTGTGGCCCATGAGGCCCCGCCCATGCTTGCGGGCCACTATGGTCAGAAACACACATTGTGACCCTCAGCCTGAGCCCAGTCCTCAGGTAAGGCCTCTCAGTGGCTGGATGGAGAGACAGCATATTAGGCTTGCCATGCCCCTAGGCCCCAATTTTTAACCATAGTTCGGATTGTCCCTTAAAACTTCCCCAGGTCTCTGCTTTGGAATTCCTCTTTTGGTGGGACACCTGAGGTAACTAACCTGATAGGAGTCATCCCATCCCACAGATTGACAAAAAACAATTGGGATCGGGCCAAATCCACAGAGAGATAGATTCGTCCATGGCCCATGAGGCCTCCCCAACATTCCAAGGCCATCACTGGTGCAAAACCCAGATTCAAAAGCCTGAGCAAGCGCTTCAGACTCGCTCATTCTTCATATCCTGAAGAGTTCTTCAGATAACAACCTACACGGCACTCGAATGCACCCGAAATATATAGTCTAACCTGGGCACTAAAGCACTGTCTGACAACCTGAGCCCGGACCTCGTGACCAACACCCAGAGAGCTGACCGCACACTGAGCACATCAGACCCGCCATGGCCTTAGGTCATCATCTCTTCCCTACCTCAGTTTTCAGGCTTCAGAACCTAGACCTTATATCCAATCACTGCCCTGGGGTGACTGTGATCCAAAAATCAGAACTCTTCCTTACCCATGGCAAGAAACCTTGTGGTTGGCATGTAGTCCAACTTTCAGTGTATGGGAAACCAACATTCACCCTGAGGTCCCGCCCATTCTTGAGTGCGACGAGGGCATAAACACGCATTGTGACCCTCAGCGTGAGTCCTGTCCTCTAGAACGTCCTCTCAGTGGCTTGACCATTAGATGTCATAATGGGCTTGACATGTCCCTAGGCCCCAATTTTTAACCAGATTTCTGGTTGTCCAGTCGCCCCTCCCCAGGGCTCTACTCTGGAATCCCTCATTTGCTGTAACACCTGAGGTAGAAAAACAAAACAAATCAAATCAACAACAACAGAACAACGGATTTCTTCCATCCCACAGAATGACCCCAAATACTTTGGACGGGGCCAAACCCCCAGAGCGTAAGACTCGTCCATTTCCCATGAAGTCACCCGGAAATTTCACGACCATGAGTGACACGATATCGAGAGACAAAAACTTGATCAAGAGCCTCACACTCGCCCTTTTTTCATATACCGAAGAGTACTCCTCATGGTCTGGAGATCAGTCCTGCCATACCTATGAACTGAAACATAAGCCGAGTTTGTGTCTTCAGACAACTGTCCAAACAGCCCTTGCATACACACCCTACAGGCTCAGGCCACTGGAGCCAAACCTGACGACTGTGCTTGCCCTCTCTAAGGGGAATTGTATGTGCCCATTCCAATGGCCAAAACCTACTAAGAGGATAAACCTCCAAGTCCCTGAGGCCTTCCGAATATTTGTGTCTTCCCAGGACAAACAGGGGCAATCTGGGCCCATCTGAGGACCTACTGGAACTCAGACCCTTAGACTGATGTCCCCAGAGGTAAAAAGGAAAGAACAGGCCACTAGACACCTATCGGATCCATTGCTTTGGTTTACAGGCATCTCTCCTCAGAGGCCTGGATTTCAATAACAGCATATGGCTGTTTCTTGACTCACCCATCAGAACAAATCTCATCTACACATGGGAAACTTGCACGATGGGAGCAGTGTGAAAGTCTCTATTTAGGAGAACCCTTCAGGGCCCCAGTGCCACCGCATCATTCCAAGGTTTCCATAGACACGAAATCATATTAGGACACATCCACGGGAGAGTCCATTTCAACTCAGCCTCCTCGGTTGATCCCCCAGATCCAGCACATCTAACCTGTCTTGTTGCTTGGAGACAATTGGAATGCGAGGTGGGCTACACAGACATCCATCCTTAGAACCCTGCTCGGAAACTTGTCCCGGAGACAACCAACAGGTCTCAATTGTCCTACAGAAGAATCTTTGCAGTTGGGAGCTACTCACAACTCCCATAGTGGGAAAATCCCCATGGCCTCGTGATCCACCCCCCCTTCAAGAAGGGGCCATCAGGCACAGAATGTCCATCCTGAGCGATCGTCAGATCCTCGCCCTGACTTCAGATGCAGGAGATCTTGATTCAGGTCTGGAGATTGTGCCTGCCATATCCTCACCCAGAGACCTAGTCCTAGCTTGAGTTCTCAGATTTCCGTCCTAAGACTACTGGCCCACAAGCCCTCCAGTTTGGTAACCCAGAACTATAATGCAGCACTCTACCTGCCCTCCAGAGGAAAAACATTGCCCTCTGGGGCTACCCAGAAACCACAAATGAGGATCAACCTGCACGGCATTCGGCTCTGCCCTAAATATATATGCTGACCAGGGCACTAATGCCCTTTCTGACACAGCCTGAGCCTCGACCTCCTGGCCCCACCCAGACAGCTGGCCGCCCACTGAGCATAATGGACCCGCCATGGCCTTAGGTCGTCATCTCTTCTCAACCTCGGTTTTCAGGCTTCAGAACCTAGACCTTATCTCCAATCACTGCCCGGGTTTGAAAATGATGCAGATATCAGAACTCTATCCCCATAGCAAGAAACCCTTGTGGTTGGCATATTGTCCAAGGTTCAGGGTACTTGAATCCAGGGTGGCCCATGAGGCCCCGCCCATGCTTGCGGTCCACATTGGTCACAAACACACAGTGTGACCTTCAGCCTGTGCCCAGTCCTCAGGTAAGTCCTCTCAGTGGCTGGATGGAGAGACATCATATTGGGCTTGCCTTGCCCCTAGGTCCCAATTTTTAACCATAGTTCGGGTTGTCCCTTCACTCTTCCCAGGGCTCTGCTCTGGAATTCCTCTTTTGGTGGGACACCTGAGGTAACACACCTGAAAGGATTCCCGCCATCCCACAGATTGACGAAAAACAATTGGGTACGGGCCAAATCCACAGAGAGCAAGATTCGTCCATGGCCCATGAGGCCTCCCCAACATTCCACGGCCATCGCTGATACAAAATCCAGAGACAAAAGCCTGAGCACGCGCCTCAGACTCGCTCATTCTTCATATCCTGAAGAGTTCTTCAGATAACAACCTACACGGCACTCGAATGCACCCAAAATATATAGTCTAAACTGGGCACTAATGCACTCTCTGACAAACTGAGCCCGGACCTCGTGACCAACACCCAGACAGCTGACCGCACACTGAGCACTTCTGACCCGCCATGGCCTTAGGTCATCATCTCTTCCCAACCTCAGTTTTCAGGCTTCAGAACCTAGACCTTATCTCCAATCACTGCCCAGGGTTGACTGTGATGCAGAAATCAGAACTCTTCCTTACCCATGGCAAGAAACCTTGTGGTTGGCATGTTGTCCAACGTTCAGTGTAGGAGAGAAACCAGCATTCACCCTGAGGCCCCGCCCATTCTTGAGTTCGACGAGGGCATAAACACGCATTGTGACCCTCAGCGGGAGTCCTGTCCTCTAGTACGTCCTCACAGGGGATCGACCATTAGATGTCATAATGCGCTTGACATGTCCCTAGGCCCAATTTTTAACCAGATTTCTGGTTGTTCATTCGCCCCTCCCCAGGGCTCTACACTGGAATCCCGCATTTGGTAGTACACCTGAGGTTGAAAAACAAAACAAAACAAATCAACAACAACAGAACAACGGACTTCTTCCATCCCACAGAATGACCCCAAACTCTTTGGACGAGGCCTAACCCAGAGAGAGTAAGACTCGTCCATTTCTCATGAAGTCACCCGGAATTTCAGGACCATGATTGACACGATATCCAGAGACAAAAACTTGAGCAAGAGCCTCACACTCGCCCTTTTTTCATATCCCGAAGAGTTCTCCTCATGGTCTGTAGATCAGTCCTGCCATACCTATGACCCGAAACATAAGCCAAGTTTGTGTTTTCAGACAACTGTCCAAACAGCCCTGGCCTACACACCCTACAGGCTCAGGCCCCTGGAGCCAAACCTGACGACTGTGCTTTCCATCTCCAAGGGAATTGTATGTGCCCATCCAATGGCCACAACCCTTCTAAGAGGATAAACCTCCAAAGTCCCTGAGGCCATCCCAATATTTGTGGCTTCCCTGGACATACAGGGGCAATCTGGGCCCTTCTGAGCACCTACCTGCACTCAGACCCGTACACTGACTTCCCCAGATTTAAAAAGGAACGAAGAGGCCCTTAGGCACCTATTGGATCCATTGCTTTAGTTTCCAGGCATCTCTCCTCAGAGGCCCGGATTTCAATAACAGTATATGGCTGTTTCTAGACTCACCCATCAGAACAAATCTCATCTACACATGGGAAACTTGCACGATGGAGCTGTGAAAGCCTCTCTTTAGGAGAACCCTTCAGGGCCTGATGGCCACCGCTTCATTCCAAGGTCTCAATAGACACAAAATCATATTAAACACATCCACGGGAGAGTCCATCTAAACTCATCCTCCTCGGTTGCTCCCCCAGATCCAGCAGATCTAACCTGTCTTGTTGCTTGGAGACAATTGGAATGCGAGGTGGGCTACCCAGGCATCTATCCTTAGAACACTGCTCGGAATCGTTGTCCTGGAGCCAAGCAACAAGTATCAATTGTCCTGCAAAAGAATCTTTGCAGTTGGGAGCTTCTCACAACTCCCATCTTGGGAAAACCCCCATGGCCTCGTGATCCACCCCACGTTCAAGAAGGGGCCATCAGGGACAGAATGTCCAACCTGAGTGATCCTCTGATCCTCGCCCAGACTTCAGATGCACGAGATCTCGATTCAGGTCTGTAGATTGTGCCTGCCATATCCTCACCCAGAAACCTAGGCCTGGCTTGGGTTCTCAGACTTCCGTCCTCTCACTACTGGTCCACAAGCCCTCCAGTTCGGCAATCCAGAAATACAATGCAGCACTCTGCCTGCCCTCCAGAAGAAAAACATTGCACTCTGGGGCTACGCAGAAACCCCAAATGAGGATCAACCTGCACGCCATTCGGCTGTACCCCAAATATATAGGCTGACCTGGGCACTAATGCCCTTTCTGACACAGCTTGAGCCTGGACCTCCTGGCCCCACCCAACAGCAGGACGCACACTGAGCACATCGGACCCGCCATGGCCTTACGTCGTCATCTCTTCTCAACCTCGGTTTTCAGGCTTCAGAACCTAGACCTTATCTCCAGTCACGGCCCGGGTTTGAAAATGATGCAGAAATCAGAACATTTTCCCCATGGCAAGAAACCTTGTGGTTGGCATGTTGTCCAAGGTTCAGTGTCGTTGAAACCAGTGTGGCCCATGAGGCCCCCGCCCATGCTTGCGGGCCACATTGGTCACAAACACACATTGTGACCCTCAGCCTGAGCCCAGTCCTCAGGTAAGGCCTCTCAGTGGCTGGATGGAGAGACAGCATATTGGGTTTGCCATGACCCTAGGCCCCAATTTTTTAACCATAGTTCGGGTTGTCCCTTCACTCTTCCCCAGGGCTCTGCTTTGGAATTCCTCTTTTGGTTGGACACCTCAGGTAACAAAGCTGAAAGGAGTCCTCCCATCTCACAGATTGACGGAAATTAATTGGGATCGGGCCAAGTCCACAGAGAGCAAGATGCGTCCATGGCCCGTGAGGCCTCTCCAACATTTCACGGCCATCGCTGATACAAAATCCAGAGACAGAAGCCTGAGCACTCGCCTCAGACTCGCTCATTCTTCATATCCTGAAGAGTTCTTCAGATAAGAACCTACACGGCACTCAAAGTCTCCCAAAATATATATTCTGACCTGGGCACTAATGCACTGTCTGACAACCTGAGCCCGGACCTCGTGACCAACACCCAGACAGCTGACCGCACATTGAGCTCAACAGACCTGCCATGGCCTTAGTTCATCATCTCTTCCCTACCTTAGTTTTCAGGCTTCAGAACCTAGACCTTATCTCCAATCACTGCTCAGGGGTGACTGTGATGCAGAACTCAGAACACTTCCTTACCCATGGCAAGAAACCTTGTGGTTGGCATGTTGTCGAACGTTCAGTGTAGGAGAAACCAGCATTCACCCTGAGGCCCCGCCCATTCTTGAGTGCGAGGAGGGCATAAACACACATTGTGACCCTCAGCGTGAGTCCTGTCCTCTAGTACGTCCTCTCAGTGGCTGGACCATTAGATGTCATAATGGGCTTGACATGTCCCTAGGCCTCAATTTTTAACCAGATTTTTGGTTGTCCAGTCGCCCCTCCCCAGGGCTCTACTCTGGAATCCCTCATTTGGTGGGACACCTGAGGTTGAAAAACAAACAAACAAATCAACAACAACAGAGCAACGTACTTCTTCCATCCCACAGAATTACCCCAAACTCTTTGGACGGGGCCAAACCCCCAGAGAGTAAGACTCGTCCATTTCCCATGAAGTCACCCGAAATTTTCACGACCATGAGTGAAACGATATCCAGAGACAAAATCTTGAGCAAGAGCCTCACACTCGCCCTTTTTTCATACCCCGAAGAGTTCTCCTCAGGGTCTGTAGATCAGTCCTGCCATACCTATGACCCGAAACATAAGCCGAGTTTTGTGTTTTCAGACAACTGTCCAAACAGCCTGGCCTACACACCGTACAGGCTCAGGCCCCTCGAGCCAAACCTGATGACTGTGCTTGCCCTCACCAAGGGAATTGTATGTGCCCACTCCAATGGCCACAACCCTACTAAGAGGATAAACCTCCAAAGTCCCTGAGGCCATCCCAATATTTGTGGCCTCCCGGGACAAACAGGGGCAATCTGGGCACATCTGAGCACCTACCGGCACTCAGACCCATAGACTGATGACCCCAGTGGATAAAAGGTACGATCAGGCCCCAAGCACCTATCGGATCCATTGCTTTGGTTTCCCACAGGCATCTCTCCTCAGAGGCCTGGCTTTCAATAACAGCATATGGCTCTTTCTTGACTCACCCATCAGAACAAATCTCATCTACACATGGGAAACTTGCACGATGGAGCTGTGTGAAAACCTCTCTTTAGGAGAACCGTTCAGGGCCCCAGTGCCACTGCTTCATTTCAAGGTATCCATAGACACAATATCATATCAGACACATCCACGGGAGAGAGTCCATTTCAACACAGCCTCTTCGGTTGCTCCCCCAGATCCAGCAGATCTAACCTGTCTTGTTGCGTGGAGACACTTGGAATGCGAGGTGGGCTACCCAGACATCCATCCTTAGAACCCTGCTCGGAATCCTCCTGGAGCCAACCTACAGGTCTCAATTGTCCTGCAGAAGAATCTTTGCAGTTGGTAGCTTCTCACAACTCCCATCGTGGGAAAACCCCCATGGCCTCGTGATCCACCCCACCTTCAAGAAGGGGCCATCAGTGACAGAATGTCCAACCTGAACAATCGTCTGATCCTCACCCTGACTTCAGATGCACGAGATCTCGATTCAGGTCTGTAGATTGTGCCTGCCATATCCTCACCCAGAAACTAGGCCTAGCTTGGGTTCTCAGTCTTCCGTCCTCAGACTACTGGCCCACAAGCCCTCCAGTTTGGCAATCCAGAACTAAAAATGCAGCACTCTGCGTGCCCTCCAGAAGAAAAACATTGCCATCTGGGGCTACCCAGAAACCCCAAATGAGTATCAAGGGTTCACACTATTCGGCTGTACCCCAAATATATAGGCTGACCTGGGCACTAATGCCCTTTCTGACAGAGCCTGATCCTGGACCTCCTGGCTCCACCCAGACAGCTGGCCGCACACTGAGCACATCGGACCCGTCATTGCCTTAGGTCGACATCTCTTCTCAACCTCGGTTTTCAGGCTTCAGAACCTAGACCTTATCTCCAATCACGGCCCGGGTTTGAAAATGATGCAGAAATCAGAACTCTTTCCCCAGTGCAAGAAACCTTGTGGTTGGCATGTTGTACAAGGTTCATTGTAGTTGAAACCAGTGTGGCCCATGAGGCCCCGCCCATGCTTGCAGGCCACATTGGTCACAAACACACATTGTGACCCTTAGCCTGAGCCCAGCACTCAGGTAAGGCCTCTCAGTGGCTGTTTGGAGAGACAGCATATTGGGCTTGCCATGCCCCTAGGCCCCAAATTTTAAATATTGTTCGGTTGTCCCTTCACTCTTCCCCAGGGCTCTGCTTTGGAATTCCTCTTTTGGTGAGACCCCTGAGGTAACAAACCTGAAAGGAGTCTCCCATCCCACAGATTGACGAATAACTATTTGGATCGGGCCAAGTCCACAGATAGCAAGATTCGTCCATGGCCCATGAGGCCTCCCCAACATTCCACGGCCATCACTGATAAAAAATCCAGAGACAAAAGCCTGAGCACGTGCCTCAGACTCGCTCATTTTTCATATCCTGAAGAGTTCTTCAGATAAGAACATACACGGCACTCGAATGCACCCAAAATATATAGTCCAACCTGGGCACTAATGCACTGTCTGACAACCTGAGCCCGGACCTCGTGACCAACATCCAGCCAGCTGACCGCACACTGAGCACATCAGACCCGCCATGGCATTAGGTCATCATCTCTTCCCTACCTCAGTTTTCAGGCTTCAGACCTAGACCTTATCTCCAATCACTGCCCAGGGGTGACTGTGATGCAGAAATCAGAACTCTTCCTTACCCATGGCAAGAAACCTTGTGGTTGGCATGTTGTCCAACGTTCAGTGTAGGAGAAACCAGCATTCACCCTGAGGCCCCGCCCATTCTTGAGTGCGACGAGGGCATAAACACGCATTGTGACCCTCAGCGTGAGTCCTGTCCTCTAGTACGTCCTCTCAGTGGCTGGACCATTAGATGTCATAATGGGCTTGACATGTCCCTAGGCCCCAATTATTAACCAGATTTCTGGTTGTCCTGTCGCCCCTCCCAGGGCTCTACTCTGGAATCCCTCATTTGCTGGGACACCTGAGGTTTGAAAAACAAAAACAAAACAAATCAATAACAACATAACAACGGACTCCTCCATCCCACAGAATGACCCCAAACTCTTTGGAAGGGGCCAAACCCCCAGAGAGTAAGATTCGTCCCATTTCCCATGAAGTCACCGGGAAATTTCACGACCATGAGTGACATGATATCCAGAGAGTAAAACTTGAGCAAGAGCCTAACACTCGCCCTTTTTCCATATCCCGAAGAGTTCTCCTCATGTTCTGTAGATCAGTCCTGCTATACCTATGTCCCGAAACATAAGCCGAGTTTGTGTTTTCAGAAACTGTACAAACAGCCCTGGCATAGACACCCTAAAGCCTCAGGCCCCTGGAGCCAAACCTGACGACTGTGCTTGCCTTCTCCAATGGAACTCTATGTGCCCTTTCCAATGGCCACAACCCTACTAAGAGGATAAACCTCCAAAGTCCCTGAGGCCATCCCAATATTTGTGGCTTCCCAGGACAAAGAGGGGCATTCTGGGCCCATCTGAGCACCTATCTGCACTCAGACCCGTAGACTGATGTCCCCAGAGGTAAAAAGGAACGAACAGGCCCCTAGGCAACTATCGTATCCATTGGTTTGGCTTCCAGGCATCTCTCCTCAGAGGCCTGGATTTCAATTACAGCATATGCCTGTTTCTTCACTCACCCATCAGAACAAATATCATCTACACATGGGAAACTTGCATGGTGGAGCTGTGTGAAAGCCCCTCTTTAAGAGAACCCTTCAGGGCCCCAGTGCCACCGCTTCATTCCATGGACTCCATAGACACAATATCATATTAGGACACATCCACGGGCATATCCTTTTCAACTCAGCCTCCTCGGTAGCTCCCCCAGATCCAGCAGATCTAACCTGTCTTGTTGCTTGGAGACAATTGGAATGTGAGGTGGGCTACCCAGACATCAATCCTTAGAACCCTGCTCGGAATCGTTGTACTGGAGCCAACCAACAGGTCTGCATTGTCCTGCAGAAGAATCTTTGCAGTTGGGAGCTTCTCACAACTCCCATCGTGGGAAAAACTCCATGGCCTCGTCAGCCACCCCCCGTTCAAGAAGGGGCCATCAGGAACAGAATGTCCAACCTGAGCGATCGTCTGATCCCCGCCCTGACTTCAGATGCACGAGATCTCAATTCAGGTCTGTAGATTGTGCCTGCCATATCCTCACCCAGAAACCTAGGCCTAGCTTGGGTTCTCAGACCTCCTTCCTCAGACTAAGGCCCAGAAGCCCTCCAGTTTGGCAATCCATAACTACAATGTAGCACCCTGCCTGCCTTCCAGAAGAAAAACATTGCCTTCTGGGGCTACCCAGAAATCCCAAATGAGGATCCACGTGCACGCCATTTGGCTGTACGCCAAATATATAGGCTGACCAAGGCACTAATGCCATTTGAAAATGATGCAGAAATCAGAACTCTTTCCCCATGGCAAGAAACCTTGTGGTCTGCATGTTGTTAACGTTCAGTGTAGGAGAATCCAGCATTCACCCTGAGGCCCTGCCCATTCTTGAGTGCGACGAGGGCATAAACACGCATTGTGACCCTCAGCGTGGGTTCCGTCCACTTGTACGTCCTCTCAGTGGCTGGATCATTAGATGTCATAATGGGCTTGACATGTTCTTAGGCCCCAATTTTTAACTAGATTCTGGTTGTCTAGTCGTCCCTCACCAGGGCTCTACTCTGGAATCCCTCATTTGGTGGGACACCTGAGGTTGAAAAACAAAACAAAACAAATCAACAACAACAGAACAACGGAATTCTTCCATCCCACAGAATGACCCCAAACTCTTTGGACAGGGCCAAACCCCCAGAGAGTAAGACTCGTCCATTTCCCATGAAGTCACCCGGAAATTTCACGACCATGAGTGATACGATATCCAGAGACAAAAACTTGAGCAAGAGCCTCACCCTCGCCCTTTTTTCATATCCCGAAGTGTTCTCCTCACAGTCTGTAGATCAGTCCTGCCATACCTATGACCCGAAATATAAGCCATGTTTTTGTTTTCAGACAACTGTCCAAACAGCCCTGGCCTACACACCCTACAGGCTCAGGGCCCTGGATCCCAACCTGACGACTGTGCTTGCCCTCTGCAAGGGAATTGTATCTTCCCATTCCAATGGCCACAAACCTACTAAGAATATAAACCTCCAAAGTCCCTTAGGCCATCCCAATATTTCTGGCTTCCAGGACAAACAGGGGCAATCTGGGCCCATCTGAGCACCTCCCGGCGCTCAGACCCGTGGACTGATGTACCCAGACGCAAAAAGGAATGAAGAGGCCCCTAGACACCTATCGGATCCATTGCTTTGGTTTCCAGGCATCTCTCCTCAGAGGCCTGGATTTCAAGAACACCATATGGCTGTTTCTTGACTCAACCATCAGAAGAAATTTCATCTACTCAAGGGAAACTTGCACGATGGAGCTATGTGAAAGCCTCACTTTAGGAGAACCCTTGACACCCGTGACACCCGTGACACCCCCGTGACACCGCTTCATTCCAAGGTCTCCATAGACACAAAATCATATTAGGACACACCATGGGAGAGTCCATTTCAACTCAGCCTCCTCGGTTGCTCCCCCAGATCCAGCAGATCTAACCTGTCTTGTTGCTTGGAGACAATTGGATTGCGAGGTGGGCTACCCAGCCTTCCATCCTTAGAAAACTGCTCTGAATCCTAGTCCTGCAGCCAACCGACAGGTCTCCATTGTCCTGCAGAAGAATCTTTGCAGTTGGGAGCTTCACACAACTCCCATCGTTGGAAAACCCTCATGGCCTTGTTATCCACCCCCCCCTTCAAGAAGGGGCCATCAGGGACAGAATGTCCAACCTGAGCGATCGTCTGATCCTCGCCCTGACTTCATATGCACGAGATCTCGATTCAGGTCTGTAGGTTGTGCCTGCCTTATCCTCACCCAGAATCCTAGGCCTAGCTTGGGTTCTCAGACTTCCGTTCTCAGACTACTGTCCCACAAGCCCTCCAGTTTGGCATTACAGAACTACAATGCAGCAGTCTGCCTGCCCTCCAGAAGAAAAATATTGCCCCCCGGGGCTACCCAGAAACCCCAAATGAGGATAACCTGCACACCATTCGGCTCCACCCCAAATATATAGGCTGTCTTGGGCACTAATGCCCTTTCTGACGCAGCCTGAGCTTGGACCTCCTGTCCCCACCCAGACAACTGGCCGCACACTGAGCGCATCGGACCCGCCATGGCCTTAGGTCGTAATCTCTTCTCCACCTCGGTTTTCAGGCTTCAGAACCTAGACCTTATCGCCAATCACGGCCCCGGTTTGAAAATGATGCAGAAATCAGAACTCTTTCCCCATGGCAAGAAACCTTGTGGTTGGCATGTTGTCCAAGGTTCAGTGTACTTGAAACCTGTGTGTCCCATGAGGCCCCGCCCATGCGTGCGGGCCACATTGGTCACAAACACACATTGTGACCCTCAGCCTGAGCCCAGTCCTCAGGTAAGGCCTCTCAGTGGCTGGATGGAGAGACAGCATATTGGGTTTGCCATGACCCTAGGCCGCAAGTTTTTAAACATATTTCGGTTTGTCCCTTCACTCTTCCCCAGGGCTTTGCTTTGGAATTCCTCTTTTGGTGAGACCCCTGAGGTAACAAAGCTGAAAGGACTCCTCCCATCTCACAGATTGACGGAAATCAATTTGGATCGGGCAAAGTCCACAGAGAGCAAGATTCGTCCATGGCCCATGAGGCCTCCCCAACATTCCACGGCCATCGCTGATACAAAATCCAGAGACAAAAGCCTGAGCACGCGCCTCAGACTCACTCATTCTTCATATACTGAAGAGTTCTTCAGATAAGAACCTACACGGCACTGGAATGCACCCAAAAATATTTAGTCTAACCTGGGCACTAATGCACTGTCTGACAACCTGATCCCGGACCTCGTGACCAACACCCAGACAGCTGACCGCACACTGAGCACTTCTGACCCGCCATGGCCTTAGGTCATCATCTCTTCCCTACCTCAGTTTTCAGGCTTCAGAACCTAGACCTTTTCTCCAAACACTGCCCAGCGGTGACTGTGATGCAGAAATCAGAACTCTTCCTTACCCATGTCAAGAAACCTTGTGGTTGGCATGTTGTCCAACGTTCAAGGTAGGAGAAACCAGCATTCAGCCTGAGGCCCCGCCCATTCTTGAGTGTGACGAGGACGGAAACACGCATTGTGACTTCAGCGTGAGTCCTGTCCTCTAGTACGTCCTCTTGGTGGCTGGACCTTTAGATGTCATAATGGACTTGACATGTCCCTAGGCACCAATTTTTAAACCAGATTTCTGGTTGTCCAGTCGCCCCGTCCAGGGATCTACTCTGGAATCCCTCATTTGGTGGGACACCTGAGGTTGAAAAACAAAACAAAACAAAATTAACAACAACAGAACAACGAACTACTTCCATCCCACAGAATGACCCCAAACTCTTTGGGAGCGGCCAAACCCCCAGAGAGTAAGACTCGTCCATTTCCCATGAAGTCACCCGGAAATTTCACGACCATATCTGACACGATATCAAGAGACAAAAACTTGAGCAAGAGCCTCACACTCGCCCTATTTTCATATCCCGAAGAGTTGCCCTCATGGTCCGTAGATCAGTCCTGCCATACCTATGACCCGAAACATAAGCCGAGTTTGTGTTTTCAGACAACTGTCCAAACAGCCCTGGCCTACACACCCTACAGGCTCAGGCCCCTGGAGCCAAACCTGACGACTGTGCTTGCCCTCTCCAAGGGAATTGTATGTGCCCATTCCAATGGCCACAACCCTACTAATAGGATGAACCTCCAAATTCCGTGAGGCCATCTCAATATTTGTGGCTTCCCAGGACAAAGAGGGGCAATCTGGGCACATCTGTGCACCTACCGGCACTCAGACCCGTAGACTGTTGTCCCCAGAAGTAAAAAGGATCGAACGTGCCTTAGGCACATATCAGATCCAATGCTTTGGTTTCCAGGCATCTCTCCTCAGAGGCCTGGATTTCAATAACAGCATATTGCTGTTTCTTGACTCACCCATCAGAACAAATCTCATCTACACATGGGAAACATGCACGATGGAGCTGTTTGAAAGCCTCTCTTTAGGAGAACCCTTCAGGGCCCCAGTGCCACCGCTTCATTCCAAGGTCTCCATAGACACAAAATCATATTAGGACACATCCACGGGAGAGTCCCTTTCAACTCAGCCTCCTCGGTTGCTCCCCCAGATCCATCAGATCTAACCTGTCTTGTTGCTTGGAGACAATTGGAATGCGATGTGGGCTACCCAGCCATCCATTCTTAGAACCCTGCTCGGAATCCTAGTCCTGGTTTCAGATGACCCTTGTTTGTCCTGGGTGGCCTACATTATTGGGAAGTCCTTGGGGTCTCTGGAGGTTTTTCCTAATTTGTACGATTGTGGACAATGGAATGGGCAGAATTCCCGTGGTATGGACAGGCACAGTCCTGATGTGTGGCTCCACGGGCCCCAGCCTGAAGGGTCTGTGGGCCAGGAATGTGGGGACAGAAGTCTGAAAAAACACAAACTCGGCTTAGGTTTGGGAAGTAATATGGCAGGCCCGATCTACAGACCGTGTGGAGAACTCTTCGGTATACGACAAAAGAGTGAGTGTGAGGCGCTTGCTCAGACTTTTGTCTCTGGATTTGTTGTCAACGATGGCTGTGGAATCTCGGGGAGGCCTCATGGGCCATGGACGAGACTTCGTCTCTGTGAATTTGGTCCAATCCCAATTGTTTGGGGTCAATCTGAAGGATGGGAGGAGTCCTTTTAGTTTTGTTACCTCAGGTGTCCCACCAAAAGAGAGATTCCAAAGCAGAGCTCTGGGGAGGGATGAATGGACAACCCGAACAAGCCAATTGGTGTGAGGACGAGAACCTAGCAGCTTGATCCTCATTTGGGGTTTATGGAGATCCCCATAGAGCAACGTTTTTTTCTTCTGGAGGGCCAGCATAGGGCTGCATTTTGGTTCCAGAATTCCAAGTCTTGAGGACATGTTTGCCAGGAGTGTGAGGAAGGAAGTCTGAAAATACAAGGTAGCACGAGGTTTGGGCCCACTGTGCAGAGGCTGAATCGACATCTCCTGCATCTGAGGTCAGGGCGAGTATCAGATGTTGCCTCAAGCTGGAGTTTGTGTCCATGACGGCCCCTTCCTGAAGGGGGTGGGGGCGTCATGACTCCTGGGAGGTTTCCCTACGCTGGGAGTTGTGAGCTGCTCTAAACTTCAAAGTTTCCTTCTTCAGGACAGTCGAGTACTATTGGATGGTTCCAGGATGCCCCATACAGAAAGACTCGAGAGCAGGGGCCTAAGCATGGATGCGAGAGAAACGCCAACTCACCTTCCCATTGCCTGGTCGAGACAAGGCACGCTCAATCTGCGGGCTCTTGGGTGAGCTACCCAGAAGGCTGAGTTTAAATGGACTTTCATGAGGATGAGTCATAATTTGGGTTGGTGGACATGGAGACCTTGGAATGTGGGCAGTAGCTAAGGAACTCTGCAGGATTCTCCAACCCGAAGGGTTTTGACACAACTCCAAAAAGGAAGCTTTCCATGCGGAGATGAGAGGGTGTTCTGTCTGGTGCCTCAGGATAGCCCCATATGCTGGTCTTCGAACCCAGGCCTCTGAGGAGTGATACCTGGACACCAAAGCAAGAGTTCATATTAGGGCCTAGGGGCCTGTCTGGTTCAATCTTCTGTCTCTGCGGATATCAGTCTGTGTGTCTGCATGGAGGTAGTAGTTGCTCAGCTGTTGTCATAATGCCCCTGTTTGTCCAGTGCGGCTTGCGGTAGTGGGATATCCTTGGGGACCTTGAGGTTTCTACTATTTTGTAGTGTTGTGGCCAATGGAACGGGCAGTTTCATAGGAGAGAGCAGGCACAGTTCAGTGGGTGTGGCTCCAGAGACCCCAGCCTGGAGGCGGTGTGGGCCACGGCTGTGCAGACAGACATCCAAAAACCCAAACTCAGCTCACGTTTGGGGGCCGAGGTTATGGCAGGCCTGATCTACAGTCCGTGAGGGGAGCTCCTCTGGATATGAAAGAAGGGTGAGAGGGAGGCAGTCGCTCAGTCTTTTGTCTCTGGATATTTTGTCCACAATGGCCGTTTAATGTAGGAGTTGCCTCATGGGTCGTAGAAGTCTCCCTCTCTGGTAGGTTGTCCAGCCCCCAAGAGTTTGGGGTCATTCTGTGGGAAGGGAAGAGTCCTGTTTTTCTGCTTCATGTGTCCCCTCAGTAGAGGGATTCTGGAGCATAGCAGTGGGTACTGACAACTGGAATACTCGCTCTCTGGTTAAGCCTGGGGGCCTATGGATTTGACAAGCCCCATATGCAGGATCTTGGTCCAGCCACTGAGAGGCGTTACTTTTAATACGGGACTCACGCTACAGGTCACAATGCATGTCTGTGCCCTAGGCGGGCCCTCAAGCACTGGCGTGGCCTTTCCGACAATGCAGGTTTTCCCACATTGAACGTTGGACAACATGCTAACCACAAGGTTTCTGGCCATGGGGAAGGAGGAATTCTGATTTCTGCATCACGTTCACCCCTGGGCAGTGATTGGAGATAAGGTCTAGGTTCTGAAACCTGAAAAAACCGAGGTTGGGAAGAGATGACGAACTACAGCCATAGCGGGTCCCTCCTGTCCAGGTTGGAGCCAGCTGTCTAGGTGTCGTTTGGGATGTCTTGTCTCAGGCTGTGCCAGACAGGGCATTAGGATTCAGGGTAGGCTGTATAATTGCTTTACAGTCGAGTGGCATGCATTAGATAATCATTTGGGGTTTCTTATTAGCAGCATAGGGCAAAGTTTTTCTTCTGGAGGTCAGGCAGAGTGCTGCATTGTGGCTTCGGAATTTCCAAACTGGAGGGCTTGTGGGCCAGGAGAGTGAGGACGGAAGTCTGAGAACACAAGCTAGGCTTAGGTTTCGGGGAATGGACATGGCAGGCACACTCTGCAGAGCTGAATTGAGATCTCATGAGTCTGAAGTCAGGTCGAGGATCAGACTTTGGCTCAGGTTGGAGTTTCTGTCCATGTTGGCCCCTTCATGAAGGGGGGGGGCATTATGAGGCCATGGGGGTTTTCCCACTATTAGAGTTGTGAGATGCTCCAAACCGCAAGGATTCCTTCTGTGGGACAATTAAGATTTGTTGGATGGCTTCAGGACGTCTCCTAAGGTATTTTTCCAGAACAGGGTTCTAAGTATGGATGCCTGGGCAGACAGCCTCAATTCCAATTGTCTCCTAGCAACAAGAAACGTTTGATCTGCTGGCTTGGGGTAGCATCAGAGGGGGGCTGAGTTGGAATGGACTTTCCTGAGGATGGTCTTAAATGAGTTGAAATGGACTTTCCTGAGGATGGTCTTAATGTTGGTTTTGAGTCCATTGAGACCTTGGTAAGGGGCAGTGGCACCAGGGCCCTGAAGGATTCTCCTAACCAGAGGTTATAACAAAGCTCCAATGAGCAAGTTTTCCATGGGGAGACGAGATTTGTTCTTATTGGTGCCTCAGGAAACCACCATTTGCTGGTATTGGAAATGAGGCCTCTGAGGAGAGATGCCTGGAAACCAAAGCAATGGATCTGATTAGGGCCTAGGGGCCTGTCCGGTTCAATATTCTTCTCTGGGGACATCTTTTGTCTGAGTGGAGGTAGTTGCTCAGCTGGTTTGAGATCACACCTGTTTGTCCTGGGCGGCCTACACTATTGGGATGGCCTCGGTAACTTTGGAGGTTTTTCCTAATTTGCAAGGTTGTGGCCAATGGAATGGGAAGAATTCTCTTGAAAGGGGAAGCACAGTCCTGAGGTGTTGTGTGGCTCCAGGGGACCCAAGTGTGGAGCGTGTGTGGTCCAGGGCTATTTGGACAAAAGTCTGAAAACACAAACTCCACTTAGGTTTGGGTCTGTAGGTATGGCCGGCCCGATATATAGACCGTGAGGAGAACTCTTCGGGATATGAACAAAGGGGCGAAAGTGAGGTGCTTGCTCATGCTTATTTTTTTTCTGGATATGTGTCACCGATTGCCATGAAATGTCCGGGGTGTCCTCATGGGCCCATCGATGAGGCTCCCTTTCTGGGGATTTGACCCAATCCAAAGAGTTTGGGGTCATTCTGTGGGAAGGGAGGAGGCCTTTCTGTTTTTTTTTTTTTTTTTTTTTTTTTTTTTTTTTTTTTTTTTTACCTCAGGTGGACCACCAAAAGAGGGGATTCCACAGCAGAGTCCTGGGGAGGGGCGAACGACTGGACAACCAGAACTCTGGTTAACATTGGGACCTAAGAACATGGCAAAGCCCCATATGTGGGCTCTTGGTCCAGACACTGAGAGGCCTTCCTTGAGCATAGGGCTCACATTGAGTTTCACAATGATGTTTTTTGTGCCCAAGGAGCCCTCAAGTCAGGGCCTGTGGCCTAATGTACCCATGCTGGTTTCTCCTACACTGAACGTTGCACAATATGGCAACCACAAGTTTTCTCTGGCCATGGGGAAGAAGGAGTTCTAATTTCTGCAACACTTTCACTCCTGGACTGTGATTGGATTTAAGGTCTAGGTCTGAAGCCTGAAAACTGAGGTTGGGAAGAGATGAAGACCTAAGGACCTGGTGTTGTACTGATGTGCTCAGTGTGTCGGCCAGCTGTTTGAGCGTGGGTCTGGAGGTGTGGGCTCATGCTGTGTCAGACAGGGCAATTAGTGCCCAGGGTAGACTGTATATTTGGGGTGCAGTCGAGTGGCGTTCAGTTGATCCTCATTCGGGGTTACTAGGTAGCCCCATAAGGCAACGTTTTTTCTTCTGGAGGGCAGGCAGTGCCTGCATTGTGGCCCCAGAATTCCCAAACTGTAGGGCTTGTGGGCCAGCGGTGTGTGAGGACGGTAGTCTGAGAACACAAGCTAGGCTTAGTTTTTGGGGTGAGGGCACAGAAGGCACACTCTGCAGAGCTGAATCAAGATCTCATGCACCTGAAGCCAGGGCGAATATCAGAAGTTTGCTCAGGTTGGAGTTTCTGTCCATGATGGCCCCTTTATAAAGTGGAGCGTCTCAAGAGGCCATGAAGATTTTCCCACAATCGGAGTTGTGAGATGCACCAGACTGCAAAGATTCCTTCTGTGGGACACTTGAGAACTGTTGGATGGCACTAGGATGTCCCATATGGAACGACTCCAGAGTAGGGTTCTAAGGATGGATGCCTGGGCAGCCCGCCTCCCATTCTAGTTGTCTCCTAGCAACAAGGCAGGTTTGATCTGCAGGCCCTGGGGGAGAAACCAAGGGGGATGAGTTGACATGGACTCTACCGAGGATATATCATAATGTGGGTTTAAGTCCATGGAGACCTTGGAATGGGGCGCTTGATCCGGGGCCCTGAAAGATTCTCCTAAACAGAGGTTTTTATAGAGCTCCAAAGAGTACATTTCCTATGTGGAGACGAGATTTTTCTATGAGTGCCTCAGTAATCCCCCATATGCTGGTATTGGTAACCAGGAATCTGAGGAGAGATGCCTGGAAACAAAAGCAATGGATCTGATTAGGACCTAAGTGCCTGTCCAGTTCAATCGTATTCTATGGGGATATCTGTCTCTGGGTCTGAGTTGAGGTAGTTTCCTAACTTGTGAAAGATCATCCCTGTTTGTCCTGGGCAGCCAACACTATTGGGATGGCCTCGGGGTGTTTGGAGGTTTCTCCTAATCTATAGGGTTGCGGCCAATGGAAATGGCAGAATTCCCCTGGAGAGGGAAGCCACAGTCCTCAGGTGTGGCTCCAGGGGCCCCAGCTTGGATGGTGTGTGGGCCAGGACTGTGGGGACAGAAGTCTGAAAACACAAACTCAGCTTAGGTTTGGGGATGTATGTATGAAGGCTCGATCTACAGACCGTGAGAATTTTCCGGGCTATGAACAAAGGGCGAGCATGTGGCGTTTGCTCAGGCTTTTGTCTCTGGATTTTGTGCCTACGGTGGCCGTGGAATGTCGGGGTGTACTCAAGGGCCATGGACAAGTCTTTCTCTGGTGATTTGGCCTGATCCCAAGTGGTTGGGATCATTCTGTGGATGGGAAGAGTCCTTTCTGTATTTTTTTTTTTTTTTTTACCTCAGGTGTCCCACCAAAGAGGGATTCCAGAGCAGTGCCCTGAGTAGGGGTGACTAGACATCTCTAACTCTGGTTGAGATTGGGGGACTAGGGGCTTGGCAAGCCCCATATGTGGGCTGTTGTTCCAGTCACTAAGAGGCTTTACATGAGGATAGGGCTCACGCTGAGGGTCACAATGTGTGTTTGTGCAAATTGTAGCCCTCAGGGATAGGTGGGGCCTCATAGTCCATGCTGCTTTCTCCTACAATGAACGTTGGACAACATGCCAACCACAAGGTTTCTTGCCATGGCGAAGGAGAAGTTCTGATTCTTGTATCACGTTCACTCCTGAGCAGTGAGTGGAGATAAGGTCTAGGTTCTGAAGGTGAAAACTGAGGTTGGGTAGAGATGATGGCCGAAAGCCATTGTGGGTTTGATATGCTCAGTGTACGGCCAGCTGTCTGGGTGTTGGACTGGAGGTCTGCCTTCAGGCTGTGTCAGACAGGGCTTTAGTGCACAGGCTAGATTGTATAATTGGGGTATGGTCGAGTGGCATGCAGGTTGTTACTCATTTGGCGTTTCTGGTTAGCCCTATAGGGCAACATTTTTCTTCTGGAGGGCAGGCAGAGTGCTGCATTGTGTCTCCGGAATTGCCAAACTGGAGGGGTGTGGCCAGGATTGTGAAGACGGAAGTCTGAGAACACAAGTTAGGCTTAGGTTTCGGGGCGAGGGCACAGCAGGCACACTCTCAAGTGCTGAATCGAGATCTCGTGCTTCTGAATTCAGGGTGCGGATCAGACATTGGCTTAGGATCGAGTTTCTGTCTATGATGGCCCATTTACGAAGGTGTGGGACATCATGAGGAAATGGAGGTTTTCTCACAGTGGGATTGTGTGATGCTTCAAACCACAAGGATTCATTCTGCGAGACAGTCAAGACAGGTTGGTTGGATTCAAGACGTCCCATAAAGAAATTCTCCAGAGCAGGGTTCTAAGGATGGATGCCTGGGCAGCCCACCTCGCATTCCAACTGACTCCTAGTGACAAGGCAGGTTTGATCTGCTGGCGCTGGGTGAGCAGCCGAGGGGGCTGATTTGAAATGGACTCTCCTGAGGATGGATCATAATGTAAGTTTGTGTCCTTGGAGACCTTGGAATTGGGCCATGGTGCCAGCGCCCTGAAGGATCCTCCTAACCTGAGGTATTGACACAGCTCCAAAGAGCAAGTTTCTCATGTGGAGATGAGATCTGTTCTGATTGTTTCCTTAGGAAACCCCCATATTCTGATATTGGAAACCAGGCCTCTGAGGAGAGATACATAGAAACCAAAGCAATGGATCAGAAGTTGGCTCAGGTTGGAGTTTCTGTCCATGATGGCCCCTTTATAAAGGGGAGCACCTCATGAGGCCATGTAGGTTTTCCCACGATAGGAGTTGTGAGATGCTCCAATCTGCAAGGATTCCTTCTGCAGGACAGTCAAGACCTGTTTGAAGGCTCCCAGGACATCCCATATGGAACGGCGCCAGAGCAGGATTCCAACGATGGATGCCTAGAGAGTCTGCTTTGCATTCCAGTTGTCTCCTAGCGACAAGGCAGGTTTGATATTCTGGCTCTGGGGGAGTAATCGACGGGGCTGAGTTGAAATGTACTCTCCTGCCGAATGGTCATAATGCGGGTTTGAGTCCATGGAGACCTTGGAATAGGGCGGTGGCTCCGGTTACCTGAAGCTTTCTCCTAACTGGAGGTTTTTACAGAGCTCCAAAGGATAAGTTTCCCATGTGGAGACAAGATTTGTTCTGATTGGTATCTCTGGAATCCCCCATATGCTGGTATTGGAAAACAGGCCTCTGAGGAGAGATGCTTAGAAACAAAAGCAATGGAACCAATTACGTTCTAGGGGCCTGTCCAGTTGAATACTTTTCTCTTGGGATATCTGTCTACGGGTGAGTTGAGGTCGTTGCTCAGCTTGTGACAGATCACCCCTCTTTGTACTGGGCGGCCTACACTATTGGAATTGCCTCTGGGACTTTGGAGGTTTCTCCTAATCTGTAGGGTTGTGGCCAATGGAATGGGAAGAATTTCCTTGGAGAGGGCAGGCACAGTCCTGAGGTGTGGTTTCAGGGGCCTCAGCCTGGAGGGTGTGTGGGACAGGGATGTCAGTATAGAAGTCTGAAAACACGGTTTGGGGATGTAGGTATGGCAGGCCCGATCTACAGACTATGAGGAGAATTTTTTGGGCTATGACCTAAGGGTGACGCTTATGTCTCTGGATTTTGTGACAATAGTGTCCGTGGAATGTCGGGCTGGCCTCATGGGCCATGGAGGAGTCTTTCTCTCTGGGGATGGCCTGATCCCAAGTGATTGGGGTCATTCTGTGGGTGGGAGGAATCCTTTCTGTGTTTACTTACCTCAAATGTCCCACCAAAGAGGGATTCCAGAGCAGAGTCCTGAGTAGGGGTGACTAGATGTCTCTAAATCTGGTAAGATTGGGTGACTTGGGGCATGGCAGGCCCCATATGTGGGCTCATGGTCCAGCCACTGAGAGGCTTTACTTCAGGACAGGGTTCAAACTGAGTGTCCCAATGTGTGTTTGTGCCCACCACAGCTCTTAAGCATGGGCAGGGCCTCGGGGACCCTACACTACCCTCAGAGGCCCTACTACTACTCCTGTAGTCCCTACAGGGGTCCTACACTGAACTTTGGATAAGATGCCAAGCACAAGATTCTGGCGAGAGGGAAGGA
Organism: Mustela putorius furo; assembly: GCF_011764305.1. Lineage (NCBI taxonomy): Eukaryota > Metazoa > Chordata > Mammalia > Carnivora > Mustelidae > Mustela > Mustela putorius. Next base: position 69,385 of record NW_025422071.1, read on the forward strand.
GGAGTTATGATTTCTGCATCACTTTCACCCATGGGAAATGAGTAGAGATAAGTTCTAGGTTTCTGTCGCCTGAAAACCAGGTTGGAAAGAGATGGCAACCTAAGGCCATGGCGGTTCAGATGTTCTCAGTGTACGGCAAGCTGTCTGGGTGTCGGTTGGGAATTCAGGCCTCAGGTTGTATCAGACAGGGCATTAGTGCACAGGCTAGACTAGATAATTGGTGTACAGTTGAGTGGCATGCAGGTTTATCCTCATTTGAGGTTTCTGGGTAGACCCATAGGGCAACGTTTTTCTTCTAGAGGGCAGGCAGAGTGCAGCACTGTGTCATCGGAAATCCCAAAATGGAGGGTGTGGTCCATGAGAGTGAGGACGGAAGTCTGAGAATAGCAGCTATGCTTAGGTTTTGGGGTGAGGGCACAGCAGGTGCACTCTGAAGAGCTTAATCAAGATCTCGTGCATCTGAAGTCTAGGCGAAGATCAGCCGTTGGGTCAGGTTGGAGTTTCTTTCCATGATCCGACTTCATGAAGATTGGGGGCATCATGTTACTTTGGAAGCTTTCCATGATATGAGTTGTGAGGTGGTCCATAAACAAGGACTACTGTGGGACAGTCTACACCTCTTGGATGGCTCAAGGATGTCCCATCAGGAACGACGCAAGAGCAGGGTTCTAAGGGTTTTAAGGATCTCTAAGGAGAGATGCCTGGAAACCAAAGCAATAGATCCGATAGGTCCCTATGGGCCTGTTCGTTCCTTTTCACCTCTGGGGACATCAGTCTACGGGTCTAAGTGGCGGTAGGTGCTCAGATGGGCCCAGATAGCCCCTGTTTGTCCTGGGAAGCCACAAATATTGGGATGGCCACAGGGACTTTGGAGGTTTATCCTATTAGTAGGGTTGTGGCCATTGGAATGGGCACATACAATTCCCCTGGAGAGGGCAAGCCCAGTCTTCATGTTTGGCTCCAGAAGCCTGAGCCTGTAGGGTTTGTAGGCTTGAAAACCGAGGTTGAGAAGAGATGACGAACTACGGCCATGACGGGTCCGATGTGCTCTGTGTGCGGCCAGCTGTTTGGGTGGGACCTGGAGGTCCAGGCTCAGGGTGTGCCACAAAGGGCTTTAGTGCCCAGGTCAGACTATATATTTGGGGTACAGCAGAATGGCGTGCAGGTTGATGCTCATTTGGGTTTTCTGGGTAGCCCCAGAGGGCAATGTTTTTCTTCTGTAGGGCAGGCAGTGTGCTGCATTGTAGTTCTCGTTTGCCAAACTGGAGGGCTTGTGGGCCAGTAGTCTGAGGACGGAAGTCTGAGAAGCCAAGCTAGACCTAGGTTTCTGGGTGAGGATATGGCAGGCACAATCTACAGACCTGAATCAAGATCTCGTGCATCTGACGTCAGGGCGAGGATCAAACGATTGCTCAGGTTGGACATTCTGTCCCTGATGGCCCCTTCTTTAAGGTGGGGGGGTGGATCACGAGGCCTTGGGGGTTTTCCCACGATGGGAGTTGTGAGAAGTTCCCAACTGCAAAGATTCTTCTGCAGGACAATTGAGACCTGCTGGTTGGCTCAGGACAATGATTCCGAGCAGGGTTCTAAGGATGGATGGCTGGGTACCCCACCTCGCATCCAATTGTCTCCAAGCAACAAGACAGGTTAGATCTGCTGGATCTGGCGGAGCAGCCGAGGAGGCTGAGTTGAAATGGACTCTCCAGTGGATGTGTCCTAATATGATTTTGTGTCTATGGAGACCTTGGAATGAAGCGGTGGCACTGGGGTCCTGAAGGGTTCTCCTAAAGAGAGGCTTTCACACAGCTCCAACGTGCAACTTTCCCATGTGTAGATGAGACTTGTTCTGATGGGTGAGTCAAGAAACAGCCATATGCTGTTATTGAAATCCATTCCTCTGAGGAGAGATGCCTGGAAACCAAAGCAATGGATCCGATAGGTGCCTAGGGGCCTTTTCATACCATTTTACCTCTGGGGACATCAGTCTTCCGGTCTGAGAGAAGGTAGGTGCTCAGATGGGTCCATATTGCCCATGTTTGTCCTGGGAAGACACAAATATTGCTATGGCTTCAGGGAATTTGGAGGTTTATCGTATTAGTAGGGTTGTGGCCATTGGAGTGGGCACATACAATTCCCTTGGAGAGGGGAAGCACAGTCGTCAGGTTTGGCTCAAGGGGCCTGAGCCTGTAGAGTGTGTAGGCCAGGGCTGTTTGGACATTTGTCTGAAAACACAAACTCGGCTTATGTTTCGGGTTATAGGTATGGCAGGACTGATCTACAGAACATGAGGAGAACTCTTCGGGATATGAAAAAAGGGCGAGTGTGAGGCTCTTGCTCAAGTTTTTGTCTCTGGATATCGTGTCACTCATGGTCTGAAATTTCCGGGTGACTTCATGGGAAATGGACGAGTCTTACTCTCTGGGGGTTTGGCCCAGTCCAAAGAGTTTGGGGTCATTCTGTGGGATGGAAGAAGTCCGTTGTTCTGTAGTTGTTGATTTGTTTTGTTTTGTTTTTCAACCTCAGGTGTCCCACCGAATGAGGGATTCCAAGGTAGAGCTCTGGGGAGGGGCGACTGGACAACCAGAAATCTGGTTAAAAATTGGTGCCTAGGGACATGTCAAGCCCATTATGACATCTAATGGTCCAGCCACTGAGAGGACGTACTAGAGGACAGGACTCACGCTGAGGGTCACAATGCGTGTTTATGCCCTCGTCGCACTCAAGAATGGGCGGGGCGTCAGTGTGAATGCTGGTTTCTCCTACACTGCACTTTGGACAACATGCCAACCACAAGGTTTCTTGCCATGGTAAGTTCTGATTTCTGCATCACAGTCACCCCTGGGCAGTGATTGGAGATGGACGTGGAATGTTGCGGAGGCCTCATGGGACATGGACGAATCTTACTCTCTCTGGATTTGGCCCGATCCCAATTGTTTTTCATCAATCTGTGGGATGGGAGGACTCCTTTCAGGTTTGTTACCTCAGATGTCCACCAAAAGAGGAATTCCAAAGCAGAGACCTGGGGAAGACTGGAGGGACACCCGAAATATGGTTAAAAATTGGGGCCTAGGGGCATGGCAAGCCCAATGCGTGTTTATGCCCTCGTCGCACTCAAGAATGGGCGGGTCCTCAGGGTGAATGCTGGTTTCTCCTTCACTGAACGTTTGACAACATGCCAACCACAAGGTTTCTTGCCATGGGTAAGAATAGGTTCTGATATCTGCATCACAGTCACCCCTGGGCAGGGATTGGAGATAAGGTCTAGGTTCTGAAGCCTGAAAACTGAGTGAGGGAAGAGATGATGACCTAAGGCCATGGCGGGTCTGATGTGCTCAGTGTGCAGTTAGCTGTCTGGGTGTTGGTCACGAATTCCGGGCTCAGGTTGTCAGACAGTGCATTAGTGCCCAGGTTAGACTATATATTTTGGGTACCTTCGAGTGCCGTGTAGGTTCTTATCTGAAGAACTCTTCAGGATATGAAGAATGATCGAGTCTGAGGCGCGTGCTCAGGCTTTTGTCTCTGGATTTTGTATCAGCGAGGGCCGTGGAATGTTGTGGAGGCCTCATGGGCCATGGAAGAATCATGCTCTCTGAGGATTTGGCCTGATCCCAATTGTTTTTCGTCAATCTGTGGGATGGGAGGACTCCTTTCAGGTTTGTTAATTCAGGGGTCCCACCAAAACAGGAATTCCAAAGCAGAGCCCTGGGGAATAGTGTTGGGACAACCCGCACTATGGTTAAATATTGGGGCCTAGGGGCATGGCAAGCCCAATATGCTGTCTCTCCATCCAGCCACTGAGAGGCCTTACCTGAGGACTGAGTTCATGCTGAGGGTCACAATGTGTGTTTGTGACCAATGTGGCCCGCAAGCATGGGCGGGGCCTCATGGGCCACACTGGTTTCATCTAAACTGAACCTTGGACAACATGCGAACCACAAGGTTTCTTGCCATGGGGAAAGAGTTCTGATTTCTGCATCATTTTCAAACCGGGGCCATGATTGGAGATAAGGTCTAGGTTCTGAAGCCTGAAAACCGAGGTTCAGAAGAGATGACGACCTAAGGCCATGGGAGGTCCGATGTGCTCTGTGTGCGGCCAGCTATCTGGGTGGGGCCAGGAGGTCCAGGCTCAGGCTGTGCCAGAAAGGGCATTAGTGCCCAGTTCAGCGTATATATTTGGGGTAGACCCGAATGCCGTGCAGGTTGATCCTCATTGGGTGTTTCTGGGTAGCCCCAGACGGCAATATTTTTCTTCTGGAGGGCAGGCAGAGTGCTGCATTGTAGTTCTGGATTGTCAAACTGGAGGGCTTGTGGGCCAGTAGTCTGAGGACGGAAGTCTGAGAACCCAAGCTAGGATTAGGTTTCTGGGTGAGGATATTGCAGGCACAATCTACAGACCTGAATCGAGATCTCTTGCATCTGAAATCAGGGCGAGTATCTGACGATCGCTCAGGTTGGACATTCTGTCCCTGATGGGCCCTTCTTGAAGCGGGGGTGGATCACGAGGCCATGGGGGTTTTCCCAAGATGGGAGTTGTGAGAAGCTCGGAACTGCAAAGATTCTTCTGCAGGACAATTGAGACCTGTTGGTTGGCTCCAGGACAACGATTCCGAGCAGGGTTCGAAGGATGGATGGCTGGGTATCCACCTCGCATTCCAATAGTCTCCAAGCAACAAGACAGGTTAGATCTGCTGGATCTGGCGGAGCAACCGAGTAGGCTGAGTTGAAATGTAATCTCCCGTGGATGTGTCCTAATATGATTTTGTGTCTATGGAGACCTTGGAATGAAGCGGTGGCATTGGGTCCTGAAGGGTTCTCCTAAAGAGAGGCTTTCACACAGCTCCATCGTGCAAGTTTCCCATGTGTAGATGAGATTTGTTCTGATGGGTGAGTCAAGAAACAGCCATATGCTGTTACTGAAATCCAGGCCTCTGAGGAGAGATGCCTGGAAGCCAAACCAATGGATCCGAAAAGTGCCTAGGGGCCTGTTCGTTCCTTTTTACCTCTGGGGACATCAGTCTACGGGTCTGAGTGCAGGTAGGTGCTCAGATGGGCCCAGATTGCCCCTGTTTGTCCTGGGAAGCCACAAATATTGGGATGGCCTCAAGGACTTTGGAGGTTTATCCTATTAGTAGGGTTTTGGCCATTGGAATGGGCACATACAATTCCCTTGGAGAGTGCAAGCACAGTCGTCAGGTTTGGCTCCAGGGGCCTGAGCCTGAAATGTGTGTAGGCCAGGGCTCTTTGGATAGTTGTCTGAAGACACAAACTCAGCTTATGTTTCGGGTCATAGGTATGGCAAGACTGATCTACAGACCATGAGGAGAACTCTTCGGTATATGAAAAAAGGGCGAGTGTGAGGCTCTTGCTCAAGTTTTTATCTCCGGATATCGTGTCACTCATGGTCGTGAAATTTCCCGGGTGACTTCTGGGAAATGGACGAGTTTTACTCTCTGGGTGTTTGGCCCCGTCCAAAGAGTTTAGGGTCATTCTGTGGGATGGAAGAAGTCCGTTGTTCTGTTGTTGTTGATTTGTTTTGTTTTGTTTTTCAACCTCAGGTGTCCCACCAAATGAGGGACTCCAGAGTAGAGCCCTGGGGAGGGGCGCCTGGACAACCAGAAATCTGGTTAAAATTTTTGACCTAGGGAAATGTCAAGCCCATTATGACAGCTAATGGTCCAGCCACTGAGAGGACGTACTAGAGGACAGGACTCACGCTGAGGGTCACAATGCGTGTTTATGCCCTCGTCGCACTCAAGATTGGGCGCGGTCTCAGTGTGAATGCTGGTTTCTCCTACACTGAACGTTGGACAACATGCCAACCACAAGGTTTCTTGCCTTGGGTAAGGAAGAGTTCTGATTTCTGGATCACAGTCACCCCTGGGCAGTGATTGGAGATACGGTCTAGGTTCTGAAGCCTGAAAACTGAGGTAGGGAAGAGATGATGACGTAAGTCCATGGCGAGTCTGATGTGCTCCGTGTGCGGTCAGCTGTCTGGGTGTTGGTCACGAGGTCCGGGCTCAGGTTGTCAGACAGTGCATTAGTGCCCAGGTTAGACTATATATTTTGTGTGCATTCGAGTGCCGTGTAGGTTCTTATCTGAAGAACTCTTCAGGATATGAAGAATGAGCGAGTCTGAGGCGCGAACTCAGGCTTTTGTCTCTGGATTTTGTATCAGCGATGGCCGTGGAACGTTGGGGAGGCCTCATGGGCCATGGACGAATCTTGCTCTCTGTGGACTTGGCCCGATCCCAATGGTTTTCCGTCAATCTGTGGGATGGGTGGACTCCTTTCAGGTTTGTTACCTCAGGTGTCCCACCAAAAGATAATTCCAAATCAGAGCCCTGGGGAAGAGTGAAGGGACAACCCGAAATATGGTTAAAAATTGGGGCCTAGGGGCATGGCAAGCCCAATTGCTGTCTCTCCATCCAGCCACTGAGAGGCCTTACCTGAGGACTGGGCTCAGGCTGAGGGTCACAATGTGTGTTTGTGACCAATGTGGCCCGCAAGCATGGGCGGGGCCTCATGGGCCACACTGGTTTCAACGACACTGAACCTTGGACAACATGCCAACCACAAGGTTTCTTGCCATGGGGAAAGAGTTCTGAATTCTGCATCATTTTCAAACCCGGGCTGTGATTGGAGATAAGGTCTAGGTTCTGAAACCTGAAAATCGAGGTTGAGAAGTGATGACGACCTAAGGCCATGGTGGGTCCGATGTGCTCAGTGTGCGGCCAGTTGTCTGGGTGGGGCCAGGAGGTCCAGGCTCAGGCTGTGTCAGAAAGGGCATTAGTGCCCAGGTCAGCCAATATATTTGGGGTACAGCCAAATGGGTGCAGGTTGATCCTCATTTGGGGTTACTGGGAAGCCCCAGAGGGCAATGTTTTTATTCTGGAGGGCAAGCAGAATGTTCCATTGTAGTTCAGGATTGCATAACTGGAGGGCTTGTGGGCCAGTAGTCTGAGGTCGGAAGTCTGAGAACCCAAGCTAGTCCTAGGTTTCTGGGTGAGACCTGAATCGAGATCTCGTGCATCTGAAGTCAGGGCGAGGATCAGACGATCGCTCAGGTAGGACATTCTGTCCGTGATGGCCCCTTTTTGAAGGGGGAGTGATCACGAGGCCAAGGGGGTTTTCCCACGATGGGAGTTGTGAGAAGCTCCCAATTGCAAAGATACGTCTACAGGACAATTGAGACCTGTTGGTTGGCTCTAGGATAACGATTCCGAGCAGGGTTCTAAGGATGGATGGCTGGTAGCCTACCTCGCATTCCAATTGTCTCCAAGCAAGAAAACAGTTTAGATATGCTGGATCCGGGGGAGCAACCGAGGAGGAGGAGTTAAAATGGACTCTCCCGTGGATGTGTCCTAATATGATTTGGTGTCTATGGAGACCTTGGAATGAAGCGGTGGCACTGGGGCCCTGAAGGGTTTTCCTAAAGAGAGTTTTTCACACAGCACCATTATGCAAGTTTCCCATGTGTAGATGAGATTTGTTCTGATGGGTGAGTCAAGAAACAGCCATATGCTGTTATTGAAATCCAGGCCTTTGAGGAGAGATTCCTGGAAACCAAAGCAATGGATCCGATATGTGCCTAGGGGCCTGTTCGTTGCTTTTTACCTCTGGGGACATCAGTCTACGGGTCTGAGTGCAGGTTGGTGCTCAGATGGGCCCAGATTGCCCCTGTTTGTCCTGGGAAGCCACAAATATTGGGATGGCCTCAGGGATTTTGGAGGTTTATCCTATTAGTAGGGTGTGGTCATTGGAATGGGCACTCACAATTCCCTTGGAGAGGGCAAGCACAGTCGTCAGGTTTGGCTCCAGGGGCCTGAGCCTGTGGGGTGTGTAGGCCAGGGCTGTTTGGACATTTGTCTGAAAACACAAACTCGGCTTATGTTTCGGGTTATAGGTATGGCAGGACTGATCTACAGACCATGAGGAGAACTCTTCGGGATATGAAAAAAGGGCGAGTGTGAGGCTCTTGCTCAAGTTTTTGTCTCTGGATATCGTGGCACTCATGGTCTGAAATTTCCGGGTGACTTCATGGGAAATGGACGAGTCTTACTCTCTGGGGGTTTGGCCCAGTCCAAAGAGTTTGGGGTCATTCTGTGGGATGGAAGAAGTCCGTTGTTCTGTTGTTGTTGATTTGTTTTGTTTTGTTTTTCAACCTCAGGTGTCCCACCGAATGAGGGATTCCAGAGTAGAGCCCTGGGGAGGGGCGACTGGACAACCAGAAGTCTGGTTAAAAATTGGTGCCTAGGGACATGTCAAGCCCATTATGACATCTAATGGTCCAGCCACTGAGAGGACGTACTAGAGGACAGGACTCACACTGAGGGTCACAATGCGTGTTTATGCCCTCGTCGCACTCAAGAATGGGCGGGTCCTCAGGGTGAATGCTGGTTTCTCCTTCACTGAACGTTTGACAACATGCCATCCACAAGGTTTCTTGCCATGGGTAAGAATAGGTTCTGATATCTGCATCACAGTCACCCCTGGGCAGGTATTGGAGATAAGGTCTAGGTTCAGAAGCCTGAAATCTGAGGTAGGAAGAGATGATGACCTAAGGCCTTGTCGGGTCTCATGAGCTCAGTGTGCGGTCAGCTGTCTGGGAGTAGGTCACGAGGTCTGGGCTCCGGTTGTCAGACAGTGCATTAGTGCCCAGGTTAGACTATATATTTTGGGTGCCTTCGAGTGACGTGTAGGTTCTTATCTGATGAACTCTTCAGGATATGAGGAATGAGCGAGTCTGAGGAGCGTGCTCAGGCTTTTGTCTCCGGATTTTGTATCAGCGATGGCCGTGGAATGTTGGGGAGGCCTCATGGGCCATGGACGAATCTTGCTCTCTGTGGACTTGGCCCGATCCCAATTGTTTTTCGTCAATCTGTGGGATGGGAGGACTCCTTTTAGGTTTGTTACCTCAGGTGTCCAACGAAAAGAGGAATTCCAAATCAGAGCCCTGGGGAAGAGTGAAGAGACAACCCGAACTATGTTTAAAAATTGGGGCCTAGGGGCATGGCAAGACCAATATGCTGTCTCTCCATCCAGCCTATGACTGGCCTTACCTGAGGACTGGGCTCAGGCTGAGGGTCACAATGTGTGTTTGTGACCAATGTGGCCTGCAAGCATGGGCGGGGCCTCATATCCAGACTGGTTTCAAGTACACTGAACCTTGGACAACATGCCAACCACAAGGTTTCTTGCCATGGGGAAAGCGTTCTGATTTCTGCATCATTTTCAAACCCGGGACCGTGATTGGAGATAATGTCTAGGTTCTGAAGCCTGAAAACCGAGATTGAGAAGAGATGACGACCTAAGGCCATGGCAGGTCATATGAGCTCAGTGTGCGGCCAGCTATCTGGTTGGGGCCAGGAGGTCCAGACTCAGGTTGTCTCAGAAAGGGCATTAGTGCACAGGTCATCCTATATATTTCCGGTACAGCCGAATGGCGTGCCCCGTTGATCCTCATTTGGGGTTTCTGGGTAGCCCCAGAGGGCAATGTTTTTCTTCTGGAGGGCAGGCAGAGTGCTGCATTGTAGTTCTGGATTGCCAAACTTGAGGACTTGTGGGCCAGTAGTCTAAGGACGGAAGTCTGAGAACCCAGGCTAGGCCTAGGATTCTGGGTGATACCTGAATCGAGATCTCGTGCATCGAAGTCAGGTCGAGGATCAGTCGATCGCTCAGGTTGGACATTCTGTCCCTGATGGCACCTTCTGGAAGGGGTGGGGTGGATCACGAGGCCATGGGGGTTTTCCCACGATGGGAGCTGTGAGAAGCTCCCAACTGCAAAGATTCTTCTGCAGGACAATTGAGACCTCTTGTTTGGCTCCAACAAAATGATTCCGAGCAGGGTTCTAAGGATGGATGGCTGGGTAGCCCACCTCGCATTCCAATTGTCTCCAAGCAACAAGACAGGTTAGATCTGCTGGATCTGGGGGAGCAACCGAGGAGGCTGAGTTGAAATGGACTCTCCCGTGGATGTGTCCTAATATGATTTTGTGTCTATGGAGACCTTGGAATGAAGCGGTGGCACTGGGGCCCTGAAGGGTTCTCCTAAAGAGAGGCTTTCACACAGCTCCATCGTGCAAGTTTCCCATGTGTAGATGAGATTTGTTCTGATGTGTGAGTCAAGAAACAACCATATGCTTTATTGAAATCCAGGCCTCTGAGGAGAGATGCCTGGAAACCAAAGCAATGGATCCGATAGGTGCAAAGGGGCCTGTTCGTTCCTTTTTAAATCTGGGGGAAAACAGTCTAAAGGTCTGAGTGCAGGTAGGTGCTCAGATGGGCCCAGATTGCCCCTGTTTGTCCTGGGAAGCCACAAATATTGGGATGGCCTCAGGGATTTTGGAGGTTTATCCTATTAGTAGGGTTGTGGTCATTGGAATGGGCACTCACAATTCCCTTGGAGAGGGCAAGCACAGTCGTCAGGTTTGGCTCCAGGGGCCTGAGCCGGTAGGGTGTGTAGGCTAGGGCTGTTTGGACTGTTGTCTGAAAACACAACATCGGCTTATGTTTTGGGTCATAGGTATGGCAGGATTGATCTACAGACCATGAGGAGAACTCTCCGGGATATGAAAAAAGGGCGAGTGTGAGGCGCTTGCTCAAGTTTTTGTCTCTGGATATCGTGTCACTCATGGTCGTGAACTTTCCGGGTGACTTCATGGGAAATGGACTAGTCTTACTCTCTGGGTGTTTGGCCCCGTCCAAAGAGTTTGGGGTCATTCTGTGGGATGGAAAAAGCCCGTTGTTCTGTTGTTGATGATTCGTATTGTTTTGTTTTTCAACCTCAGGTGTCCCACCGAATGAGGGATTCCAGAGTAGAGCCCTGGGGAGGGGCGACTGGACAACCAGAAGTCTGGTTAAAAATTGGTGCCTAGGGACATGTCAAGCCCATTATGACATCTAATGGTCCAGCCACTGAGAGGACGTACTAGAGGACAGGACTCACACTGAGGGTCACAATGCGTGTTTATGCCCTCGTCGCACTCAAGAATGGGCGGGTCCTCAGGGTGAATGCTGGTTTCTCCTTCACTGAACGTTTGACAACATGCCATCCACAAGGTTTCTTGCCATGGGTAAGAATAGGTTCTGATATCTGCATCACAGTCACCCCTGGGCAGGTATTGGAGATAAGGTCTAGGTTCAGAAGCCTGAAATCTGAGGTAGGAAGAGATGATGACCTAAGGCCTTGTCGGGTCTCATGAGCTCAGTGTGCGGTCAGCTGTCTGGGAGTAGGTCACGAGGTCTGGGCTCCGGTTGTCAGACAGTGCATTAGTGCCCAGGTTAGACTATATATTTTGGGTGCCTTCGAGTGACGTGTAGGTTCTTATCTGATGAACTCTTCAGGATATGAGGAATGAGCGAGTCTGAGGAGCGTGCTCAGGCTTTTGTCTCCGGATTTTGTATCAGCGATGGCCGTGGAATGTTGGGGAGGCCTCATGGGCCATGGACGAATCTTGCTCTCTGTGGACTTGGCCCGATCCCAATTGTTTTTCGTCAATCTGTGGGATGGGAGGACTCCTTTTAGGTTTGTTACCTCAGGTGTCCAACGAAAAGAGGAATTCCAAATCAGAGCCCTGGGGAAGAGTGAAGAGACAACCCGAACTATGTTTAAAAATTGGGGCCTAGGGGCATGGCAAGACCAATATGCTGTCTCTCCATCCAGCCTATGACTGGCCTTACCTGAGGACTGGGCTCAGGCTGAGGGTCACAATGTGTGTTTGTGACCAATGTGGCCTGCAAGCATGGGCGGGGCCTCATATCCAGACTGGTTTCAAGTACACTGAACCTTGGACAACATGCCAACCACAAGGTTTCTTGCCATGGGGAAAGCGTTCTGATTTCTGCATCATTTTCAAACCCGGGACCGTGATTGGAGATAATGTCTAGGTTCTGAAGCCTGAAAACCGAGATTGAGAAGAGATGACGACCTAAGGCCATGGCAGGTCATATGAGCTCAGTGTGCGGCCAGCTATCTGGTTGGGGCCAGGAGGTCCAGACTCAGGTTGTCTCAGAAAGGGCATTAGTGCACAGGTCATCCTATATATTTCCGGTACAGCCGAATGGCGTGCCCCGTTGATCCTCATTTGGGGTTTCTGGGTAGCCCCAGAGGGCAATGTTTTTCTTCTGGAGGGCAGGCAGAGTGCTGCATTGTAGTTCTGGATTGCCAAACTTGAGGACTTGTGGGCCAGTAGTCTAAGGACGGAAGTCTGAGAACCCAGGCTAGGCCTAGGATTCTGGGTGATACCTGAATCGAGATCTCGTGCATCGAAGTCAGGTCGAGGATCAGTCGATCGCTCAGGTTGGACATTCTGTCCCTGATGGCACCTTCTAGAAGGGGTGGGGTGGATCACGAGGCCATGGGGGTTTTCCCACGATGGGAGCTGTGAGAAGCTCCCAACTGCAAAGATTCTTCTGCAGGACAATTGAGACCTCTTGTTTGGCTCCAACAAAATGATTCCGAGCAGGGTTCTAAGGATGGATGGCTGGGTAGCCCACCTCGCATTCCAATTGTCTCCAAGCAACAAGACAGGTTAGATCTGCTGGATCTGGGGGAGCAACCGAGGAGGCTGAGTTGAAATGGACTCTCCCGTGGATGTGTCCTAATATGATTTTGTGTCTATGGAGACCTTGGAATGAAGCGGTGGCACTGGGGCCCTGAAGGGTTCTCCTAAAGAGAGGCTTTCACACAGCTCCATCGTGCAAGTTTCCCATGTGTAGATGAGATTTGTTCTGATGTGTGAGTCAAGAAACAACCATATGCTTTATTGAAATCCAGGCCTCTGAGGAGAGATGCCTGGAAACCAAAGCAATGGATCCGATAGGTGCAAAGGGGCCTGTTCGTTCCTTTTTAAATCTGGGGAAAACAGTCTAAAGGTCTGAGTGCAGGTAGGTGCTCAGATGGGCCCAGATTGCCCCTGTTTGTCCTGGGAAGCCACAAATATTGGGATGGCCTCAGGGATTTTGGAGGTTTATCCTATTAGTAGGGTTGTGGTCATTGGAATGGGCACTCACAATTCCCTTGGAGAGGGCAAGCACAGTCGTCAGGTTTGGCTCCAGGGGCCTGAGCCGGTAGGGTGTGTAGGCTAGGGCTGTTTGGACTGTTGTCTGAAAACACAACATTGGCTTATGTTTTGGGTCATAGGTATGGCAGGATTGATCTACAGACCATGAGGAGAACTCTCCGGGATATGAAAAAAGGGCGAGTGTGAGGCGCTTGCTCAAGTTTTTGTCTCTGGATATCGTGTCACTCATGGTCGTGAACTTTCCGGGTGACTTCTTGGGAAATGGACTAGTCTTACTCTCTGGGTGTTTGGCCCCGTCCAAAGAGTTTGGGGTCATTCTGTGGGATGGAAAAAGCCCGTTGTTCTGTTGTTGTTGATTTGTTTTGTTTTGTTTTTCAACCTCAGGTGTCCAACCAAATGAGGTATTCCAGAGTAGAGCCCTGGGGAGGGGCGACTGGACAACCAGAAATCTGGTTAAAAATTGGAGCCTACGGACATGTCAAGCCCATTATGACATCTAATGGTCCAGCCACTGAGAGGACGTACTAGAGGACAGGACTCACGCTGAGGGTCACAATGCGTGTTTATGCCCTCGTCACACTCAAGAATGGGGGGGCCTCAGGGTGAATGCTGGTTTCTCCTACACTGAACGTTGGACAACATGCCAACCACAAGGTTTCTTGCCATGGGTAAGGAAGAGTTCTGATTTCTGCATCACAGTCACCCCTGGGCAGTGGTTGGAGATAAGGTCTAGGTTCTTAAGCCTGAAAACTGACGTAGGGAAGAGATGACGACCTAAGGCCATGGCGGGTCTGATGTGCTCAGTGTGCCCTCAGTTGTCTGGGTGTTGGTCACGACGTCCGGGCTCAGGTTGTCAGACAGTGCATTAGTGCCCAGGTTAGACTATATATTTTGGGTGCATTCGAGTGCCGAGTAGGTTCTTATCTGAAGAACTCTTCAGGATATGAAGAATGAGTGACTGTGAGGCGCATGCTCAGGCTTCTGTCTCTGGCTTTTATATCAGCGATGGCCGTGGAATGTTGGGGAGGCGTCATGGGACATGGACGAATCTTGCTCTCTGTGGATTTGGCCCGATCCCAATTGCTTTTCGTCAATCTGTGGGATGGGAGGACTCCTTTCAGGTTTGTTCCCTCAGGTGTCCCACCAAAAGAGGAATTCCAAAGCAGAGCCCTGGGGAAGACTGAAGGGACACCCGAAGTATGGTTAAAATTTGAGGCCTAGGGGCATTGTCGGCCCAATGCGTGTTTATGCCCTCGTCTCACTCAAGAATGGGCGGGGCCTCAGGGTGAATGCTGGTTTCTCCTTCACTGAACGTTTGACAATATGCCAACCACAAGGTTTCTTGCCATGGGTAAGAATAGGTTCTGATATCTGCATCACAGTCACCCCTGGGCAGTGATTGGAGATAAGGTCTAGGTTCTGAAGCCTGAAAACTGAGGTAGGGAAGAGATGATGACCTAAGGCCATGGCGGTGCTTATGGGCTCAGGGTGCGGTCAGCTGTCTGGGTGTTGCTCAGGAGGTCCCGGCTCAGGGTGTGTCAGACAGTGCATTACTGCCCAGGTTAGACTATATAATTTGGGTACATTCAAGTGCCGTGTAGGTTTATTCTCATTTAATGTGCCCAGGCAGCTCATTGGGCAATATTTTGTTTCTAGAGGGCAGGCAGAGTGCTGCAATGATGGTCTGGAATTGCCAAACTTGTGGGCTTCGGGGCCAGGAGTGTGAGGACGGAAGTCTGAGAACACAAGCTAGACTTGGGATTCAGGGCGAGGGCACGGCATGTACCCCCTGAAGATCTGAAGCAATATCTCATGCATCTAAAGTCAGAGCGAGGATCAGACGTTGGCTCAGCTTGGATTTTCTATTCATGACGGCCCTTTCTTGAAGGGAGCCGAATCTCGAGGCCTTGGAGGTTTTCCCACGTTTGGAGTGGTGGGATGCCCCCTCCTAGGATTCCTTCTGCGGGACAATTGAGACCTGTTGGACTGCTCCAGGACATCCCATATGGATGAGTCCAGACCAACGTTCTAGGATGGATGCCTGGGAAACACGCCTCGCATTCCAATTGTCTCCTAGCGACAAGACAGTTTAGATCTGATGGCTCTGCGGGAGGAACCGGGGTGGGTAAGTTGAAATGGAGTTTCCTGATGATGGGTCTAATGTGTGTTTGTGACCATGAGGGCCTTGGAATGGGGCGGTGGCACCGGGACCCTGAAGTATTCTCCTAAGATTTTGACATAGCTCCCATGCGCAAGTTTCCTTGTGGAGACGAGGTTTGTTCTGATGGGTGCCTCAGGAAAACCCCAATGCTGGTATTGGACCCAGGGTTTTGAGGAGACATGCCTGTAAACCAAAGCAATGGATCCGATTTTGGCCTAGGTTCCTGTCTGGTTCAATCTTCTTCTCTGGGGACATCCATCTAGGGTATGAGTGGAGGTAGATGCTCAGCTGGTGACAGACTGACCTTTTTTGTCCCGGGCGACCTATACTATTGGGATGGCCTCAGGGACTTTGGAGGGTTCTCCTAATTTGTACGATTTTGGACAATGGAATGGGCAGAATTCCCATGGATTGGGTAGGCACAGTCCTAATGTGTGGCTCCAGGGTCCCCAGCCTGGATGGTGTGTGGCCCAGGACTTTGAGGACAGAAATCTGAAAACACAAACTCAGCTTATGTTTGGGGACGTAGGTATGGCAGGCCCGATCTACAAACCATGAGAAGACATCTTCAGGATATGAAGATAGTGCGAGTCTGAGGCGCTTGCTCAGGCTTTTGTCTCTGGATTTTGTTTCAGAGATGGCCGTGGAATGTCGAGGAGGCCTCATAGGCCATGGACGAATCTTGCTTTCTGTGGATTTGGCGCGATCCCAATTGTTTTTCGTCAATCTGTTGGATGGAGGACTGTTTCAGGGTTGTTATCTCAGGTGTCCCACCAATAGAGGAGTTCCAAAGCAGAGCCCTGAGGAAGAGTGAAGGGACAACCCGAACTATTGTTAAAAATTGGGGCCTAGCGGCATGGCAAGCCCAATATGCTGTCCCTTCATCCAGCCACTTAGAGGCCTTACCTGAGGACTGGGCTAAGGCTGAGGGTCACAAAGTGTGTTTGCCACCTATGTGGCTCGCGAGCAATGGCGGGGCCAAATTGGACACACTGGTATCCACTACACTGAACATTATACAACTAGCCTACCACAAGGTTTCTTGCTATCGGGAAAGAGTTCTGATTTCTGCATCATTTTCAAACATGGACAGTGATTGGAGATAAGGTCTAGTTTCTAAATCCTGAAATCCGAGGCTGGGAAGAGATAACGACCTAAGGCAATGGCTGGTCCGATGTGCTCAGTGAGCGGCCAGCTGTATGGGTGGAGCCAGGAGGTCCAGGCTCAGCCTCTGTCACAAAGTGCATTATTGCCCAGGTCAGCCTATATATTTTGGGTACAACCAAGTGGCGTGCAGGTTGATATTCATTTGGGGTTTCTGGGTAGCCCCAGAAGGCAATGTTTTTCTTCTGGAGGTCAGGCAGAGTGCTGCATTATAATTCTGGATTGCAAAACTGGAGGGCTTGTGGGCCATTAGTCTGAGGATGGAAGTCTGAGGACACAAGCTAGGCTTAGGTTTCTGGGTGAGGACATGGCAGGCACAATCTACAGATCTGAACCGAGATCTCGTGCATCTGAAGTCATGGTGAGGATCAGAAGATCGCTCAGGTTGGACCTTAAGTCCCTGAGGGCCACTTCATGAAGGGGGGGGATCAGGAGGCCATGGGTGTTTTCTCACGATGGGAGTTGTGTGAAGCTCCCAACTTCAAAGATTCTTCTGCAGGACAATTGAGACCTGTTGGTTGGCTCCAGGCTGACGATTCTGAGCAGGGTTCTAAGGATGGATGGCGGGGTAGCCCACCTCGCATTCCAATTGTCTCCTAGCAACAAGACAAGTTAGATCTGCAGGATCTTGCAGAGCAACCGAATACGCTGAGTTGAAATGGACTCCTCTGTGGATGGGTACTAATGTGTTTTTGTCTATGGATACGTTGGAATGACGCGGTGGCACGGGGGCCATGAAGGGTTCTCCTAAACAGAGGCTTTGACATGACTCCCACGTGCAAGTTTCCCATGTGTAGATGAGATTTGTTCTGGTGGGTGAGTCAAGAAACAGCCATATGCTGGTATTGAAAACCAGGCCTCTGAGGAGAGATGCCTGGAAACCAAAGCAATGGATCCGATTAGGGCCTAGGGGCCTGTTCGTTCCTTTTTACTTCTGTGGATATCAGTCTACAAGTCTGAGTGCAGGTAGGTTCTCAGATGGGCTCATATTGCTTCTGTTTGTCCTGGGAAGCCACCACTATTGGGATGGCCTCAGGGACTTTGGAGGTTTATCATTTTAGTAGGGTTGTGGCCATGGAATGGGCACATAAAATTCCCTTAGAGAGGGAAAGCACAGTCGTCAGGTTTGGCTCCAGGGGCCTGAGCCTGTGGGGTGTGTAGGCCAGAACTGTTTGGACAGTTGTCTGAAACACAAAGTCGGCTTATGTTTCTGGACATAGGTATGGCAGGACTGATCTAAAGACCATGAGGAGAACAATTCGGGATATGAAAAAAGGGCGAGTGTGAGGCTCTTGCTCAAGTTTTTGTCTCTGGATATCGTGTCACTCATGGTCGTGAAATTTCCAGGTGACTTCATGGGAAATGGACGAGTCTTACTCTCTGGGGGTTTGGCCCCGTCCAAAGAGTTTGGGGACATTCTGTGGGATGGAAGAAGTCCGTTGTTCTGTTGTTGATGATTTTTTTGTTTTGTTTTTCAACCTCAGGTGTCCCACCAAATGAGGGATTCCAGAGTAGAGCCCTGGGGAAGGCCAAATGGACAACCAGAAATCTGGTTAAAAATTGGGGCCTAGGGACATGTCAAGCCCATTATGACATCTAATGGTCTAGCCACTGAGAAGACGTACTATAGGACAGAACTCACGCTGAGGGTCACAATGCGTGTTTATGCCCTCGTCGCACTGAAGAATGGGCGGGGCCTCAGGCTGAATGCTGGTATCTCCTACACTGAACGTTGGACAATATGCCAACCACAAGGTTTCTTGCCATGGGTAAGGAAAAGTTCTGATATCTGCATCACAGTCACCCCTGCGCAGTGATTGGAGATAAGGTCTAGGTTCTGATGCCTGAAAACTGAGGTAGGGAAGAGATGATGACCTAAGGCCATAGCGGGTCTGATGTGCTCAGTGTGCGGTCAGCTGTCTGAGTGTTGGTCACGTAGTCCGGGCTCAGGTTGTCAGACAGTGCATTAGTACCCAGGTTAGACTATATATTTTGGGTGCCTTCGAGTGCCGTGTAGGTTCTTATCTGAAGAACTCTTCAGGATATGAAGAATGAGCGAGTTGAGGCGCGTGCTCAGGCTTTTGTGTCTGGATTTTGTATCAGCGATGGCCGTGGAATGTTGGGGAGGCCTCATGGGCCATGGTGGAATCGTGCTCTCTGTGGATTTGGCCCGATCCCAATTGTTTTTCGTCAATCTGTGGGATGGGCGGACTCCTTTCAGGTTTGTTACCTCAGGTGTCCCACCAAAAGAGGAATCCAAATCAGAGCCCTGGCGAAGACTAAAGGGACAACCCGAACTATGGTTAAAAATTGGGGCCTAGGGGCATGGCAAGCCCAATATGCTGTCTCTCCATCCAGCCACTGAGAGGCCTTACCTGAGGACTGGGCTCAGGCTGAGGGTCACAATGTGTGTTTGTGACCAATGTGGCCCGCGAGCATGGGCGGGGCCTCATGGGCCACACTGGTTTCAAGTTCACTGAAATTTGGACAACATGCCAACCACAAGGTTTCTTGCCATTGTGAAAGAGTTCTGACTTCTTCATCATTTTCAAACCCGGGCCGTGATTGGAGATAATGTCTAGGTTCTGAAGCCTGAAAAGAGAGGTTGTGAAGAGATGACGACCTAAGGCCATGGCAGGTCCGATGTTCTCAGTGTGCGGCCAGCTGTCTGGGTGGGGCCAGGAGTTCCAGGATCACGTGTGTCAGAAAGAGCATTAGTGCCCAGGTCAGCCTATATATTCGGGGTACAGCCGAATGGTGTGCCCTGTTTATCCTCATTGGGGTTTCTGGGGAGCCCCAGAGGGCAATGTTTTTCTTGGAGGGCAGGCAGAGTGCTGCATTGTAGTTCTGGATTGCCAAACTGGAGGGCTTGTGGGCCAGTAGTCTGAGGACGGAGGTTTGAGAACCCAAGCTAGGCCTCGGATTCTAGGTGAGGATATGGCAGGCACAATCTTCAGACATGAATCGAGATCTCGTCCATCTGAAGTCAGGGCGAGGATCAGACGATCGCTCAGGTCAGACATTCTGTCCCTGATGGCCCCTTCTTAAAGGGGGGTGGATCACTAGGTCATGGGGGTTTTCCCACGATGGGAGTTGTGAGAAGTTCTCAACTGCAAAGATTCTTCTGCAGGATAATTGAGACCTGTTGGTTGGCTCGAGGTCAACGATTTCGATCAGGGTTTAAGGATGGATGGCTGGGTAGCCCACCTCACATTCCAATTGTCTCCAAGCAACAAGACAGGTTAGATCTGCTGGATCTGGGGGAGCAACCGAGGAGGCTGAGTTGAAATGGACTCTCCCGTGGATGTGTCCTAATATGATTTTGTGTCTATGGAGACCTAGGAATGAAGCAGTGAAACTGGGGCCCTGAAGGGTTCTCCTAAAGAGAGGCTTTCACACAGCTCCATCGTGCAAGTTTCCGGTGTGTAGACGAGATTTGTTCTGATGGGTGAGTCAAGAAACAGCCATATGCTGTTATTGAAATCCAGGCCTCTGAGGAGAGATGCCTGGAAACCAAAGCAATGGATCCGATAGGTGCCTAGGGGCCTGTTCGTTCCTTTTTACCTCTGGGGACAGCAGTCTACGGGTCTGAGTGCCGGTAGGTGCTCAGATGGGCGCAGATTGCCCCTGTTTGTCCTGGTAAGACACAAATATTGGGATGGCCTCAGGGACTTTGGAGGTTTATCCTATTTATAGGGTTGTGGCCAGTGGAGTGGGCACATACAATTCCCTTGGAGAGGGCAAGCACAGTCGTCAGGTTTGGCTCCAGTGTCCTGGGCCTGTAGGGTGTGTAGGCCAGGGCTGTTTGGACAGTTTGTCTGAAAACACAAGCTCGGCTTATGTTTCAGGTCATAGGTATGGCAGGACTGATCTACAGACCATGAGGAGAACACTTCTGGATATGAAAAAAGGGCGAGTGTGAGGCTCTTCCTCAAGTTTTTTTCTCTGGATATCGTGTCACTCATAGTCGTGAAATTTTTCCGGGTGAATTCATGGGAAATGGACGAGTCTTACTCTCTGGGGGTTTGGCCCCGTCCAAAGAGTTTGGGGTCTTTCTGTGGGATGGAAGAAGTCCGTTGCTCTGTTGTTGTTGATTTGCTTTGTTTTGTTTTTCAACCTCATGTGTCCCACCAAATGAGGGATTCCAGAGTCAAGCCCTGGGGAGGGGCGACTGGAAACCCAGAAATCTGGTTAATAATTGGGGCCTAGGGACATGTCAAGCCCATTATGACATCTAATGGTCCAGCCACTGAGAGGACGTACTAGAGGACAGGACTCACTCTGAGGGTCACAATGCGTGTTTATTGCCTCGTCAAACTCAAGAATGAGCGTGACCTCTGGGTGAATGCTGGTTTCTCCTACACTGAACGTTGGACAACATGCCAACCACTAGGTTTCTTGCCATGGGTAAGCAGGAGTTCTGATTTCTGCATCACAGTCACCCCTGGGCAGTGATTGGAGATAAGGTCTAGATTCTGAAACCTGAAAACTGAGGTAGGGCAGAGATGATGACCTAAGGCCATGGCAGGTCTGATGTGCTCAGTGTGTGGTCAGCTGTCTGGGTGTTGCTCAGGAGGTCCCGGCTCAGGTTGTGTCAGACAGTGCATTACTGCCCAGGTTAGACTATATAATTTGGGTACATTCGAGTGCCGTGTAGGTTTAGTCTCATTTAATGCGCCTGGACAGCTCATTATGCAATATATTTTTCTAGAGTGCAGGCAGAGTGCTGCAATGATGGTCCGGAATTGCCAAAAACTTGTGGTCTTCGGGGCCAGGAGTGTGAGGATGGAAGTCTGAGAACACAAGCTAGACTTGGGTTTCAGGGCGAGGGCACGGCATATACCCCCTGAAGATCTGAAGGAATATCTCATGCTTCTGAATTCAGAGCGAGGATCAGACGTTGGCTCAGCTTGGATTTTCTGTTCATGACGGCCCCTTCATGAAGGGAGCGGATTCTCGAGAGCGTGGAGGTTTTCCCTTTGTTGGGAGTGGTGGGATGCCCCCTCCAAGGATTCCTTCTGCGGGACAATTGAGACCTGTTGGACAGTCCCAGGACATCCCATATGGATGAGTCCATACCAACGTTCGAGGATGGATGCCTGGGAAGCCCGCCTCGCATTCCAATTGTCTCCTAGCGACAAGACAGTTTAGATCTGATGGCTCTGCGGGAGCAACCGGGGTGGCTGAGTTGAAATGGACTTTCCTGAGGATGGGTCTAATGTGTGTTTTTGTGTCCATGAGGGCCTTTAAATGGGGCGGTGGCACCGGGACCCTGAAGTATTCTCCTAAGCTTTTGACATAGCTCCCATGCACAAGTTTCCTTGTGGAGACGAGTTTTGTTCTGATGGGTGCCTCAGGAAAACCCCAATGCTTGTATTGGAAACCAGGATTTTGAGGAGACAATCCTGTAAACCAAAGCAATGGATCCGATTTTGGCCTAGGGTTCTGTCTGGTTCAATCTTCTTCTCTGGGGACATCCATCTAGGGTATGAGTGGAGATAGATGCTCAGCTGGTGTCAGACTGACCTTTTTTGTCCGGGGCGACCTATATTATTGGGATGGCCTCAGGGACTTTGGAGGTTTCTCCTAATTTGTACGATTTTGTACAATGGAATGGGCAGAATTCCCATGGATTGGGTAGGCACAGTTCTAATGTGTGGCTCCAGGGTCCCCAGCCTGGATGGTGTGTGGCCCAGGACTTTGAGGACAGAAGTCTGAAAACACAAACTCAGCTTATGTTTGGGGACGTAGGTATGGCAGGCCCGATCTACAAACCATGAAAGTCGTCTTCAGGATATGAAGAAAGTGCGAGTCTGAGGCGCTTGCTCAGACTTTTGTCTCTGGATTTTGTTTCAGCGATGGCCGTGGAATGTCGAGGAGGCCTCATGGGCCATGGACGAATCTTCCTCTCTGTGCATTTGGGCCGATCCCAATAGTTTTTCCTCAATCTGTTGGATGTAGTACTCCTTTCAGGGTTGTTACCTCAGGTGTCCCACCAAAAGAAGAATTCCAAAGCAGAGCCCAGGGGAAGAGTGAAGGGACAACCCGAACTATGTTTAAAACTTGCGGCCTAAGGGCATGGCAAGCCCAATATGCTGTCTATCCATCCAGCCACTGAGAGGCCTTACCTGAGGACTGGGCTCAGGCTGAGGGTCACAATGTGTGCTTGTGACCAATGTGGTCCGCAAGCATGGGCGGGTCTCATGGACCACACTGGTTTCAACTACACTGAACCTTGGACAACATGCCAACCACAAGGTGTCTTGCCATGGGGATAGAGTTCTGATTTCTGCATCATTTTCAAACCCGGGCCGTGAGTGGAGATAAGGTCTAGGTTCTGAAGCCTGAAAACCGAGGTTTGAAAAGAGATGACGACCTAAGGCCATGGCAGGTCCGATATGCTCAGTGTGCGGCCAGCTGTCTGGGTGGGGCCAGGACGTCCAGGCTCAGGCTGTGTCAGAAAGGGCATCAGTGCCCAGGTCTGCCTATATATTTGGGGTACAGCCGAATGGATTGCAGGTTGATCCTCATTTGGGGTTTCTGGGTAGCCCCATAGGTCAATGTTTTCTTCTGGAGGGCAGGCAGAGTGCTGCATTGTAGTTCTGGATTGCCAAACTGGAGGGCTTGTGGGCCAGTAGTCTGAGGACGGAAGTCTGAGATCCCAAGCTAGTCCTAGGTTTTTGGGTGAGGATATGGCAGGCACAATCTACAGAAATGAATCGAGTTCTCGTGCATCTGAACTCAGGGCGCCGATCAGACGAATGCTCAGGTTGGACACTCTGTCCCTGATGGCCTCTTCTTGAAGGGGGTGGTGGATCACGAGGCCATGGGGGTTTTCCCACGATGGGAGTTGTGAGAAGCTCCCAACTGTAAAGATTCTTCTGCAGGACAATGAGACCTGTTGGTTGTCTCCAGGACAAGGATTCTGAGCAGGGTTCTAAGGAGGGATGGCTGGGTAGCCCACCTCGCATTCCAATTGTCTCCAAGCAACAAGACAGGTTAGATCTGCTGGATCTGGGGGAGCAACCGAGGAGGCTGAGTTGAAATGGACTCTCCCGTGGATGTGTCCTAATATGATTTTGTGTCTATGGAGACCTAGGAATGAAGCAGTGAAACTGGGGCCCTGAAGGGTTCTCCTAAAGAGAGGCTTTCACACAGCTCCATCGTGCAAGTTTCCGGTGTGTAGACGAGATTTGTTCTGATGGGTGAGTCAAGAAACAGCCATATGCTGTTATTGAAATCCAGGCCTCTGAGGAGAGATGCCTGGAAACCAAAGCAATGGATCCGATAGGTGCCTAGGGGCCTGTTCGTTCCTTTTTACCTCTGGGGACAGCAGTCTACGGGTCTGAGTGCCGGTAGGTGCTCAGATGGGCCCAGATTGCCCCTGTTTGTCCTGGTAAGACACAAATATTGGGATGGCCTCAGGGACTTTGGAGGTTTATCCTATTTATAGGGTTGTGGCCAGTGGAGTGGGCACATACAATTCCCTTGGAGAGGGCAAGCACAGTCGTCAGGTTTGGCTCCAGTGTCCTGGGCCTGTAGGGTGTGTAGGCCAGGGCTGTTTGGACAGTTGTCTGAAAACACAAGCTCGGCTTATGTTTCAGGTCATAGGTATGGCAGGACTGATCTACAGACCATGAGGAGAACACTTCTGGATATGAAAAAAGGGCGAGTGTGAGGCTCTTCCTCAAGTTTTTTTCTCTGGATATCGTGTCACTCATAGTCGTGAAATTTCCGGGTGAATTCATGGGAAATGGACGAGTCTTACTCTCTGGGGGTTTGGCCCCGTCCAAAGAGTTTGGGGTCTTTCTGTGGGATGGAAGAAGTCCGTTGCTCTGTTGTTGTTGATTTGCTTTGTTTTGTTTTTCAACCTCATGTGTCCCACCAAATGAGGGATTCCAGAGTCAAGCCCTGGGGAGGGGCGACTGGAAACCCAGAAATCTGGTTAATAATTGGGGCCTAGGGACATGTCAAGCCCATTATGACATCTAATGGTCCAGCCACTGAGAGGACGTACTAGAGGACAGGACTCACTCTGAGGGTCACAATGCGTGTTTATTGCCTCGTCAAACTCAAGAATGAGCGTGACCTCTGGGTGAATGCTGGTTTCTCCTACACTGAACGTTGGACAACATGCCAACCACTAGGTTTCTTGCCATGGGTAAGCAGGAGTTCTGATTTCTGCATCACAGTCACCCCTGGGCAGTGATTGGAGATAAGGTCTAGATTCTGAAACCTGAAAACTGAGGTAGGGCAGAGATGATGACCTAAGGCCATGGCAGGTCTGATGTGCTCAGTGTGTGGTCAGCTGTCTGGGTGTTGCTCAGGAGGTCCCGGCTCAGGTTGTGTCAGACAGTGCATTACTGCCCAGGTTAGACTATATAATTTGGGTACATTCGAGTGCCGTGTAGGTTTAGTCTCATTTAATGCGCCTGGACAGCTCATTATGCAATATATTTTTCTAGAGTGCAGGCAGAGTGCTGCAATGATGGTCCGGAATTGCCAAACTTGTGGTCTTCGGGGCCAGGAGTGTGAGGATGGAAGTCTGAGAACACAAGCTAGACTTGGGTTTCAGGGCGAGGGCACGGCATATACCCCCTGAAGATCTGAAGGAATATCTCATGCTTCTGAATTCAGAGCGAGGATCAGACGTTGGCTCAGCTTGGATTTTCTGTTCATGACGGCCCCTTCATGAAGGGAGCGGATTCTCGAGAGCGTGGAGGTTTTCCCTTTGTTGGGAGTGGTGGGATGCCCCCTCCAAGGATTCCTTCTGCGGGACAATTGAGACCTGTTGGACAGTCCCAGGACATCCCATATGGATGAGTCCATACCAACGTTCGAGGATGGATGCCTGGGAAGCCCGCCTCGCATTCCAATTGTCTCCTAGCGACAAGACAGTTTAGATCTGATGGCTCTGCGGGAGCAACCGGGGTGGCTGAGTTGAAATGGACTTTCCTGAGGATGGGTCTAATGTGTGTTTGTGTCCATGAGGGCCTTTAAATGGGGCGGTGGCACCGGGACCCTGAAGTATTCTCCTAAGCTTTTGACATAGCTCCCATGCACAAGTTTCCTTGTGGAGACGAGTTTTGTTCTGATGGGTGCCTCAGGAAAACCCCAATGCTTGTATTGGAAACCAGGATTTTGAGGAGACAATCCTGTAAACCAAAGCAATGGATCCGATTTTGGCCTAGGGTTCTGTCTGGTTCAATCTTCTTCTCTGGGGACATCCATCTAGGGTATGAGTGGAGATAGATGCTCAGCTGGTGTCAGACTGACCTTTTTTGTCCGGGGCGACCTATACTATTGGGATGGCCTCAGGGACTTTGGAGGTTTCTCCTAATTTGTACGATTTTGTACAATGGAATGGGCAGAATTCCCATGGATTGGGTAGGCACAGTTCTAATGTGTGGCTCCAGGGTCCCCAGCCTGGATGGTGTGTGGCCCAGGACTTTGAGGACAGAAGTCTGAAAACACAAACTCAGCTTATGTTTGGGGACGTAGGTATGGCAGGCCCGATCTACAAACCATGAAAGTCGTCTTCAGGATATGAAGAAAGTGCGAGTCTGAGGCGCTTGCTCAGACTTTTGTCTCTGGATTTGTGTTTCAGCGATGGCCGTGGAATGTCGAGGAGGCCTCATGGGCCATGGACGAATCTCTCCTCTCTGTGCATTTGGGCCGATCCCAATAGTTTTTCCTCAATCTGTTGGATGTAGTACTCCTTTCAGGGTTGTTACCTCAGGTGTCCCACCAAAAGAAGAATTCCAAAGCAGAGCCCAGGGGAAGAGTGAAGGGACAACCCGAACTATGTTTAAAACTTGCGGCCTAAGGGCATGGCAAGCCCAATATGCTGTCTATCCATCCAGCCACTGAGAGGCCTTACCTGAGGACTGGGCTCAGGCTGAGGGTCACAATGTGTGCTTGTGACCAATGTGGTCCGCAAGCATGGGCGGGTCTCATGGACCACACTGGTTTCAACTACACTGAACCTTGGACAACATGCCAACCACAAGGTGTCTTGCCATGGGGATAGAGTTCTGATTTCTGCATCATTTTCAAACCCGGGCCGTGAGTGGAGATAAGGTCTAGGTTCTGAAGCCTGAAAACCGAGGTTGAAAAGAGATGACGACCTAAGGCCATGGCAGGTCCGATATGCTCAGTGTGCGGCCAGCTGTCTGGGTGGGGCCAGGACGTCCAGGCTCAGGCTGTGTCAGAAAGGGCATCAGTGCCCAGGTCTGCCTATATATTTGGGGTACAGCCGAATGGATTGCAGGTTGATCCTCATTTGGGGTTTCGGGGTAGCCCCATAGGTCAATGTTTTCTTCTGGAGGGCAGGCAGAGTGCTGCATTGTAGTTCTGGATTGCCAAACTGGAGGGCTTGTGGGCCAGTAGTCTGAGGACGGAAGTCTGAGATCCCAAGCTAGTCCTAGGTTTTTGGGTGAGGATATGGCAGGCACAATCTACAGAAATGAATCGAGTTCTCGTGCATCTGAACTCAGGGCGCCGATCAGACGAATGCTCAGGTTGGACACTCTGTCCCTGATGGCCTCTTCTTGAAGGGGGTGGTGGATCACGAGGCCATGGGGGTTTTCCCACGATGGGAGTTGTGAGAAGCTCCCAACTGTAAAGATTCTTCTGCAGGACAATGAGACCTGTTGGTTGTCTCCAGGACAAGGATTCTGAGCAGGGTTCTAAGGAGGGATGGCTGGGTAGCCCACCTCGCATTCCAATTGTCTCCAAGCAACAAGACAGGTTAGATCTGCTGGATCTGGGGGAGCAACCGAGGAGGCTGAGTTGAAATGGACTCTCCCGTGGATGTGTCCTAATATGATTTTGTGTCTATGGAGACCTAGGAATGAAGCAGTGAAACTGGGGCCCTGAAGGGTTCTCCTAAAGAGAGGCTTTCACACAGCTCCATCGTGCAAGTTTCCGGTGTGTAGACGAGATTTGTTCTGATGGGTGAGTCAAGAAACAGCCATATGCTGTTATTGAAATCCAGGCCTCTGAGGAGAGATGCCTGGAAACCAAAGCAATGGATCCGATAGGTGCCTAGGGGCCTGTTCGTTCCTTTTTACCTCTGGGGACAGCAGTCTACGGGTCTGAGTGCCGGTAGGTGCTCAGATAGGCCCAGATTGCCCCTGTTTGTCCTGGTAAAACACAAATATTGGGATGGCCTCAGGGACTTTGGAGGTTTATCCTATTTATAGGGTTGTGGCCAGTGGAGTGGGCACATACAATTCCCTTGGAGAGGGCAAGCACAGTCGTCAGGTTTGGCTCCAGTGTCCTGGGCCTGTAGGGTGTGTAGGCCAGGGCTGTTTGGACAGTTGTCTGAAAACACAAGCTCGGCTTATGTTTCAGGTCATAGGTATGGCAGGACTGATCTACAGACCATGAGGAGAACACTTCGGGATATGAAAAGAAGGCGAGTGTGAGGCTCTTGCTCAAGTTTTTGTCTCTAGATATCGTGTCACTCATCGTCGTGAAATTTTCGGGTGACTTCATGGGAAATAGACGAGTCTTATTCTCGGGGGTTTTGCCTCGTCCAAAGAGATTGGGGCCATTCTGAGGGATGGAAGATGTCTGTTGCTCTGTTGTTGTTGATTTGTTTTGTGTTGTTTTTCAACCTCAGGTGTCCCACCAAATGAGGGATTCCAGAGTAGAGCCCTGGGGAGGGGCGACTGGACAACCAGAAATCTGTTTAAAAACTGGGGACTAGGGACATGTCAAGCCCATTATGACATCCAATGTTCCAGCCACTGAGAGGACGTACTAGAGGACAGGACTCACGCTGAGGGTCACAATGCATGTTTATACCCTCCTTGCACTGAAGAATGGGCGGGGCCTCAGGGTGAATGCTGGTTTCTCCTATACTGAACGTTGGACTACATGCCAACCACAAGGTTTCTTGCCATGGGTAATGAAGACTTCTGAGTTCTGCATCACAGTCACCCCTGGGCAGTGATTGGAGATATGGTCTAGGTTCTGAAGCCTGAAAACTGAGGTAGGGAAGAGATGATGACCTAAGGCCATGGCGGGTCTGATGAGCGCCATGTGCCGTCAGCAGTCTGGCTGTTGGTCACGAGGTCCGGGCTCAGGTTGTCAGACAGTACATTAGGGCGCAGTTTAGACTATATATTTTGGGTGCATTCGAGTGCCGTGTATGTTCTTATCTGAAGAACTCTTCAGGATATGAAGAATGCGTGAGTCTGAGGCGCGTGCTCAGGCTTTTGTCTCTGGATTTTGTATCAGCAATGGCCGTGGAATGTCGAGGAGGCCTCATGGGCCATGGACGAATCTTGCTCTCTGTGGATTTGGCCCGATCCCAATTGTTTTTCGTCAATCTGTTGGATGGAGTACTCCTTTCAGGGTTGTTACATCAGGTGTCCCACCAAAACAGGTATTCCAAAGTCGAGCCCTGGGGAAGAATGAAGGGACAACCCGAAATATGGTTAAAAATTGGGGCCTATGGGCATGGCAAGCCAAATATGCTGTCTCTTCATCCAGCCACTGAGAGGCCTTACCGGAGGACTGGGCTAAGGCTGTGGGTCACAATGTGAGTTTGCCACCTATGTGGCCCGCGAGCAATGGCGGGGCCTCATCGGTCAAACAGGTTTCCACTACACTGACCGTTGGACAACAAGCCAACCACAAGGTTATTGCCATTGGGAAGGAGTTCTGATTTCTGCATCATTTTCAAACCTGGGCAGTGATTGGAGATAAGGTCTAGGATGTGAATCCTGAAAACCGAGGTTGGGAAGAGATAACGACCAAAGCAATGGCTGGTCCTATGTGCTCAGTGAGCGGCTAGCTGTCTGGGTGGGGCCAGGAGGTCCAGGCTCTGGCTCTGTCAGAAAGGGCATTATTGCCAAGGTCACCTATATATTTTGGGTACAGCCAAGAGGCGTGCAGGTTGAACTTCATTTGGGGTTTCTGGGTAGCCCCAGAGGGCAATGTATTTCTTCTGCAGGGCAGGTAGAGTGCTGCATTGTAGTTCTGGATTGCCAAACTGGAGGGCTTGTGAGCAAGTAGTCTGTGTACAGAAGTCTGAAGACACAAGCTAGGCTTAGGTTTCTGGGTGAGGACATGGCAAGCACTATATACAGACCTGAATCGAGATCTCGTGCATCTGAAGTCAGGGTGAAGATCAGACTATTTCTCAGGTTGGACCTTAGGTACCTGATGGCCCCTTCATGAAGGGGGGTGGGGGTTATCACGAGGCCAGGGGGTTTCTCACGATGGGAGTTGTGAGAAGCTCCCAACTGCAAAGATTCTTCTGCAGGAAAATTAAGACCTGTTGGTTGGCTCAAGGCCAATGATTCTGAGCAGGGGTCTAAGGATCGATGGCGGGGTAGGCCACCTCGCATTCCAATTGTCTCCTAGCAACAAGACAAGTTAGATCTGCTGGATCTCGGGGAGCAACCGAATATGCTGAGTTGAATTGGACTCTCCCGTGCATGTGTCCTAATATGATTTTGTGTCTATGGAGACCTTGGAATGAAGCGGTGGCACTGGGGCCCTGAAGGGATCTCCTAAAAGAGGCATGACACACCTCCCACGTGCAAGTTTCCCATGTGTAGATGAGTTTTGTTCTGATGGGTGAGTCAAGAAACAATCATATGCTGGTACTGAAATCCAGGCCTCTGAGGAAGATGCCAGGAAACCAAAGCAATGGATCCGATTAGGGCCTAGGGGCCTGTTCGTTCCTTTTTAACTCTGGGGATATCAGTCTACGAGTCTGAGTGCAGGTAGGTTCTCAGATGGGCTCAGATTGCTCCTGTTTGTCCTGGGAAGCCACCACACTTGGGAGGGCCTCAGGGACTTTGGAGATTTATCCTATTAGTAGGGTTGTGGCTATTGGAATGGGCACACAGAATTCCCTTGGAAAAGGCAAGTACAATCCTCAGGTTGGCTCCAGGGGCCTGAGCCTGTTGGGTGTGTAGGCCTGGGCTGTTTGGACAGTTGTCTGAAAACACAAATTCGGATTATGTTTCGGGTCATAGGTATGGCAGTAATGATCTACAGACCATGAGGATAACCTTCAGGATATGAAAAAAGGGCGAGTGTGAGGCTCTTGCTCAAGTTTTTACCTCTGGATATCGTGCCATTCATGGTCATGAAATATCCGGCTGACTTCATGGGAAATGGACGAGTCCTACTCTCTGGGGTTTTGGCTCCGTCCAAAGAGTTTGGGGTCATTCTGTGGGATGGAAGAAGTCCGTGTTTGTTGTTGTTGTTGTTGTTGTTGTTTTGTTTTGTTTTTCTAACTCAGTTGTCCCACAAAATGAGGGATTCCTGAGTAGAGCGCTGGGGAGGGGCGATTGGAAAACCAGACATCTGGTTTAAATTTTAGCCTAGGGACATGTCAAGCCAGTATGGCATCTAATGGTCTAGCCACAGAGAGGACGTACTAGAGGACAGGACTCACGCTGAGGGTCACAATGCGTGTTTATGCCCTCGTCGCACTCAAGAATGGGCGGGGCCTCAGGGTGAATGCTGGTTTCCCCTGCACTGAACGTTGGACAACATGCCAACCATAAGGTTTCTTGCCATGGGTAAGGAAGAGTTCTGATTTCTGCATCACAGTCACCCCTGGGCAGTGATTGGAGATAAAGTCTAGGTTCTGAAGCCTGAAAACTGAGGTAGGGAAGAGATGATGACCGAAGGCCACGGTGGGTCTTATGGGCTCAGTGTGCGGTCAGCTGTCTGGGTGTTGCTCAGGAGGTCCCGGCTCAGGGTGTGTCAGACAGTGCATTACTGCCCAGGTTAGACTATATAATTTGGGTACATTCGAGTGCCATGTAGGTTTATTCTCATTTAATGTGCCCGGGCAGCTCATTGGGCAATATTTTGTTTCTTGAGGGCAGGCAGAATGCTGCAATGATGGTCTGGAATTGACAAACTTGTGGGCTTCGGGGCCAGGACTGTGAGGACGGAAGTCTGAGAAAACAAGCTAGACTTGGGATTCAGGGCGAGGGCACGGCATGTACCTCCTGAAGATCTGAAGGAATATCTCATGCATCTGAAGTCAGCGCGAGGATCAGACTTGGCTCAGCTTGGATTTTCTGTTCATGACGGTCCCTTCATGAAGGGAGCCGAATCTAGAGGCCGTGAAGGTTTTCCCACGTTGGAGTGGTGGAAGGTCCCCTGCTAGGATTCCTTCTGCGGGACAATTGAGACCTGCTGGACAGCTCCAGGATATCCCATATGGATGAGTCCAGACCAACGTTCGAGGATGGATGCCTGGGAAGCCCGCCTCGCATTCCAATTGTCTCCTAGCGACAAGACAGTTTAGATCTGATGGCTCTGCGGGAGCAACCGGGGTGGCTGAGTTGAAATGGACTTTCCTGAGGATGGTTCTAATGTGTGTTTGTGTCCATGAGTGCCTTGGAATGGGGCGGTGGCACCGGGACCCTGAAGTATTCTCCTAAGCTTTTGACATAGCTCCCATGCACAAGTTTCCTTGTGGAGACGAGGTTTGTTCTGATGGGTGCCTCAGGAAAACCCCAATGCTGGTATTGGAATCCAGGGTTTTGAGGAGACATGCCAGTAAACCAAATAAATGGATCCGATTTTGGCCTAGGGTCCTGTCTGGTTCAATCTTCTTCTCTGGGGACATCCATCTAGGTTATGAGTGGAGGTAGATGCTCAGCTGGTGACAGACTGACCTTTTTTGTCCCGGGCGACCTATACTATTGGGATGGCCTCAGGGACTTTGGAGGGTTCTCCTAATTTGTACGATTTTGGACAATGGAATGGGCAGAATTCCCATGGATTGGGTAGGCACAGTCCTAATGTGTGGCTCCAGGGTCCCCAGCCTGGATGGTGTGTGGCCCAGGACTTTGAGGACAGAAGTCTGAAAACACAAACTCAGCTTATTTTTGGGGACGTAGGTATGGCAGTCCCGATCTACAAACCATGAGAAGACATCTTCAGGATATGAAGATAGTGCGAGTCTGAGGCGCTTGCTCAGGCTTTTGTCTCTGGATTTTGTTTCAGCGATGCCCGTGGAATGTCGACGAGGCTCATGGGCCATGGACGAATCTTCCTCTCTGTGGATTTGGCCCAATCCCAATTGTTTTTCGTCAATCTGTTGGATGGAGTACTCCTTTCAGGGTTGTTACCTCAGGTGTCCCACCAAAAGAGGAGTTCCAAAGCAGAGCCCTGGGGAAGAGTGAAGGGACAACCCGAACTATTGTTAAAAATTGGGGCCTTGGGGCATGGCAAGCCCAATATGCTGTCCCTTCATCCAGCCACTGAGAGGCCTTACCTGAGGAGACTGGGCTAAGGCTGTGGGTCACAATGTGAGTTTGCCACCTATGTGGCCCGCGAGCAATGGCGGGGCCTCATAGGACAAACAGGTTCCACTACACTGAACGTTGGACAACAAGCCTACCACAAGGTTCTTGCCATGGGGAAAGAGTTCTGATTTCTGCATCATTTTCAAACATGGGCAGTGATTAGAGATATGGTCTAGGATCTGAATCGTCAAACCGAGGTTGGGAAGAGATAACGACCTAAGGCAATGGCTGGTCCTATGTGCTCAGGGAGCGGCTAGCTGTCTGGGTGGGGCCAGGAGGTCCAGGCTCTGGCTCTGTCAGAAAGGGCATTATTGCCAAGGTCACCTATATATTTTGGGTACAGCCAAGAGGCGTGCAGGTTGAACTTCATTTGGGGTTTCTGGGTAGCCCCAGAGGGCAATGTATTTCTTCTGCAGGGCAGGTAGAGTGCTGCATTGTAGTTCTGGATTGCCAAACTGGAGGGCTTGTGAGCAAGTAGTCTGTGTACAGAAGTCTGAAGACACAAGCTTGGCTTAGGTTTCTGGGTGAGGACATGGCAAGCACTATATACAGACCTGAATCGAGATCTCGTGCATCTGAAGTCAGGGTGAAGATCAGACTATTTCTCAGGTTGGACCTTATGTCCCTGATGGCCCCTTCATGAAGGGGGGGTTATCACGAGGCCAGGGGGGGTTTCTCACGATGGGAGTTGTGAGAAGCTCCCAACTGCAAAGATTCTTCTGCAGGAAAATTGAGACCTGTTGGTTGGCTCCAGGCCAATGATTCTGAGCAGGGTTCTAAGGATGGATGGCGGTGTGGCCACCTCGCATTCCAATTGTCTCCTAGCAACAAGACAAGTTAGATCTGCTGGATCTCGGGGAGCAACCGAATATGCTGAGTTGAATTGGACTCTCCCGTGCATGTGTCCTAATATGATTTTGTGTCTATGGAGACCTTGGAATGAAGCGGTGGCACTGGGGCCCTGAAGGGATCTCCTAAAAGAAGCTTTGACACACCTACCACGTGCAAGTTTCCCATGTGTAGATGAGTTTTGTTCTGATGGGTGAGTCAAGAAACAATCATATGCTGGTACTGAAATCCAGGCCTCTGAGGAAGATGCCTGGAAACCAAAGCAATGGATCCGATTAGGGCCTAGGGGCCTGTTCGTTCCTTTTTAACTCTGGGGATATCAGTCTACGAGTCTGAGTGCAGGTAGGTTCTCAGATGGGCTCAGATTGCTCCTGTTTGTCCTGGGAAGCCACCACTCTTGGGATGGCCTCAGGGACTTTGGAGGTTTATCCTATTAGTAGGGTAGTGGCCATTGGATGGGCACACAGAATTCCCTTGGAGAGGGCAAGTACAATCCTCAGGTTGGCTCCAGGGGCCTGAGCCTGTTGGGTGTGTAGGCCCGGGCTGTTTGGACAGTTGTCTGAAAACACAAACTCGGATTATGTTTCGGGTCATAGGTATGGCAGGAATGATCTACAGACCATGAGGAGAACCTTCAGGATATGAAAAAAGGGGGAGTGTGACTCTTGCTCAAGTTTTTATCTATGGATATCGTGCCATTCATGGTCATGAAATATCCGGCTGACTTCATGGGAAATTGACGAGTCCTACTCTCTGGGGGTTTGGCTCCGTCCAAAGAGTTTGGGGTCATTCTGTGGGAAGGAAGAAGTCAGTTTTTTTTTTGTTGTTGTTGTTGTTGTTGTTTTTTTTTTTTTGTTTTTCAAACTCAGTTGTCCCACCAAATCAGGGATTCCAGAGTAGAGCGCTGGGGAGGGGCGATTGGAAAACCAGACATCTGGTTTAAATTTGGGGCCTAGGGATATGTCAAGCCAATATGGCATCTAATGGTCTAGCCACTGAGAGGACGTACTAGAGTACAGGAATCACGCTGAGGGTCACAATGCGTGTTTATGCCCTCGTCGCACTCAAGAATGGGTGGGGTCACAGGTTGAATGCTGGTTTCCCCTACACTGAACGTTGGACAACATGCCAACCATAAGATTTCTTGCCATGGGTAAGGAAGAGTTCTGATGTCTGCATTACAGTCACCCCTGGGCAGTGATTGGAGATAAGGTCTAGGTTCTGAAGCCTGAAAACTGAGGTAGGGAAGAGATGATGACCGAAGGCCACGGTGGGTCTTATGGGCTCAGTGTGCGGTCAGCTGTCTGGGTGTTGCTCAGGAGGTCTCGGCTCAGGGTGTGTCAGACAGTGCATTACTGCCCAGGTTAGACTATATAATTTGGGTACATTCGAGTGCCATGTAGGTTTATTCTCATTTAAAGTGCAGCTCATTGGGCAATATTTTGTTTCTAGAGGGCAGGCAGAATGCTGCAATGATGGTCTGGAATTGCCAAACTTGTGGGCTTCGGGGCCAGGAGTGTGAGGACGGAAGTCTGAGAACACAAGCTAGACTTGGGATTCAGGGCGAGGGCACGGCATGTACCTCCTGAAGATCTGAAGGAATATCTCATGCATCTGAAGTCACAGCGAGGATCAGACGTTTGGCTCAGCTTGTATTTGCTGTTCATGACGGCCCCTTCATAAAGGGAGCCGAATCTCGAGGCCGTGGAGGTTTTCCCACGTTTGGAGTGGTGGAAGGCCCCCTGCTAGGATTCCTTCTGCGGGACAATTGAGACCTGCTGGACAGCTCCAGGACATCCCATAAGGATGAGTCCTGACCAACGTTCGAGGATGGATGCCTGGGAAGCCCGCCTCGCATTCCAATTGTCTCCTAGCGACAAGACAGTTTTAGATCTGATGGCTCTGCGGGAGCAACCGGGGTGGCTGAGTTGAAATGGACTTTCCTGAGGATGGGTCTAATGTGTGTTTGTGTCCATGAGGGCCTTGGAATGGGGCGGTGGCACCGGGACCCTGAAGTATTCTCCTAAGCTTTTGACATAGCTCCCATGCACAAGTTTCCTTGTGGAGACGAAGTTTGTTCTGATGGGTGCCTCAGGAAAACCCCAATGCTGGTATTGGAATCCAGGGTTTTGAGGAGACATGCCAGTAAACCAAATAAATGGATCCGATTTTGGCCTAGGGTCCTGTCTGGTTCAATCTTCTTCTCTGGGGACATCCATCTAGGTTATGAGTGGAGGTAGATGCTCAGCTGGTGACAGACTGACCTTTTTTGTCCCGGGCGACCTATACTATTGGGATGGCCTCAGGGACTTTGGAGGGTTCTCCTAATTTGTACGATTTTGGACAATGGAATGGGCAGAATTCCCATGGATTGGGTAGGCACAGTCCTAATGTGTGGCTCCAGGGTCCCCAGCCTGGATGGTGTGTGGCCCAGGACTTTGAGGACAGAAATCTGAAAACACAAACTCAGCTTATGTTTGGGGACGTAGGTATGGCAGGCCCGATCTACAAACCATGAGAAGACATCTTCAGGATATGAAGATAGTGCGAGTCTGAGGCACTTGCTCAGGCTTTTGTCTCTGGATTTTGTTTCAGAAATGGCCGTGGAATGTCGAGGAGGCTCATGGGCCATGGACGAATCTTCCTCTCTGTGGATTTGGCCCAATCCCAATTGTTTTTCGTCAATCTGTTGGATGGAGTACTCCTTTCAGGGTTGTTACCTCAGGTGTCCCACCAAAAGAGGAGTTCCAAAGCAGAGCCCTGGGGAAGAGTGAAGGGACAACCCGAACTATTGTTAAAAATTGGGGCCTAGGGGCATGGCAAGCCCAATATGCTGTCTCTTCATCCAGCCACTGAGAGGCCTTACCTGAGGACTGGGTTAAGGCTGAGGGTCACAATGTGTGTTTGCCACCTATATGGCCCGCGAGCAATGGCGGGGCCTAATTGGACACACTGGTATCCACTACACTGAACATTATACAACAAGCCTACCACAAGGTTTCTTACCATCGGGATAGAGTTCTGATTTCTGCATCATTTTCAAACATGGGCAGTGATTGGAGATAAGGTCTAGGTTCTAAATCCTGAAAACCGAGGCTGGGAAGAGATAACGACCTAAGGCAATGGCTGGTCCTATGTGCTCAGTGAGCGGCTAGCTGTCTGGGTGGGGCCAGGAGGTCCAGGCTCTGGCTCTGTCAGAAAGGGCATTATTGCCAAGGTCACCTATATATTTTGGGTACAGCCAAGAGGCGTGCAGGTTGAACTTCATTTGGGGTTTCTGGGTAGCCCCAGAGGGCAATGTATTTCTTCTGCAGGGCAGGTAGAGTGCTGCATTGTAGTTCTGGATTGCCAAACTGGAGGGCTTGTGAGCAAGTAGTCTGTGTACAGAAGTCTGAAGACACAAGCTTGGCTTAGGTTTCTGGGTGAGGACATGGCAAGCACTATATACAGACCTGAATCGAGATCTCGTGCATCTGAAGTCAGGGTGAAGATCAGACTATTTCTCAGGTTGGACCTTATGTCCCTGATGGCCCCTTCATGAAGGGGGGGGTTATCACGAGGCCAGGGGGTTTCTCACGATGGGAGTTGTGAGAAGCTCCCAACTGCAAAGATTCTTCTGCAGGAAAATTGAGACCTGTTGGTTGGCTCCAGGCCAATGATTCTGAGCAGGGTTCTAAGGATGGATGGCGGTGTGGCCACCTCGCATTCCAATTGTCTCCTAGCAACAAGACAAGTTAGATCTGCTGGATCTCGGGGAGCAACCGAATATGCTGAGTTGAATTGGACTCTCCCGTGCATGTGTCCTAATATGATTTTGTGTCTATGGAGACCTTGGAATGAAGCGGTGGCACTGGGGCCCTGAAGGGATCTCCTAAAAGAAGCTTTGACACACCTACCACGTGCAAGTTTCCCATGTGTAGATGAGTTTTGTTCTGATGGGTGAGTCAAGAAACAATCATATGCTGGTACTGAAATCCAGGCCTCTGAGGAAGATGCCTGGAAACCAAAGCAATGGATCCGATTAGGGCCTAGGGGCCTGTTCGTTCCTTTTTAACTCTGGGGATATCAGTCTATGAGTCTGAGAGCAGGTAGGTTCTCAGATGGGCTCAGAGTGCTCCTGTTTGTCCTGGGAAGCCACCACTCTTGGGATGGCCTCAGGGACTTTGGAGGTTTATCCTATTAGTAGGGTAGTGGCCATTGGATGGGCACACAGAATTCCCTTGGAGAGGGCAAGTACAATCCTCAGGTTGGCTCCAGGGGCCTGAGCCTGTTGGGTGTGTAGGCCCGGGCTGTTTGGACAGTTGTCTGAAAACACAAACTCGGATTATGTTTCGGGTCATAGGTATGGCAGGAATGATCTACAGACCATGAGGAGAACCTTCAGGATATGAAAAAAGGGGGAGTGTGACTCTTGCTCAAGTTTTTATCTATGGATATCGTGCCATTCATGGTCATGAAATATCCGGCTGACTTCATGGGAAATTGACGAGTCCTACTCTCTGGGGGTTTGGCTCCGTCCAAAGAGTTTGGGGTCATTCTGTGGGAAGGAAGAAGTCAGTTTTTTTTTGTTGTTGTTGTTGTTGTTGTTTTTTTTTTTTTGTTTTTCAAACTCAGTTGTCCCACCAAATCAGGGATTCCAGAGTAGAGCGCTGGGGAGGGGCGATTGGAAAACCAGACATCTGGTTTAAATTTGGGGCCTAGGGATATGTCAAGCCAATATGGCATCTAATGGTCTAGCCACTGAGAGGACGTACTAGAGTACAGGAATCACGCTGAGGGTCACAATGCGTGTTTATGCCCTCGTCGCACTCAAGAATGGGTGGGGTCACAGGTTGAATGCTGGTTTCCCCTACACTGAACGTTGGACAACATGCCAACCATAAGATTTCTTTCCATGGGTAAGGAAGAGTTCTGATGTCTGCATTACAGTCACCCCTGGGCAGTGATTGGAGATAAGGTCTAGGTTCTGAAGCCTGAAAACTGAGGTAGGGAAGAGATGATGACCGAAGGCCACGGTGGGTCTTATGGGCTCAGTGTGCGGTCAGCTGTCTGGGTGTTGCTCAGGAGGGTCTCGGCTCAGGGTGTGTCAGACAGTGCATTACTGCCCAGGTTAGACTATATAAATTTGGGTACATTCGAGTGCCATGTAGGTTTATTCTCATTTAAAGTGCAGCTCATTGGGCAATATTTTGTTTCTAGAGGGCAGGCAGAATGCTGCAATGATGGTCTGGAATTGCCAAACTTGTGGGCTTCGGGGCCAGGAGTGTGAGGACGGAAGTCTGAGAACACAAGCTAGACTTGGGATTCAGGGCGAGGGCACGGCATGTACCTCCTGAAGATCTGAAGGAATATCTCATGCATCTGAAGTCACAGCGAGGATCAGACGTTGGCTCAGCTTGTATTTGCTGTTCATGACGGCCCCTTCATAAAGGGAGCCGAATCTCGAGGCCGTGGAGGTTTTCCCACGTTTGGAGTGGTGGAAGGCCCCCTGCTAGGATTCCTTCTGCGGGACAATTGAGACCTGCTGGACAGCTCCAGGACATCCCATAAGGATGAGTCCTGACCAACGTTCGAGGATGGATGCCTGGGAAGCCCGCCTCGCATTCCAATTGTCTCCTAGCGACAAGACAGTTTAGATCTGATGGCTCTGCGGGAGCAACCGGGGTGGCTGAGTTGAAATGGACTTTCCTGAGGATGGGTCTAATGTGTGTTTGTGTCCATGAGGGCCTTGGAATGGGGCGGTGGCACCGGGACCCTGAAGTATTCTCCTAAGCTTTTGACATAGCTCCCATGCACAAGTTTCCTTGTGGAGACGAAGTTTGTTCTGATGGGTGCCTCAGGAAAACCCCAATGCTGGTATTGGAATCCAGGGTTTTGAGGAGACATGCCAGTAAACCAAATAAATGGATCCGATTTTGGCCTAGGGTCCTGTCTGGTTCAATCTTCTTCTCTGGGGACATCCATCTAGGTTATGAGTGGAGGTAGATGCTCAGCTGGTGACAGACTGACCTTTTTTTTGTCCCGGGCGACCTATACTATTGGGATGGCCTCAGGGACTTTGGAGGGTTCTCCTAATTTGTACGATTTTGGACAATGGAATGGGCAGAATTCCCATGGATTGGGTAGGCACAGTCCTAATGTGTGGCTCCAGGGTCCCCAGCCTGGATGGTGTGTGGCCCAGGACTTTGAGGACAGAAATCTGAAAACACAAACTCAGCTTATGTTTGGGGACGTAGGTATGGCAGGCCCGATCTACAAACCATGAGAAGACATCTTCAGGATATGAAGATAGTGCGAGTCTGAGGCACTTGCTCAGGCTTTTGTCTCTGGATTTTGTTTCAGAAATGGCCGTGGAATGTCGAGGAGGCTCATGGGCCATGGACGAATCTTCCTCTCTGTGGATTTGGCCCAATCCCAATTGTTTTTCGTCAATCTGTTGGATGGAGTACTCCTTTCAGGGTTGTTACCTCAGGTGTCCCACCAAAAGAGGAGTTCCAAAGCAGAGCCCTGGGGAAGAGTGAAGGGACAACCCGAACTATTGTTAAAAATTGGGGCCTAGGGGCATGGCAAGCCCAATATGCTGTCTCTTCATCCAGCCACTGAGAGGCCTTACCTGAGGACTGGGTTAAGGCTGAGGGTCACAATGTGTGTTTGCCACCTATATGGCCCGCGAGCAATGGCGGGGCCTCATTGGACACACTGGTATCCACTACACTGAACATTATACAACAAGCCTACCACAAGGTTTCTTACCATCGGGATAGAGTTCTGATTTCTGCATCATTTTCAAACATGGGCAGTGATTGGAGATAAGGTCTAGGTTCTAAATCCTGAAAACCGAGGCTGGGAAGAGATAACGACCTAAGGCAATGGCTGGTCCTATGTGCTCAGTGAGCGGCTAGCTGTCTGGGTGGGGCCAGGAGGTCCAGGCTCTGGCTCTGTCAGAAAGGGCATTATTGCCAAGGTCACCTATATATTTTGGGTACAGCCAAGAGGCGTGCAGGTTGAACTTCATTTGGGGTTTCTGGGTAGCCCCAGAGGGCAATGTATTTCTTCTGCAGGGCAGGTAGAGTGCTGCATTGTAGTTCTGGATTGCCAAACTGGAGGGCTTGTGAGCAAGTAGTCTGTGTACAGAAGTCTGAAGACACAAGCTTGGCTTAGGTTTCTGGGTGAGGACATGGCAAGCACTATATACAGACCTGAATCGAGATCTCGTGCATCTGAAGTCAGGGTGAAGATCAGACTATTTCTCAGGTTGGACCTTATGTCCCTGATGGCCCCTTCATGAAGGGGGGGTTATCACGAGGCCAGGGGGTTTCTCACGATGGGAGTTGTGAGAAGCTCCCAACTGCAAAGATTCTTCTGCAGGAAAATTGAGACCTGTTGGTTGGCTCCAGGCCAATGATTCTGAGCAGGGTTCTAAGGATGGATGGCGGTGTGGCCACCTCGCATTCCAATTGTCTCCTAGCAACAAGACAAGTTAGATCTGCTGGATCTCGGGGAGCAACCGAATATGCTGAGTTGAATTGGACTCTCCCGGGCATGTGTCCTAATATGATTTTGTGTCTATGGAGACCTTGGAATGAAGCGGTGGCACTGGGGCCCTGAAGGGATCTCCTAAAAGAAGCTTTGACACACCTACCACGTGCAAGTTTCCCATGTGTAGATGAGTTTTGTTCTGATGGGTGAGTCAAGAAACAATCATATGCTGGTACTGAAATCCAGGCCTCTGAGGAAGATGCCTGGAAACCAAAGCAATGGATCCGATTAGGGCCTAGGGGCCTGTTCGTTCCTTTTTAACTCTGGGGATATCAGTCTATGAGTCTGAGAGCAGGTAGGTTCTCAGATGGGCTCAGAGTGCTCCTGTTTGTCCTGGGAAGCCACCACTCTTGGGATGGCCTCAGGGACTTTGGAGGTTTATCCTATTAGTAGGGTAGTGGCCATTGGATGGGCACACAGAATTCCCTTGGAGAGGGCAAGTACAATCCTCAGGTTGGCTCCAGGGGCCTGAGCCTGTTGGGTGTGTAGGCCCGGGCTGTTTGGACAGTTGTCTGAAAACACAAACTCGGATTATGTTTCGGGTCATAGGTATGGCAGGAATGATCTACAGACCATGAGGAGAACCTTCAGGATATGAAAAAAGGGGGAGTGTGACTCTTGCTCAAGTTTTTATCTATGGATATCGTGCCATTCATGGTCATGAAATATCCGGCTGACTTCATGGGATATTGACGAGTCCTACTCTCTGGGGGTTTGGCTCCGTCCAAAGAGTTTGGGGTCATTCTGTGGGAAGGAAGAAGTCAGTTTTTTTGTTGTTGTTGTTGTTGTTGTTGTTGTTGTTGTTTTTTTGTTTTTCAAACTCAGTTGTCCCACCAAATCAGGGATTCCAGAGTAGAGCGCTGGGGAGGGGCGATTGGAAAACCAGACATCTGGTTTAAATTTGGGGCCTAGGGATATGTCAAGCCAATATGGCATCTAATGGTCTAGCCACTGAGAGGACGTACTAGAGTACAGGAATCACGCTGAGGGTCACAATGCGTGTTTATGCCCTCGTCGCACTCAAGAATGGGTGGGGTCACAGGTTGAATGCTGGTTTCCCCTACACTGAACGTTGGACAACATGCCAACCATAAGATTTCTTGCCATGGGTAAGGAAGAGTTCTGATGTCTGCATTACAGTCACCCCTGGGCAGTGATTGGAGATAAGGTCTAGGTTCTGAAGCCTGAAAACTGAGGTAGGGAAGAGATGATGACCGAAGGCCACGGTGGGTCTTATGGGCTCAGTGTGCGGTCAGCTGTCTGGGTGTTGCTCAGGAGGTCTCGGCTCAGGGGTGTGTCAGACAGTGCATTACTGCCCAGGTTAGACTATATAATTTGGGTACATTCGAGTGCCATGTAGGTTTATTCTCATTTAAAGTGCAGCTCATTGGGCAATATTTTGTTTCTAGAGGGCAGGCAGAATGCTGCAATGATGGTCTGGAATTGCCAAACTTGTGGGCTTCGGGGCCAGGAGTGTGAGGACGGAAGTCTGAGAACACAAGCTAGACTTGGGATTCAGGGCGAGGGCACGGCATGTACCTCCTGAAGATCTGAAGGAATATCTCATGCATCTGAAGTCACAGCGAGGATCAGACGTTTGGCTCAGCTTGTATTTGCTGTTCATGACGGCCCCTTCATAAAGGGAGCCGAATCTCGAGGCCGTGGAGGTTTTTCCCACGTTTGGAGTGGTGGAAGGCCCCCTGCTAGGATTCCTTCTGCGGGACAATTGAGACCTGCTGGACAGCTCCAGGACATCCCATAAGGATGAGTCCTGACCAACGTTCGAGGATGGATGCCTGGGAAGCCCGCCTCGCATTCCAATTGTCTCCTAGCGACAAGACAGTTTAGATCTGATGGCTCTGCGGGAGCAACCGGGGTGGCTGAGTTGAAATGGACTTTCCTGAGGATGGGTCTAATGTGTGTTTGTGTCCATGAGGGCCTTGGAATGGGGCGGTGGCACCGGGACCCTGAAGTATTCTCCTAAGCTTTTGACATAGCTCCCATGCACAAGTTTCCTTGTGGAGACGAAGTTTGTTCTGATGGGTGCCTCAGGAAAACCCCAATGCTGGTATTGGAATCCAGGGTTTTGAGGAGACATGCCAGTAAACCAAATAAATGGATCCGATTTTTTGGCCTAGGGTCCTGTCTGGTTCAATCTTCTTCTCTGGGGACATCCATCTAGGTTATGAGTGGAGGTAGATGCTCAGCTGGTGACAGACTGACCTTTTTTGTCCCGGGCGACCTATACTATTGGGATGGCCTCAGGGACTTTGGAGGGTTCTCCTAATTTGTACGATTTTGGACAATGGAATGGGCAGAATTCCCATGGATTGGGTAGGCACAGTCCTAATGTGTGGCTCCAGGGTCCCCAGCCTGGATGGTGTGTGGCCCAGGACTTTGAGGACAGAAATCTGAAAACACAAACTCAGCTTATGTTTGGGGACGTAGGTATGGCAGGCCCGATCTACAAACCATGAGAAGACATCTTCAGGATATGAAGATAGTGCGAGTCTGAGGCACTTGCTCAGGCTTTTGTCTCTGGATTTTGTTTCAGAAATGGCCGTGGAATGTCGAGGAGGCTCATGGGCCATGGACGAATCTTCCTCTCTGTGGATTTGGCCCAATCCCAATTTGTTTTTCGTCAATCTGTTGGATGGAGTACTCCTTTCAGGGTTGTTTACCTCAGGTGTCCCACCAAAAGAGGAGTTCCAAAGCAGAGCCCTGGGGAAGAGTGAAGGGACAACCCGAACTATTGTTAAAAATTGGGGCCTAGGGGCATGGCAAGCCCAATATGCTGTCTCTTCATCCAGCCACTGAGAGGCCTTACCTGAGGACTGGGTTAAGGCTGAGGGTCACAATGTGTGTTTGCCACCTATATGGCCCGCGAGCAATGGCGGGGCCTCATTGGACACACTGGTATCCACTACACTGAACATTATACAACAAGCCTACCACAAGGTTTCTTACCATCGGGATAGAGTTCTGATTTCTGCATCATTTTCAAACATGGGCAGTGATTGGAGATAAGGTCTAGGTTCTAAATCCTGAAAACCGAGGCTGGGAAGAGATAACGACCTAAGGCAATGGCTGGTCCTATGTGCTCAGTGAGCGGCTAGCTGTCTGGGTGGGGCCAGGAGGTCCAGGCTCTGGCTCTGTCAGAAAGGGCATTATTGCCAAGGTCACCTATATATTTTGGGTACAGCCAAGAGGCGTGCAGGTTGAACTTCATTTGGGGTTTCTGGGTAGCCCCAGAGGGCAATGTATTTCTTCTGC
This sequence comes from Mustela putorius furo, assembly GCF_011764305.1. NCBI lineage: Eukaryota > Metazoa > Chordata > Mammalia > Carnivora > Mustelidae > Mustela > Mustela putorius. The sequence goes on from NW_025422071.1 coordinate 113,688, forward strand.
AGGGCAGGTAGAGTGCTGCATTGTAGTTCTGGATTGCCAAACTGGAGGGCTTGTGAGCAAGTAGTCTGTGTACAGAAGTCTGAAGACACAAGCTTGGCTTAGGTTTCTGGGTGAGGACATGGCAAGCACTATATACAGACCTGAATCGAGATCTCGTGCATCTGAAGTCAGGGTGAAGATCAGACTATTTCTCAGGTTGGACCTTATGTCCCTGATGGCCCCTTCATGAAGGGGGGGTTATCACGAGGCCAGGGGGTTTCTCACGATGGGAGTTGTGAGAAGCTCCCAACTGCAAAGATTCTTCTGCAGGAAAATTGAGACCTGTTGGTTGGCTCCAGGCCAATGATTCTGAGCAGGGTTCTAAGGATGGATGGCGGTGTGGCCACCTCGCATTCCAATTGTCTCCTAGCAACAAGACAAGTTAGATCTGCTGGATCTCGGGGAGCAACCGAATATGCTGAGTTGAATTGGACTCTCCCGTGCATGTGTCCTAATATGATTTTGTGTCTATGGAGACCTTGGAATGAAGCGGTGGCACTGGGGCCCTGAAGGGATCTCCTAAAAGAAGCTTTGACACACCTACCACGTGCAAGTTTCCCATGTGTAGATGAGTTTTGTTCTGATGGGTGAGTCAAGAAACAATCATATGCTGGTACTGAAATCCAGGCCTCTGAGGAAGATGCCTGGAAACCAAAGCAATGGATCCGATTAGGGCCTAGGGGCCTGTTCGTTCTTTTTTAACTCTGGGGATATCAGTCTACGAGTCTGAGTGCAGGCAGGTAGGTTCTCAGATGGGCTCAGATTGCTCCTGTTTGTCCTGGGAAGCCACCACTCTTGGGATGGCCTCAGGGACTTTGGAGGTTTATCCTATTAGTAGGGTAGTGGCCATTGGATGGGCACACAGAATTCCCTTGGAGAGGGCAAGTACAATCCTCAGGTTGGCTCCAGGGGCCTGAGCCTGTTGGGTGTGTAGGCCCGGGCTGTTTGGACAGTTGTCTGAAAACACAAACTCGGATTATGTTTCGGGTCATAGGTATGGCAGGAATGATCTACAGACCATGAGGAGAACCTTCAGGATATGAAAAAAGGGGGAGTGTGACTCTTGCTCAAGTTTTTATCTATGGATATCGTGCCATTCATGGTCATGAAATATCCGGCTGACTTCATGGGAAATTGACGAGTCCTACTCTCTGGGGGTTTGGCTCCGTCCAAAGAGTTTGGGGTCATTCTGTGGGAAGGAAGAAGTCAGTTTTTTGTTGTTGTTGTTGTTGTTGTTGTTGTTGTTGTTGTTGTTGTTTTTTGTTTTTCAAACTCAGTTGTCCCACCAAATCAGGGATTCCAGAGTAGAGCGCTGGGGAGGGGCGATTGGAAAACCAGACATCTGGTTTAAATTTGGGGCCTAGGGATATGTCAAGCCAATATGGCATCTAATGGTCTAGCCACTGAGAGGACGTACTAGAGTACAGGAATCACGCTGAGGGTCACAATGCGTGTTTATGCCCTCGTCGCACTCAAGAATGGGTGGGGTCACAGGGTGAATGCTGGTTTCCCCTACACTGAACGTTGGACAACATGCCAACCATAAGATTTCTTGCCATGGGTAAGGAAGAGTTCTGATGTCTGCATTACAGTCACCCCTGGGCAGTGATTGGAGATAAGGTCTAGGTTCTGAAGCCTGAAAACTGAGGTAGGGAAGAGATGATGACCGAAGGCCACGGTGGGTCTTATGGGCTCAGTGTGCGGTCAGCTGTCTGGGTGTTGCTCAGGAGGTCTCGGCTCAGGGTGTGTCAGACAGTGCATTACTGCCCAGGTTAGACTATATAATTTGGGTACATTCGAGTGCCATGTAGGTTTATTCTCATTTAAAGTGCAGCTCATTGGGCAATATTTTGTTTCTAGAGGGCAGGCAGAATGCTGCAATGATGGTCTGGAATTGCCAAACTTGTGGGCTTCGGGGCCAGGAGTGTGAGGACGGAAGTCTGAGAACACAAGCTAGACTTGGGATTCAGGGCGAGGGCACGGCATGTACCTCCTGAAGATCTGAAGGAATATCTCATGCATCTGAAGTCACAGCGAGGATCAGACGTTGGCTCAGCTTGTATTTGCTGTTCATGACGGCCCCTTCATAAAGGGAGCCGAATCTCGAGGCCGTGGGAGGTTTTCCCACGTTTGGAGTGGTGGAAGGCCCCCTGCTAGGATTCCTTCTGCGGGACAATTGAGACCTGCTGGACAGCTCCAGGACATCCCATATGGATGAGTCCTGACCAACGTTCGAGGATGGATGCCTGGGAAGCCCGCCTCGCATTCCAATTGTCTCCTAGCGACAAGACAGTTTAGATCTGATGGCTCTGCGGGAGCAACCGGGGTGGCTGAGTTGAAATGGACTTTCCTGAGGATGGGTCTAATGTGTGTTTGTGTCCATGAGGGCCTTGGAATGGGGCGGTGGCACCGGGACCCTGAAGTATTCTCCTAAGCTTTTGACATAGCTCCCATGCACAAGTTTCCTTGTGGAGACGAAGTTTGTTCTGATGGGTGCCTCAGGAAAACCCCAATGCTGGTATTGGAATCCAGGGTTTTGAGGAGACATGCCAGTAAACCAAATAAATGGATCCGATTTTGGCCTAGGGTCCTGTCTGGTTCAATCTTCTTCTCTGGGGACATCCATCTAGGTTATGAGTGGAGGTAGATGCTCAGCTGGTGACAGACTGACCTTTTTTGTCCCGGGCGACCTATACTATTGGGATGGCCTCAGGGACTTTGGAGGGTTCTCCTAATTTGTACGATTTTGGACAATGGAATGGGCAGAATTCCCATGGATTGGGTAGGCACAGTCCTAATGTGTGGCTCCAGGGTCCCCAGCCTGGATGGTGTGTGGCCCAGGACTTTGAGGACAGAAATCTGAAAACACAAACTCAGCTTATGTTTGGGGACGTAGGTATGGCAGGCCCGATCTACAAACCATGAGAAGACATCTTCAGGATATGAAGATAGTGCGAGTCTGAGGCACTTGCTCAGGCTTTTGTCTCTGGATTTTGTTTCAGAAATGGCCGTGGAATGTCGAGGAGGCTCATGGGCCATGGACGAATCTTCCTCTCTGTGGATTTGGCCCAATCCCAATTGTTTTTTCGTCAATCTGTTGGATGGAGTACTCCTTTCAGGGTTGTTACCTCAGGTGTCCCACCAAAAGAGGAGTTCCAAAGCAGAGCCCTGGGGAAGAGTGAAGGGACAACCCGAACTATTGTTAAAAATTGGGGCCTAGGGGCATGGCAAGCCCAATATGCTGTCTCTTCATCCAGCCACTGAGAGGCCTTACCTGAGGACTGGGTTAAGGCTGAGGGTCACAATGTGTGTTTGCCACCTATATGGCCCCTGAGCAATGGCGGGGCCTCATTGGACACACTGGTATCCACTACACTGAACATTATACAACAAGCCTACCACAAGGTTTCTTACCATCGGGATAGAGTTCTGATTTCTGCATCATTTTCAAACATGGGCAGTGATTGGAGATAAGGTCTAGGTTCTAAATCCTGAAAACCGAGGCTGGGAAGAGATAACGACCTAAGGCAATGGCTGGTCCTATGTGCTCAGTGAGCGGCTAGCTGTCTGGGTGGGGCCAGGAGGTCCAGGCTCTGGCTCTGTCAGAAAGGGCATTATTGCCAAGGTCACCTATATATATTGGGTACAGCCAAGAGGCGTGCAGGTTGAACTTCATTTGGGGTTTCTGGGTAGCCCCAGAGGGCAATGTATTTCTTCTGCAGGGCAGGTAGAGTGCTGCATTGTAGTTCTGGATTGCCAAACTGGAGGGCTTGTGAGCAAGTAGTCTGTGTACAGAAGTCTGAAGACACAAGCTTGGCTTAGGTTTCTGGGTGAGGACATGGCAAGCACTATATACAGACCTGAATCGAGATCTCGTGCATCTGAAGTCAGGGTGAAGATCAGACTATTTCTCAGGTTGGACCTTATGTCCCTGATGGCCCCTTCATGAAGGGGGGGTTATCACGAGGCCAGGGGGTTTCTCACGATGGGAGTTGTGAGAAGCTCCCAACTGCAAAGATTCTTCTGCAGGAAAATTGAGACCTGTTGGTTGGCTCCAGGCCAATGATTCTGAGCAGGGTTCTAAGGATGGATGGCGGTGTGGCCACCTCGCATTCCAATTGTCTCCTAGCAACAAGACAAGTTAGATCTGCTGGATCTCGGGGAGCAACCGAATATGCTGAGTTGAATTGGACTCTCCCGGGCATGTGTCCTAATATGATTTTGTGTCTATGGAGACCTTGGAATGAAGCGGTGGCACTGGGGCCCTGAAGGGATCTCCTAAAAGAAGCTTTGACACACCTACCACGTGCAAGTTTCCCATGTGTAGATGAGTTTTGTTCTGATGGGTGAGTCAAGAAACAATCATATGCTGGTACTGAAATCCAGGCCTCTGAGGAAGATGCCTGGAAACCAAAGCAATGGATCCGATTAGGGCCTAGGGGCCTGTTCGTTCCTTTTTAACTCTGGGGATATCAGTCTACGAGTCTGAGTGCAGGTAGGTTCTCAGATGGGCTCAGATTGCTCCTGTTTGTCCTGGGAAGCCACATCTCTTGGGATGGCCTCAGGGACTTTGGAGGTTTTATCCTATTAGTAGGGTAGTGGCCATTGGATGGGCACACAGAATTCCCTTGGAGAGGGCAAGTACAATCCTCAGGTTGGCTCCAGGGGCCTGAGCCTGTTGGGTGTGTAGGCCCGGGCTGTTTGGACAGTTGTCTGAAAACACAAACTCGGATTATGTTTCGGGTCATAGGTATGGCAGGAATGATCTACAGACCATGAGGAGAACCTTCAGGATATGAAAAAAGGGGGAGTGTGACTCTTGCTCAAGTTTTTATCTATGGATATCGTGCCATTCATGGTCATGAAATATCCGGCTGACTTCATGGGAAATTGACGAGTCCTACTCTCTGGGGGTTTGGCTCCGTCCAAAGAGTTTGGGGTCATTCTGTGGGAAGGAAGAAGTCAGTTTTTTTTTTTTTTTTTGTTGTTGTTGTTGTTGTTTTTTTTTTGTTTGTTTTTCAAACTCAGTTGTCCCACCAAATCAGGGATTCCAGAGTAGAGCGCTGGGGAGGGGCGATTGGAAAACCAGACATCTGGTTTAAATTTGGGGCCTAGGGATATGTCAAGCCAATATGGCATCTAATGGTCTAGCCACTGAGAGGACGTACTAGAGTACAGGAATCACGCTGAGGGTCACAATGCGTGTTTATGCCCTCGTCGCACTCAAGAATGGGTGGGGTCACAGGGTGAATGCTGGTTTCCCCTACACTGAACGTTGGACAACATGCCAACCATAAGATTTCTTGCCATGGGTAAGGAAGAGTTCTGATGTCTGCATTACAGTCACCCCTGGGCAGTGATTGGAGATAAGGTCTAGGTTCTGAAGCCTGAAAACTGAGGTAGGGAAGAGATGATGACCGAAGGCCACGGTGGGTCTTATGGGCTCAGTGTGCGGTCAGCTGTCTGGGTGTTGCTCAGGAGGTCTCGGCTCAGGGTGTGTCAGACAGTGCATTACTGCCCAGGTTAGACTATATAATTTGGGTACATTCGAGTGCCATGTAGGTTTATTCTCATTTAAAGTGCAGCTCATTGGGCAATATTTTGTTTCTAGAGGGCAGGCAGAATGCTGCAATGATGGTCTGGAATTGCCAAACTTGTGGGCTTCGGGGCCAGGAGTGTGAGGACGGAAGTCTGAGAACACAAGCTAGACTTGGGATTCAGGGCGAGGGCACGGCATGTACCTCCTGAAGATCTGAAGGAATATCTCATGCATCTGAAGTCACAGCGAGGATCAGACGTTGGCTCAGCTTGTATTTGCTGTTCATGACGGCCCCTTCATAAAGGGAGCCGAATCTCGAGGCCGTGGAGGTTTTCCCACGTTTGGAGTGGTGGAAGGCCCCCTGCTAGGATTCCTTCTGCGGGACAATTGAGACCTGCTGGACAGCTCCAGGACATCCCATATGGATGAGTCCTGACCAACGTTCGAGGATGGATGCCTGGGAAGCCCGCCTCGCATTCCAATTGTCTCCTAGCGACAAGACAGTTTAGATCTGATGGCTCTGCGGGAGCAACCGGGGTGGCTGAGTTGAAATGGACTTTCCTGAGGATGGGGGTCTAATGTGTGTTTGTGTCCATGAGGGCCTTGGAATGGGGCGGTGGCACCGGGACCCTGAAGTATTCTCCTAAGCTTTTGACATAGCTCCCATGCACAAGTTTCCTTGTGGAGACGAAGTTTGTTCTGATGGGTGCCTCAGGAAAACCCCAATGCTGGTATTGGAATCCAGGGTTTTGAGGAGACATGCCAGTAAACCAAATAAATGGATCCGATTTTGGCCTAGGGTCCTGTCTGGTTCAATCTTCTTCTCTGGGGACATCCATCTAGGTTATGAGTGGAGGTAGATGCTCAGCTGGTGACAGACTGACCTTTTTTGTCCCGGGCGACCTATACTATTGGGATGGCCTCAGGGACTTTGGAGGGTTCTCCTAATTTGTACGATTTTGGACAATGGAATGGGCAGAATTCCCATGGATTGGGTAGGCACAGTCCTAATGTGTGGCTCCAGGGTCCCCAGCCTGGATGGTGTGTGGCCCAGGACTTTGAGGACAGAAATCTGAAAACACAAACTCAGCTTATGTTTGGGGACGTAGGTATGGCAGGCCCGATCTACAAACCATGAGAAGACATCTTCAGGATATGAAGATAGTGCGAGTCTGAGGCACTTGCTCAGGCTTTTTGTCTCTGGATTTTGTTTCAGAAATGGCCGTGGAATGTCGAGGAGGCTCATGGGCCATGGACGAATCTTCCTCTCTGTGGATTTGGCCCAATCCCAATTGTTTTTCGTCAATCTGTTGGATGGAGTACTCCTTTCAGGGTTGTTACCTCAGGTGTCCCACCAAAAGAGGAGTTCCAAAGCAGAGCCCTGGGGAAGAGTGAAGGGACAACCCGAACTATTGTTAAAAATTGGGGCCTAGGGGCATGGCAAGCCCAATATGCTGTCTCTTCATCCAGCCACTGAGAGGCCTTACCTGAGGACTGGGTTAAGGCTGAGGGTCACAATGTGTGTTTGCCACCTATATGGCCCCTGAGCAATGGCGGGGCCTCATTGGACACACTGGTATCCACTACACTGAACATTATACAACAAGCCTACCACAAGGTTTCTTACCATCGGGATAGAGTTCTGATTTCTGCATCATTTTCAAACATGGGCAGTGATTGGAGATAAGGTCTAGGTTCTAAATCCTGAAAACCGAGGCTGGGAAGAGATAACGACCTAAGGCAATGGCTGGTCCTATGTGCTCAGTGAGCGGCTAGCTGTCTGGGTGGGGCCAGGAGGTCCAGGCTCTGGCTCTGTCAGAAAGGGCATTATTGCCAAGGTCACCTATATATATTGGGTACAGCCAAGAGGCGTGCAGGTTGAACTTCATTTGGGGTTTCTGGGTAGCCCCAGAGGGCAATGTATTTCTTCTGCAGGGCAGGTAGAGTGCTGCATTGTAGTTCTGGATTGCCAAACTGGAGGGCTTGTGAGCAAGTAGTCTGTGTACAGAAGTCTGAAGACACAAGCTTGGCTTAGGTTTCTGGGTGAGGACATGGCAAGCACTATATACAGACCTGAATCGAGATCTCGTGCATCTGAAGTCAGGGTGAAGATCAGACTATTTCTCAGGTTGGACCTTATGTCCCTGATGGCCCCTTCATGAAGGGGGGGTTATCACGAGGCCAGGGGGTTTCTCACGATGGGAGTTGTGAGAAGCTCCCAACTGCAAAGATTCTTCTGCAGGAAAATTGAGACCTGTTGGTTGGCTCCAGGCCAATGATTCTGAGCAGGGTTCTAAGGATGGATGGCGGTGTGGCCACCTCGCATTCCAATTGTCTCCTAGCAACAAGACAAGTTAGATCTGCTGGATCTCGGGGAGCAACCGAATATGCTGAGTTGAATTGGACTCTCCCGGGCATGTGTCCTAATATGATTTTGTGTCTATGGAGACCTTGGAATGAAGCGGTGGCACTGGGGCCCTGAAGGGATCTCCTAAAAGAAGCTTTGACACACCTACCACGTGCAAGTTTCCCATGTGTAGATGAGTTTTGTTCTGATGGGTGAGTCAAGAAACAATCATATGCTGGTACTGAAATCCAGGCCTCTGAGGAAGATGCCTGGAAACCAAAGCAATGGATCCGATTAGGGCCTAGGGGCCTGTTCGTTCCTTTTTAACTCTGGGGATATCAGTCTACGAGTCTGAGTGCAGGTAGGTTCTCAGATGGGCTCAGATTGCTCCTGTTTGTCCTGGGAAGCCACATCTCTTGGGATGGCCTCAGGGACTTTGGAGGTTTATCCTATTAGTAGGGTAGTGGCCATTGGATGGGCACACAGAATTCCCTTGGAGAGGGCAAGTACAATCCTCAGGTTGGCTCCAGGGGCCTGAGCCTGTTGGGTGTGTAGGCCCGGGCTGTTTGGACAGTTGTCTGAAAACACAAACTCGGATTATGTTTCGGGTCATAGGTATGGCAGGAATGATCTACAGACCATGAGGAGAACCTTCAGGATATGAAAAAAGGGGGAGTGTGACTCTTGCTCAAGTTTTTATCTATGGATATCGTGCCATTCATGGTCATGAAATATCCGGCTGACTTCATGGGAAATTGACGAGTCCTACTCTCTGGGGGTTTGGCTCCGTCCAAAGAGTTTGGGGTCATTCTGTGGGAAGGAAGAAGTCAGTTTTTTTTTTTTTGTTGTTGTTGTTGTTGTTGTTTTTTTTTTGTTTGTTTTTCAAACTCAGTTGTCCCACCAAATCAGGGATTCCAGAGTAGAGCGCTGGGGAGGGGCGATTGGAAAACCAGACATCTGGTTTAAATTTGGGGCCTAGGGATATGTCAAGCCAATATGGCATCTAATGGTCTAGCCACTGAGAGGACGTACTAGAGTACAGGAATCACGCTGAGGGTCACAATGCGTGTTTATGCCCTCGTCGCACTCAAGAATGGGTGGGGTCACAGGGTGAATGCTGGTTTCCCCTACACTGAACGTTGGACAACATGCCAACCATAAGATTTCTTGCCATGGGTAAGGAAGAGTTCTGATGTCTGCATTACAGTCACCCCTGGCAGCAGTGATTGGAGATAAGGTCTAGGTTCTGAAGCCTGAAAACTGAGGTAGGGAAGAGATGATGACCGAAGGCCACGGTGGGTCTTATGGGCTCAGTGTGCGGTCAGCTGTCTGGGTGTTGCTCAGGAGGTCTCGGCTCAGGGTGTGTCAGACAGTGCATTACTCCCCAGGTTAGACTATATAATTTGGGTACATTCGAGTGCCATGTAGGTTTATTCTCATTTAAAGTGCAGCTCATTGGGCAATATTTTGTTTCTAGAGGGCAGGCAGAATGCTGCAATGATGGTCTGGAATTGCCAAACTTGTGGGCTTCGGGGCCAGGAGTGTGAGGACGGAAGTCTGAGAACACAAGCTAGACTTGGGATTCAGGGCGAGGGCACGGCATGTACCTCCTGAAGATCTGAAGGAATATCTCATGCATCTGAAGTCACAGCGAGGATCAGACGTTGGCTCAGCTTGTATTTGCTGTTCATGACGGCCCCTTCATAAAGGGAGCCGAATCTCGAGGCCGTGGAGGGTTTTCCCACGTTTGGAGTGGTGGAAGGCCCCCTGCTAGGATTCCTTCTGCGGGACAATTGAGACCTGCTGGACAGCTCCAGGACATCCCATATGGATGAGTCCTGACCAACGTTCGAGGATGGATGCCTGGGAAGCCCGCCTCGCATTCCAATTGTCTCCTAGCGACAAGACAGTTTAGATCTGATGGCTCTGCGGGAGCAACCGGGGTGGCTGAGTTGAAATGGACTTTCCTGAGGATGGGTCTAATGTGTGTTTGTGTCCATGAGGGCCTTGGAATGGGGGGGCGGTGGCACCGGGACCCTGAAGTATTCTCCTAAGCTTTTGACATAGCTCCCATGCACAAGTTTCCTTGTGGAGACGAAGTTTGTTCTGATGGGTGCCTCAGGAAAACCCCAATGCTGGTATTGGAATCCAGGGTTTTGAGGAGACATGCCAGTAAACCAAATAAATGGATCCGATTTTGGCCTAGGGTCCTGTCTGGTTCAATCTTCTTCTCTGGGGACATCCATCTAGGTTATGAGTGGAGGTAGATGCTCAGCTGGTGACAGACTGACCTTTTTTGTCCCGGGCGACCTATACTATTGGGATGGCCTCAGGGACTTTGGAGGGTTCTCCTAATTTGTACGATTTTTGGACAATGGAATGGGCAGAATTCCCATGGATTGGGTAGGCACAGTCCTAATGTGTGGCTCCAGGGTCCCCAGCCTGGATGGTGTGTGGCCCAGGACTTTGAGGACAGAAATCTGAAAACACAAACTCAGCTTATGTTTGGGGACGTAGGTATGGCAGGCCCGATCTACAAACCATGAGAAGACATCTTCAGGATATGAAGATAGTGCGAGTCTGAGGCACTTGCTCAGGCTTTTGTCTCTGGATTTTGTTTCAGAAATGGCCGTGGAATGTCGAGGAGGCTCATGGGCCATGGACGAATCTTCCTCTCTGTGGATTTGGCCCAATCCCAATTGTTTTTCGTCAATCTGTTGGATGGAGTACTCCTTTCAGGGTTGTTACCTCAGGTGTCCCACCAAAAGAGGAGTTCCAAAGCAGAGCCCTGGGGAAGAGTGAAGGGACAACCCGAACTATTGTTAAAAATTGGGGCCTAGGGGCATGGCAAGCCCAATATGCTGTCTCTTCATCCAGCCACTGAGAGGCCTTACCTGAGGACTGGGTTAAGGCTGAGGGTCACAATGTGTGTTTGCCACCTATATGGCCCCTGAGCAATGGCGGGGCCTCATTGGACACACTGGTATCCACTACACTGAACATTATACAACAAGCCTACCACAAGGTTTCTTACCATCGGGATAGAGTTCTGATTTCTGCATCATTTTCAAACATGGGCAGTGATTGGAGATAAGGTCTAGGTTCTAAATCCTGAAAAAACCGAGGCTGGGAAGAGATAACGACCTAAGGCAATGGCTGGTCCTATGTGCTCAGTGAGCGGCTAGCTGTCTGGGTGGGGCCAGGAGGTCCAGGCTCTGGCTCTGTCAGAAAGGGCATTATTGCCAAGGTCACCTATATATATTGGGTACAGCCAAGAGGCGTGCAGGTTGAACTTCATTTGGGGTTTCTGGGTAGCCCCAGAGGGCAATGTATTTCTTCTGCAGGGCAGGTAGAGTGCTGCATTGTAGTTCTGGATTGCCAAACTGGAGGGCTTGTGAGCAAGTAGTCTGTGTACAGAAGTCTGAAGACACAAGCTTGGCTTAGGTTTCTGGGTGAGGACATGGCAAGCACTATATACAGACCTGAATCGAGATCTCGTGCATCTGAAGTCAGGGTGAAGATCAGACTATTTCTCAGGTTGGACCTTATGTCCCTGATGGCCCCTTCATGAAGGGGGGGTTATCACGAGGCCAGGGGGTTTCTCACGATGGGAGTTGTGAGAAGCTCCCAACTGCAAAGATTCTTCTGCAGGAAAATTGAGACCTGTTGGTTGGCTCCAGGCCAATGATTCTGAGCAGGGTTCTAAGGATGGATGGCGGTGTGGCCACCTCGCATTCCAATTGTCTCCTAGCAACAAGACAAGTTAGATCTGCTGGATCTCGGGGAGCAACCGAATATGCTGAGTTGAATTGGACTCTCCCGGGCATGTGTCCTAATATGATTTTGTGTCTATGGAGACCTTGGAATGAAGCGGTGGCACTGGGGCCCTGAAGGGATCTCCTAAAAGAAGCTTTGACACACCTACCACGTGCAAGTTTCCCATGTGTAGATGAGTTTTGTTCTGATGGGTGAGTCAAGAAACAATCATATGCTGGTACTGAAATCCAGGCCTCTGAGGAAGATGCCTGGAAACCAAAGCAATGGATCCGATTAGGGCCTAGGGGCCTGTTCGTTCCTTTTTAACTCTGGGGATATCAGTCTACGAGTCTGAGTGCAGGTAGGTTCTCAGATGGGCTCAGATTGCTCCTGTTTGTCCTGGGAAGCCACATCTCTTGGGATGGCCTCAGGGACTTTGGAGGTTTATCCTATTAGTAGGGTAGTGGCCATTGGATGGGCACACAGAATTCCCTTGGAGAGGGCAAGTACAATCCTCAGGTTGGCTCCAGGGGCCTGAGCCTGTTGGGTGTGTAGGCCCGGGCTGTTTGGACAGTTGTCTGAAAACACAAACTCGGATTATGTTTCGGGTCATAGGTATGGCAGGAATGATCTACAGACCATGAGGAGAACCTTCAGGATATGAAAAAAGGGGGAGTGTGACTCTTGCTCAAGTTTTTATCTATGGATATCGTGCCATTCATGGTCATGAAATATCCGGCTGACTTCATGGGAAATTGACGAGTCCTACTCTCTGGGGGGTTTGGCTCCGTCCAAAGAGTTTGGGGTCATTCTGTGGGAAGGAAGAAGTCAGTTTTTTTTTTTTTTTTTTTTTGTTGTTGTTGTTGTTGTTTTTTTTTTTGTTTGTTTTTCAAACTCAGTTTGTCCCACCAAATCAGGGATTCCAGAGTAGAGCGCTGGGGAGGGGCGATTGGAAAACCAGACATCTGGTTTAAATTTGGGGCCTAGGGATATGTCAAGCCAATATGGCATCTAATGGTCTAGCCACTGAGAGGACGTACTAGAGTACAGGAATCACGCTGAGGGTCACAATGCGTGTTTATGCCCTCGTCGCACTCAAGAATGGGTGGGGTCACAGGGTGAATGCTGGTTTCCCCTACACTGAACGTTGGACAACATGCCAACCATAAGATTTCTTGCCATGGGTAAGGAAGAGTTCTGATGTCTGCATTACAGTCACCCCTGGGCAGTGATTGGAGATAAGGTCTAGGTTCTGAAGCCTGAAAACTGAGGTAGGGAAGAGATGATGACCGAAGGCCACGGTGGGTCTTATGGGCTCAGTGTGCGGTCAGCTGTCTGGGTGTTGCTCAGGAGGTCTCGGCTCAGGGTGTGTCAGACAGTGCATTACTCCCCAGGTTAGACTATATAATTTGGGTACATTCGAGTGCCATGTAGGTTTATTCTCATTTAAAGTGCAGCTCATTGGGCAATATTTTGTTTCTAGAGGGCAGGCAGAATGCTGCAATGATGGTCTGGAATTGCCAAACTTGTGGGCTTCGGGGCCAGGAGTGTGAGGACGGAAGTCTGAGAACACAAGCTAGACTTGGGATTCAGGGCGAGGGCACGGCATGTACCTCCTGAAGATCTGAAGGAATATCTCATGCATCTGAAGTCACAGCGAGGATCAGACGTTGGCTCTGCTTGTATTTGCTGTTCATGACGGCCCCTTCATAAAGGGAGCCGAATCTCGAGGCCGTGGAGGTTTTCCCACGTTTGGAGTGGTGGAAGGCCCCCTGCTAGGATTCCTTCTGCGGGACAATTGAGACCTGCTGGACAGCTCCAGGACATCCCATATGGATGAGTCCTGACCAACGTTCGAGGATGGATGCCTGGGAAGCCCGCCTCGCATTCCAATTGTCTCCTAGCGACAAGACAGTTTAGATCTGATGGCTCTGCGGGAGCAACCGGGGGTGGCTGAGTTGAAATGGACTTTCCTGAGGATGGGTCTAATGTGTGTTTGTGTCCATGAGGGCCTTGGAATGGGGCGGTGGCACCGGGACCCTGAAGTATTCTCCTAAGCTTTTGACATAGCTCCCATGCACAAGTTTCCTTGTGGAGACGAAGTTTGTTCTGATGGGTGCCTCAGGAAAACCCCAATGCTGGTATTGGAATCCAGGGTTTTGAGGAGACATGCCAGTAAACCAAATAAATGGATCCGATTTTGGCCTAGGGTCCTGTCTGGTTCAATCTTCTTCTCTGGGGACATCCATCTAGGTTATGAGTGGAGGTAGATGCTCAGCTGGTGACAGACTGACCTTTTTTGTCCCGGGCGACCTATACTATTGGGATGGCCTCAGGGACTTTGGAGGGTTCTCCTAATTTGTACGATTTTGGACAATGGAATGGGCAGAATTCCCATGGATTGGGTAGGCACAGGCCTAATGTGTGGCTCCAGGGTCCCCAGCCTGGATGGTGTGTGGCCCAGGACTTTGAGGACAGAAATCTGAAAACACAAACTCAGCTTATGTTTGGGGACGTAGGTATGGCAGGCCCGATCTACAAACCATGAGAAGACATCTTCAGGATATGAAGATAGTGCGAGTCTGAGGCACTTGCTCAGGCTTTTGTCTCTGGATTTTGTTTCAGAAATGGCCGTGGAATGTCGAGGAGGCTCATGGGCCATGGACGAATCTTCCTCTCTGTGGATTTGGCCCAATCCCAATTGTTTTTCGTCAATCTGTTGGATGGAGTACTCCTTTCAGGGTTGTTACCTCAGGTGTCCCACCAAAAGAGGAGTTCCAAAGCAGAGCCCTGGGGAAGAGTGAAGGGACAACCCGAACTATTGTTAAAAATTGGGGCCTAGGGGCATGGCAAGCCCAATATGCTGTCTCTTCATCCAGCCACTGAGAGGACTTACCTGAGGACTGGGCTAAGGCTGAGGGTCACAATGTGTGTTTGCCACCTATATGGCCCGCGAGCAATGGCGGGGCCTCATTGGACACACTGGTATCCACTACACTGAACATTATACAACAAGCCTACCACAAGGTTTCTTACCATCAGGATAGAGTTCTGATTTCTGCATCATTTTCAAACATGGGCAGTGATTGGAGATAAGGTCTAGGTTCTAAATCCTGAAAACCGAGGCTGGGAAGAGATAACGACCTAAGGCAATGGCTGGTCCGATGTGCTCAGTGAGCGGCCAGCTGTAGGGGTGGGCCAGGATGTCCAGGCTCAGCCTCTGTCAGCAAGGGCATTATTGCCCAGGTCAGCCTATATATTTTGGGTACAGCCAAGTGGCGTGCAGGTTGATCTGCATTTGGGGTTTCTGGGTAGCCCCAGAAGGCAATGTTTTTCTTTTGGAGGGCAGGCAGAGTGCTGCATTGTAATTCTGGATTGCCAAACTGGAGGGCTTGTGGGCCATTAGTCTGAGAATGGAAGTCTGAGGACACAAGCTAGGCTTAGGTTTCTGGGTGAGGACACGGCAGGCATAATCTAAAGATCTGAACTGAGATCTCGTGCATCTGAAGTCAGGGTGAGGATCAGATGATCGCTCAGGTTGGACCTTATGTCGCTGAGGGCCACTTCATGAAGGGGGGGGGGGATCACGAGGCCAAGGGTGTTTTCTCATGATGGGAGTTGTGAGAAGCTCCCAACTTCAAAGATTCTTCTGCAGGACAATTGAGACCGGTTGGTTGGCTCCAGGCTAATGATTCCGAGCAGGGTTCTAAGGATGGATGGCTGGGTAGCCCACCTCGCATTCCAATTGTCTCCTAGCAACAAGACAAGTTAGATCTGCTGGATCTCGCGGAGCAACCGAATACGTTGAGTTGAAATGGACTCTTGTGTGGATGGGTCCTAATGTGGTTTTGTGTCCCTGGATACCTTGGAATGACGCGGTGGCACTGGGGCCATGAAGGGTTCTCCTAAAGAGAGGCTTTGACATCACTCCCACGTGCATGTTTCCCATGTATAGATGAGATTTGTGCTGGTGGGTGAGTCAAGAAACAGCCATATGCTGGTACTGAAATCCAGGCCTCTGAGGAGAGATGCCTGGAAACCAAAGCAATGGATCCGATTAGGGCCTAGGGGCCTGTTCCTTCCTTTTTACCTCTGGGGATATCAGTCTACAAGTCTGAGTGCAGGTAGGTTCTCAGATGGGCTCAGATTGCTTCAGTTTTTCCTCAGAAGCCACCACTATTGGGATGGCCTCAGGGACTTTGGAGATTTATCCTATTAGTAGCGTTGTGGCCAGTGGAACGGGCACACAGAATTCCCTTGGAGAGGGCAAGTACAGTCCTCAGCTTGGCTCCAGGGGCCTAAGCCTGTAGGGTGTGTAGGCCAGGGATGTTTGGACAGTTGTCTGAAAACAGAAACTCGGCTTATGTTTCGGGTCATAGGTATGGCAGGACTGATCTACAGACCATGAAGAGAACTCTTCGGGATATGAAAAAAGGGCGAGTGTGAGGCTCTTGCTCAAGTATTTATCTCTGGATATCATGCCATTCATGGTCATGAAAATTCCGGGTGACTTCATGGGAAATGGACGAGTCTTACTCCCTGGGGGTTTGGCCCAATCCAAAGAGTTTGGGTTCATTCTGTGGGACGGAAGAAGTCCGTTTTTTGTTGTTTTTGTTTTGTTTTGTTCTGTTTTTCAAACTCAGGGGTCCGACCAAATGATGCATTCCAGAGTAGAGCCCTGGGGAGGGGCGATTTGACAACCAGAAATCTGGTTAAAATTGGGTCCTAGGGACAGCTAGACTTGGGTTTCAGGGCGAGGGCACGGCATGTATCCCCTAAAGATCTGAAGCAATATCTCATGCATCTGAAGTCACAGCGAGGATCAGACGTTGGCTCAGCTTGGATTTTCTGTTCATGTCGGCCCCTTCATAAAGGGAGCCGAATCTCGAGGCCGTGGAGGTTTTCCCACGTTGGGAGTGGTGGGATGCCCCCTCCAAGGATTCCTTCTGCGGGATAATTGAGACCTGTTGGACAGCTCCAGGACATCCCATATGGATGAGTCCTGACCAACGTTCGAGGATGGATGCCTGGGAAGCCCGCCTCGCCTTACAATTGTCCTCGCGACAAGACAGTTTAGATCTGATGGCTCTGCGGGAGCAACCGGGGTGGCTGAGTTGAAATGGACTTTCCAGAGGATGGGTCTAATGTGTGTTTGTGTCCATGAGGGCCTTGGAATGGGGCGGTGGCACCGGGACCCTGAAGTATTCTCCTAAGCATTTGACATAGCTCCCATGCACAAGTTTCCTTGTGGAGACCAGGTTTGTTCTGATGGGTGCCTCAGGAAAACCCCAATGCTGGTATTGGAATCCAGGGTTTTGAGGAGACATGCCTGTAAACCAAAGCAATGGATCCGATTTTGGCCAAGGGTCCTGTCTGGTTCAATCTTCTTCTCTGGGGACATCCTTCTAAGGTATGAGTGGAGTTAGATGCTCAGCTGGTGTCAGACTGACCTTTTTTTGTCCCGGGCGACCTATACTATTGGGTTGGCCTCAGGGACTTTGGAGGGTTCTCCTAATTTGTACGATTTTGGACAATGGAATGGGCAAAATTCCCATGGATTGGTTAGGCACAGTCCTAATGTGTGGCTCCAGGGTCCCCATCCTGGAGGGTATGTGGCCCAGGACTTTGAGGACAGAAGTCTGAAAACACAAACTCAGCTTATGTTTGGGGACGTAGGTATGGCAGGCCCGATCTACAAACCATGAGAATACATTTTCAGGATATGAAGATAGTACGAGTCTGAGGCGCTTGCTTAGGCTTTTGTCTCTGGATTTTGTATCAGCGATGGCCGTGGAATGTCAAGGAGTCCTCATGGGCCATGGACGAATCTTGCTCTCTGTGGATTTGGACTGATCCCAATTGTTTTTCGTCAATCTGTTGGATGGAGGAATCCTTTCAGGGTTGTTACCTCAGGTGTCCCACCAAAAGAGGAGTTCCAAAGCAGAGCCCTGGGGAAGAGTGAAGGGACAACACGAACTATGGTTAAAAATTGGGGCCTACAGAAAGAGCTGGCATGATATTTTCAGAGCACTAAATGAGAAAAACATGCAGCCAAGAATACTATATCCAGCTAGGCTATCATTGAAAATAGAAGGAGAGATTAAAAGCTTCCAGGACAAACAACAACTGAAAGAATTTGCAAATACCAAACCAGCTCTGCAGGAAATATTGAAAGGGGTCCTCTAAGCAAAGAGAGAGCCTACAAGTGGTAGATCAGAAAGGAATAGAGACAATATACAGTAACAGTCACCTTACAGGCAATACAATGGCACTAAGTTCATATCTCTCAATAGTTACCCTAAATGTGAATGGGCTCAATGCCCCTGAAAAAGACACAGGGTATCAGAATGGATAAAAAAACAAAACCCATCTATATGTTTCCTCCAAGATACACATTTTAAGCCCGAAGACACCTCCAAATTTAAAGTGAGGGGGTGGAAAAGAATTTAGCATGCTAATGGACATGAGAAGAAAGCAGGAGTGGCAATCCTTATATCAGATCAATTAGATTTTAAGCCAAAGACTATAATAAGAGATGAGGAAGGACACTATATCATACTCAAAGGGTCTGTCCAACAAGAAGATTTAACAATTTTAAATATCTATGCCCCCAATGTGGGAGCAGCCAACTATATAAACCAATTAATAACAAAATCAAAGAAACACATCAACAATAATACAATAATAGTAGGGGACTTTAACACTCCCCTCACTGAAATGGACAGGTCATCCAAGCAAAAGATCAGCAAGGAAATAAAGGCCTTAAATGACACACTGGACCAGATGGACATCACAGATATATTCAGAATATTTCATCCCAAAGCAACAGAATACACATTCTTCTCTAGTGCACATGGAACATTCTCCAGAATAGATCACATCCTCGGTCCTAAATCAGGACTCAACCGGTATCAAAAGAATGGGATCATTCCCTGCATATTTTCAGACCACAATGCTCTAAAGCTAGAACTCAACCACAAAAGGAAGTTTGGAAAGAACCCAAATACATGGAGACTAAACAGTATCCTTCTAAAGAATGAATGGGTCAACCGGGAAATTAAAGAAGAATTGAAAAAAATCATTGAAACAAATGATAATGAAAATACAACGGTTCAAAATCTGTGGGACACAACAAAGGCAGTCCTGAGAGGAAAATATATAGCGGTACAAGCCTTTCTCAAGAAACAAAAAAGGTCTCAGGTACACAACCTAACCCTACACCTAAAGGAGCTGGAGAAAGAACAAGAAAGAAACCCTAAGCCCAGCAGGAGAAGAGAAATCATAAAGATCAGAGCAGAAATCAATGAAATAGAAACCAAAAAAACAATAGAACAAATCAACGAAACTAGGAGCTGGTTCTTTGAAAGAATTAATAAAATTGATAAACCCCTGGCCCGACTTATCAAAAAGAAAAGAGAAAGGACCCAAATAAATAAAATCATGAACGAAAGAGGAGAGATCACAACTAACACCAAAGAAATACAAACTATTATAAGAACATACTATGAGCAACTCTACGGCAATAAATTTGACAATCTGGAAGAAATGGATGCATTCCTAGAAACATATAAACTACCACAACTGAACCAGGAAGAAATAGAAAGCCTGAACAGACCCATAACCTGTAAGGAGATTGAAACAGTCATTAAAAATCTCCAAACAAACAAAAGCCCAGGGCCAGATGGCTTCCCGGGGGAATTCTACCAAACATTTAAAGAAGAACTAATTCCTATTCTCCTGAAACTGTTCCAAAAAATAGAAATGGAAGGAAAACTTCCAAACTCATTTTATGAGGCCAGCATCACCTTGATCCCAAAACCAGACAAGGATCCCACCAAAAAAAGAGATCTATAGACCGATATCCTTGATGAACACAGATGCGAAAATACTCAACAAAATGCTAGCCAATAGGATTCAACAGTACATTAAAAAGATTATTCACCACGACCAAGTGGGATTTATTCCAGGGCTGCAAGGTTGGTTCAACATCCGCAAATCAGTCAATGTGATACAACACATCAAGAAAAGTAAGAACAAGAACCATATGATACTCTCAATAGATGCTGAAAAAGCATTTGACAAAGTACAACATCCCTTCCTGATCAAAACTCTTCAAAGTGTAGGGATAGAGGGCACATACCTCAATATCATCAAAGCCATCTATGAAAAACCCACCGCAAATATCATTCTCAATGGAGAAAAACTGAAAGCTTTTCCGCTAAGGTCAGGAACACGGCAGGGATGTCCATTATCACCACTGCTATTCAACATCGTACTAGAGGTCCTAGCCTCAGCAATCAGACAACAAAAGGAAATTAAAGGCATCCAAATCGGCAAAGAAGAAGTCAAAGTATCACTCTTCGCAGATGATATGATACTATATGTGGAAAACCCAAAAGACTCCACTCCAAAACTGCTAGAACTTATACAGGAATTCAGTAAAGTGTCCGGATATAAAATCAATGCACAGAAATCAGTTGCATTTCTCTACACCAACAGCAAGACAGAAGAAAGAGATATTAAGGAGTCAATCCCATTTACAATTGCATCCAAAACCATAAGATACCTAGGAATAAACCTAACCAAAGAGACACAGAATCTATACTCAGAAAACTATAAAGTACTCATGAAAGAAATTGAGGAAGACACAAAGAAATGGAAAAATGTTCCATGCTCCTGGATTGGAAGAATAAATATTGTGAAAATGTCTATGCTACCTAAAGCAATCTACACATTTAATGCAATTCCTATCAAAGTACCATCCATCTTTTTCAAAGAAATGGAACAAATAATTCTAAAATTTATATGGAACCAGAAAAGACCTCGAATAGCCAAAGGGATATTGAAAAAGAAAGCCAACGTTGGTGGCATCACAATTCCGGACTTCAAGCTCTATTACAAAGCTGTCATCATCAAGACAGCATGGTACTGGCACAAAAACAGACACATAGATCAATGGAACAGAATAGAGAGCCCAGAAATAGACCCTCAACTCTATGGTCAACTAATCTTCGACAAAGCAGGAAAGAATGTCCAATGGAAAAAAGACAGCCTTTTCAATAAATGGTGCTGGGAAAATTGGACAGCCACATGCAGAAAAATGAAATTGGACCATTTCCTTACACCACACACAAAAATAGACTCAAAATGGATGAAGGACCTCAATGTACGAAAGGAATCCATCAAAATCCTTGAGGAGAACACGGGCAGCAACCTCTTCGACCTCTGCCGCAGCAACATCTTCCTAGGAACAACGCAAAAGGCAAGGGAAGCAAGGGAAAAAATGAACTACTGGGATTTCATCAAGATCAAAAGCTCTTGCACAGCAAAGGAAACAGTTAACAAAATCAAAAGACAACTGACAGAATGGGAGAAGATATTTGCAAATGACATATCAGATAAAGGACTAGTGTCCAGAGTCTATAAAGAACTTAGTAAACTCAACACCCAAAGAACAAATAATCCAATCAAGAAATGGGCAGAAGACATGAACAGACATTTCTGCAAAGAAGACATCCAGATGGCAAACAGACACATGAAAAAGTGCTCCATATCACTCGGCATCAGGGAAATACAAATCAAAACCACAATGAGATATCACCTCACACCAGTCAGAATGGCTAAAATCAACAAGTCAGGAAATGACAGATGCTGGCGAGGATGCGGAGAAAGGGGAACCCTCCTACACTGTTGGTGGGAATGCAAGCTGGTGCAGCCACTCTGGAAAACAGCATGGAGGTTCCTCAAAATGTTGAAAATAGAACTGCCCTATGACCCAGCAATTGCACTATTGGGTATTCACCCTAAAGATACAAATGTAGTGATCCAAAGGGGCACATGCACCCGAATGTTTATAGCAGCAATGTCCACAATAGCCAAACTATGGAAAGAACCTAGATGTCCATCAACAGATGAATGGATCAAGAAGATGTGGTATATATACACAATGGAATACTATGCAGCCATCAAAAGAAATGAAATCTTGCCATTTGCAACAACATGGATGGAACTAGAGCGTATCATGCTTAGCGAAATAAGTCAAGCAGAGAAAGACAACTATCATATGATCTCCCTGATATGAGGAAGTGGTGATGCAACATGGAGGCTTAAGTGGGTAGAAGAAGAATAAATGAAACAAGATGGGATTGGGAGGGAGACAAACCATAAGTGACTCTTAATCTCACAAAACAAACTGAGGGTTGCCGGGGGGAGGGGGTTTGGGAGAAGAGGGTGGGATTATGGACATTGGGGAGGGTATGTGATTTGGTGAGTGCTGTGAAGTGTGTAAACCTGGTGATTCACAGACCTGTACCCCTGGGGATAAAAATATATGTTTATAAAAAATAAAAAATTAAAAAAAAAAAATTGGGGCCTAGGGGCATGGCAAGCCCAATATGCTGTCTCTTCATACAGCCACTGAGAGGCCTTACCTGAGGACTGGGCTAAGGCTGAGGGTCACAATGTGTGTTTGCTACCTATCTGGACCACGAGCAAGGGCGGGGCCTCAAGGGACACACTGGTTTCCACTACAATGAACGTTGGTCAACAAGCCAACCACAAGTTTTCCTGCCATCGCGAAGGAGTTCTGATTTCTGCATCATTTTCAAACCTGGGCAGTGATTGGAGATAAGGTCTAGGTTCTGAAGCCTGAAAACTGAGGTTGGGAAGGGATAACGACCTAAGGCCATGGGGGTCTGAAGTTCTCAGTTTGTAGCCAGCTTTCTAGGTGGGCCTAGGAGGTCCAGGATCAGGCTGTGTCAGAAAGGGCATTAATGCCCAGGTCATCCTATATATTTTGGGTATAGCCAAGTGTCGTGCAGGTTGATCTTCATTTGGGGTATCTAGGTAGCCCCAGAGGGCAATGGATTTCTTCTGCAGGGCAGGTAGAGTGCTACTTTGTAGTTCTGGATTGACAAACTGGAGGGCTTGTGAGCCAGTAGTCTGTGTACAGAAATCTGAGGACACCAGCAAGGCTTAGGTTTCTGGGTGAGGACATGGAAGGCACAATCTACAGACCTGAACCGAGATCTCGTGCATCTGAAGTCAGGGTGAGGATCAGACGATCACTCATGTTGGACCTTATGTCCCTGATGGCCCCTTTATGAAGGGGCGGGGGATCATGTGGCCATGGGGGTTCTCTCACGATGGGAGTTCTGAGAAGCTCCCAACTGCAAAGATTCTTCTGCAGGACAATGGAGACCTGTTGGTTGGCTCCAGGCCAACGATTCTGAGCAGGGTTTTAAGGATGGAAGGCGGGGTAGGCGACCTCACATTCCAATTGTCTCCTAGCAACAAGACAAGATAGATCTGCTGGATCTCGTGGAGCAACCGAATACGCTCAGTTGAAATGGACTCTCCTGTGGATGGGTCCTAATGTGTTTTTGTGTCTATGGAGACCTTGTAATGGGGCAGTGGCACACAGGCCCTGAAGGATTCTCCTAACTGGAGGTTTTCAGACATCTTCAAAGGATAATTTTCCCATGTGGAGAATGATTTGTTCTGATTGCTGCCTCATGAAATCCCCATATGCTAATATTGGAAACCAGGCCTCTGAGGAGAGATACCTGTAACCGAAAGCAATGAATCTGATTCAGGCCTTGGGGCCTGTCTGATTCAATCTTCTTCTCTGGGGACATCCATCTACGCTGAGTAGAGGTAGATGGTCAGCTGGTTTCAGATGACCCTTGTTTGTCCTGGGCGGCCTACATTATTGGGATGTCCATGGGGACTCTGGAGGTTTTTCCTAATTTGTAAGATTGTGGACAATGGAATGGGCAGAATTCCCGTGGTATGGACAGGCACAGTCCTGATGTGTGGCTCAAGGGGCCCCAGTCTGAAGGGTCTGTGGGCCAGGAATGTGGGGACAGAAGTCTGAAAACACAAACTCGGCTTAGGTTTGGGAAGTAGGTATGGCAGGCCCGATCTAGACACCGTGAGGAGAACTCTTTGGGATACGACAAAAGAGCGAGTGTGAGGCACTTGCTCAGACTTTTGTCTCTGGATTTGTTGTCAACGATGGCTGTGGAATCTCGGGGAGGCATCATGGGCCATGGACGAGACTTCCTCTCTGTGAATTTGGTCCAATCCCAATTGTTTGGGGTCAATCTGAAGGATGGGAGGAGTCCTTTTAGTTTTGTTACCTCAGGTGTCCCACCAAAAGAGGGATTCCAAAGCAGATCTCTGGGGAGGGATGAATGGACATCCCGAACAATCCAATTGGGGTGAAGTCGAGAACCGAGCAGGTTGATCCTCATTTGGGGTTTATGGAGATCCCCATAGAGCAACGGTTTTCTTCTGGAGGGCCAGCTTAGGGCTGCATTTTGGTTCCAGAATTCCAAGTCTTGAGGACATGTTTGCCAGAAGTGTGAGGAAGGAAGTCTGAAAACACAAGGTAGCACGAGATTTGGGCCCACTGTGCAGAGGCTGAATCGAGATCTCCTGCATCTGAGGTCAGGGCGAGTATCAGATGTTGCCTCAAGCTGGAGTTTGTGTCCATGACGGCCCCTTCCTGAAGGGGGTGGGGGCGTCATGAGGCCATGGAGGTTTCCCTAACCTGGGAGTTGTGAGCTGCTCCAAACTTCAAAGTTTCCTTCTTCAGGACAGTCGAGTACTATTGGATGGTTCCAGGATGCCCCATACAGAAAGACTCGAGAGCAGGGGCCTAAGCATGGATGCCGAGAAACGCCAACTCACCTTCCCATTGCCTGGTCGAGACAAGGCACGCTCAATCTGCGGGCTCTTGGGTGAGCTACCCAGAAGCCTGAGTTTAAATGGTCTTTCCTGAGGATGAGTCATAATGTGGGTTGGTGGCCATGGAGACCTTGGAATGTGGCAGTAGCTAAGGGACACTGCAGGATTCTCCAACCCGAAGGGTTTGACACAACTCCCACAAGGAAGCTTTCCATGTGGAGATGAGAGGTGTTCTGTCTGGTGCCTCAGGATAGCCCCATATGCTGGTCTTCGAACCCAGGCCTCTGAGGAGTGATACTTGGACACCAAAGCCAGAGTTCATAATAGGGCCTAGGGGCCTGTCTGGTTCAATCTTCTGTCTCTGCGGATATCAGTCTGTGTGTCTGCATGGAGGTAGTAGTTGCTCAGCTGTTGTCATAATGACCCTGTTTGTCCAGTGCGGCTTGCAGTAGTGGGATGTCCTTGGGGACCTTGAGGTTTCTACTATTTTGTAGAGTTGTGGCCAATGGAACGGGCAGTTTCTTAGGAGAGAGCAGGCACAGTTCTGTGGTGTGGCTCCAGAGACCCCAGCCTGGAGGCGGTGTGGGCCACGGCTGTGCAGACAGACATCCAAAAACCCAAACTCAGCTCAGGTTTGGGGCCGAGGTTATGGCAGGCCTGATCTACAGTCCGTGAGGGGAGCTCCTCTGGATATGAAAGAAGGGTGATAGGGAGGCAGTCGCTCAGTCTTTTGTCTCTGGATATTTTGTCCACAATGGCCGTTTAATGTAGGAGTTGCCTCATGGGTCGTAGAAGTCTCCCTCTCTGGTAGTTTGTCCAGCCCCCAAGAGTTTGGGGTCATTCTGTGGGAAGGGAA
This sequence comes from Mustela putorius furo, assembly GCF_011764305.1. Lineage (NCBI taxonomy): Eukaryota > Metazoa > Chordata > Mammalia > Carnivora > Mustelidae > Mustela > Mustela putorius. Next base: position 138,915 of record NW_025422071.1, read on the forward strand.
GTGTCCTGTTTTCTGCTTCATGTGTCCCCCCAGTAGAGGGATTCTGGAGCATAGCAGTGGGTACTGACAACTGGAATACACGCTCTCTGGTTAAGCCTGGTGGCCTATGGATATGACAAGCCCCATATGCAGGATCTTGGTCCAGCCACTGAGAGGCGTTACTTTAATACGGGACTCACGCTACAGGTCACAATGCATATCTGTGCCCTAGGCGGCCCTCAAGCACTGGCGTGGCCTTTCTGACAATGCAGGTTTTCCCACATTGAACGTTGGACAACATGCCAACCACAAAGTTTCTGGCCATGGGGAAGGAGGAATTCTAATTTCTGCATCACGTTCACCCCTGGGCAGTGATTGGAGATAAGGTCTAGGTTCTGAAGCCTGAAAACCGAGGTTGGGAAGAGATGACGAACTACAGCCATAGCGGGTCCCTTGTGTCCAGGTTGGAGCCAGCTGTCTAGGTGTCGTTTGGGATGTCTTGTCTCAGGCTGTGCCAGACAGGGCATTCGTATTCAGGGTAGGCTGTATAATTGCTTTACAGTCGAGTGGCATGCATTAGATAATCATTTGGGGCTTCTTATTAGCAGCATAGGGCAAAGTTTTTCTTCTGGAGGGCAGCCAGAGTGATGCATTGTGGCTTCAGAATTCCAAAACTGGAGGGCTTGTGGGCCAGGAGAGTGAGGACGGAAGTCTGAGAACACAAGCTAGGCTTAGGTTTCGGGGAATGGACATGGCAGGCACAGTCTGCAGAGCTGAATTGAGATCTCATGAGTCTGAAGTCAGGTCGAGGATCAGACTTTGGCTCAGGTTGGAGTTTCTGTCCATGATGGCCCCTTCATGAAGGGGGGGGGCATTATGAGGCCATGGGGGTTTTCCCACTATTAGAGTTGTGAGATGCTCCAAACCGCAAGGATTCCTTCTGTGGGACAATTAAGATTTGTTGGATGGCTCCAGGACGTCTCCTAAGGTATTTTTCCAGAACAGGGTTCTAAGTATGGATGCCTGGGCAGACAGCCTCAAGTCCAATTGTCTCCTAGCAACAAGAAACGTTTGATCTTCTGGCTTGGGGTAGCATCAGAGGGGGCTGAGTTGGAATGGACTTTCCTGAGGATGGTCTTAAATGAGTTGACATGGACTTTCCTGAGGATGGTCTTAATGTTGATTTGAGTCCATTGAGACCTTGGTATGGGGCAGTGGCACCAGGGCTCTGAAGGATTCTCCTAACCAGAGGTGATAACAAAGCTCCAATGAGCAAGTTTTCCATGGGGAGACAAGATTTGTTCTTATTGGTGCCTCAGGAAACCACCATTTGCTGGTATTGGAAATGAGGCCTCTGAGGAGAGATGCCTGGAAACCAAAGCAATGGATCTGATTAGGGCCTAGGGGCCTGTCCGGTTCAATATTCTTCTCTGGGGACATCTTTTGTCTGAGTGGAGGTAGTTGCTCAGCTGGTTTGAGATCACACCTGTTTGTCCTGGGCTGCCTACAGTATTGGGATGGCCTCGGTAACTTTGGAGGTTTTTCCTAATTTGCAAGGTTGTGGCCAATGGAATGGGAAGAATTCTCTTGAAAGGGAAGCACAGTCCTGAGGTGTGGCTCCAGGGACCCAAGTGTGGAGCGTGTGTGGTCCAGGGCTATTTGGACAAAAGTCTGAAAACACAAACTCCACTTAGGTTTGGGTCTGTAGGTATGGACGGCCCGATATATAGACCGTGAGGAGAACTCTTCGGGATATGAACAAAGGGCGAAAGTGAGGTGCTTGCTCATGCTTATTTTTTTCTGGATATGTGTCACCGATTGCCATGGAATGTCCGGGTGTCCTCATGGGCCATCTATGCGGCTCCCTTTCTGGGGATTTGACCCAATCCCAAGAGTTTGGGGTCATTCTGTGGGAAGGGAGGAGGCCTTTCTTTTTTTTTTTTTTTTTTTTACCTCAGGTGGACCACCAAAAGAGGGATTCCACAGCAGAGTCCTGGGGAGGGGCGACTGGACAACCAGAACTCTGGTTAACATTGGGACCTAAGAACATGGCAAGCCCCATATGTGGGCTCTTGGTCCAGACACTGAGAGGCCTTCCTTGAGCATAGGGCTCACATTGAGTTTCACAATGTGTTTTTGTGCCCAAGGAGCCCCTCAAGTCAGGGCGTGGCCTAAGGTACCATGCTGGTTTCTCCTACACTGAACGGTGCACAATATGGCAACCACAAATTTTCTGGCCATGGGGAAGAAGGAGTTCTAATTTCTGCAACACTTTCACACCTGGACTGTGATTGGATTTAAGGTCTAGGTTCTGAAGCCTGAAAACTGAGGTTGGGAAGAGATGAAGACCTAAGGCCATGGTGTGACTGATGTGCTCAGTGTTCGGCCAGCTGTTGAGTGTGGGTTGGGAGGTGCAGGCTCAGGCTGTGGCAGACAGGGAATTAGTGCCCAGGCTAGACTGTATCATTGGGGTGCAGTCGAGTTTCGTGCAGGTTGGTACTCATTTGTGGTTACTGGGTAGCCCCAGAGGGCAACGTTTTCTTCTGGAAGGAAGACACAGTGCCACATAGTGGCTCCAGAATTCCCAAACTGGAAGGCTTGTCTGCCAGGAGTGTGAGGAAAAAATTCTGAGAAAACAAGCCAGACTTAGATTTCGGGGTGAGGGGACGGCAGGAACCCTCTGCAGAGATGATTCAAGATCCCGTGTACCTGAAGACAGATCTAGGATCAGACGTTGGCTCAGGTTGGAGTTTTTGTCCATGACGGCCCCTTCATGAAGGGGAGGGTGTCACGAGGCCATGGAGGTTTTCCCACGATGGGAATTGTGAGATGCTCCAAACCGCAATGATTCCTTCCGTGGGACACTCAAGACCTGCTGGATGGCTCCAGGACATCCCATAAGGAAGTTTTCCAGAGCAGGGTTCTAAGGATGGATGCCTTGGCAGCCTGCCAACCATTCCAGGTGTCTCATAGCGCCAAGGCAATTTCGATCTCCTGGATCTAGGGGAGTAACCGAGGCGGGTGTGTTGAAATGGGTGAGTTGAGGATGGGTCATAATGTGCATTTGTGTCCATGGAGAACTTGGAATGGGGTGCTTGATCCGGGGCCTTGAGGGATGTTCATAACCGGAGGCTTTGCTGGAGCTCTAAAGAGTACGTTTCCTATGTAGAGAAGATAATTGTTTTGATGAGTGCCTAAGGAATCTCCCATATGCTGGTATTGGAAACCAGGCCTCTGAGGAGAGATGCCTGGAAACAAAGGCAATGGATATGATTAGGGCCTAGGTGCCTGTCCGGTTCAATCTCTTTCCTGGGGATACGTGTCTATGGATCTGAGGGGAGGTAGTTGCTCGGCTTGTGTCAGATCGCCCCTGTTTGTCCTGGGCATCCCCTAATATTGGGAATGGCCTCGGGATTTTGCAGTTTCTCCTAATCTATATGGTTGTGGCCAATGGAATGGGCAGAAATCCCCTGGAGAGGGCAGACACAGTTCTGAGTTTGGCTCTAGGGGCCCAGCCTTGAGGGTGTGTGGGCCAGGCCTGTGGGGACAGAAGTCTGAAAACACAAATTCCGCTTAGGATTGGGGACATAGGTATGGCACGCCCAATCTACAGACCGTGATAACACTTCGGGATATGAAAAAGGGTGAGTTTGAGGTGCTTGCTCAGGTTTTGTCTCTGGATTTGGGTCAACAATGTGGGTCGAATGCTGGCGTGGCCTCATGGGTTGTGGACGGCTTTCCTTCTCTGAGGATTTGACCCAATCCCAAGAGTTTGGGTACATTCTGTGGGATGGGAGGTGTCCTTTCTGTTTTTTTATTTTATTTTATGTACCTCATGTGTGCCAATAAAAGAGGGATTCCAGAGCAGAGTCCTTGGTAGGGACAACTGGTTAACCCCACCTCTGTTTAAGTTTGGGGGCCTAGGGGCAGTTCAAGTCCAATATGTGGGCTCCTGTTTCAGACACTGAGAGGTCTTCCTTGAGGACAGGGCTCATGCTGAGGGTCACAATGCCTATTTGTGCCCAACAAGGCCCTCAAGCATGGGAAGGGCCTCATGGGCCACGCTGGATTCTCCTACACGGAACGTTGGAGAATATGCCAACCACAAGGTTTCCGGCCATGGCGAAGGAAGAGTTGTGATTTCTGCATCACATTCACCCCTGGACAGTGATTGGAGTTTAGGTCTAGGTTCTGAAACCCGAAAACCGAGGTTGGGAAGAGATGAAGACCTAAGGACCTGATGGGTACAATGAGCTCAGTGTGTGGCTAGCTGTTGCGCGTAGGTCTGGAGGTGTGGGCTCATGCTGTGTCAGACAGGGCATTAGACAGGGTAGACTGTATATTTGGGGTGCAGTCGAGTGGCGTTCAGTTGATCCTCATCCGGGTTTCTAGGTAGCTCCATAAGGCAACGTTTTTCTTCTGGAGGGCCGGCAGAGTGGTGCATTGTAGCCCCAGTATGGCCAAATTGTAGGGCTTTTGGGCCAGGGGTTTGAGGACGGTCGTCTGAGAACACAAGCTAGGCTTAGTTTTTGGGGTGAGGGCACAGAAGGCACACTCTGCATAGCTGAATCAAGATCTCATGCACCTGAAGCCAGGGCGAATATCAGACGTTTGCATAGGTTGGAGTTTCTGTCCATGATGGCCCCTTTATAAAGTGGAGCGTCTCAAGAGGCCATGAAGATTTTCTCACAATGGGAGTTGTGAGATGCACCAGACTGCAAAGATTCCTTCTGTGGGACACTTGAGACCTGTTGGATGGCTCTAGGATGTCCCATATGGAACGACTCCAGAGTAGGGTTCTAAGGATGGATGCCTGGGCAGCGTGCCTCCCATTCTAGTTGTCTCCTAGCAACAAGGCAGGTTTGATCTGCAGGCCCTGGGGGAGAAACCAAGGGGGATGAGTTGACATGGACTCTACCGAGGATAGATCATAATGTGGGTTTAAGTCCATGGAGACCTTGGAATGGGGCGCTTGATCCGGGGCCCTGAAAGATTCTCCTAAACAGAGGTTTTTATAGAGCTCCAAAGAGTACATTTCCTTTGTGGAGACGAGATTTTTCTATGAGTGCCTCAGTAATCCCCCATATGCTGGTATTGGTAACCAGGCCTCTGAGGAGAGATGCCTGGAAACAAAAGCAATGGATCTGATTAGGGCCTAAGTGCCTGTCCAGTTCAATCTTATTCTATGGGGATATCTGTCTCTGGGTCTGAGTGGAGGTAGTTTCCTAACTTGTGAAAGATCATCCCTGTTTGTCCTGGGCAGCCAACACTATTGGGATGGCCTCGGGGAGTTTGGAGGTTTCTCCTAATCTATAGGGTTGTGGCCAATGGAAATGGCAGAATTCCCCTGGGGAAGGAAGCCACAGTGCACAGGTGTGGCTCCAGGGGCCCCAGCTTGGATGGTGTGTGGGCCAGGACTGTGGGGACAGAAGTCTGAAAACACAAACTCAGCTTAGGTTTGGGGATGTATGTATGAAGGCTCGATCTAAAGACAGTGAGAATTTTCTGGGCTATGAACAAAGGGCGAGTATGTGGCGTTTGCTCAGGCATTTGTCTCTGGATTTTGTGCCTACGGTGGCCATGGAATGTCGGGGTGTCCTCAAGGGCCATGGACAAGTCTTTCTCTGGTGATTTGGCCTGATCCCAAGTGGTTGGGATCATTCTGTGGATGGGAAGAGTCCTTTATGTATTTTTTTTTTTTACCTCAGGTGTCCCACCAAAGAGGGATTCCAGAGCAGTGCCCTGAGTAGGGGTGACTAGACATCTCTAACTCTGGTTGAGATTGGGGGACTAGGGGCTTGGCAAGCCCCATATGTGGGCTGTTGTTCCAGTCACTAAGAGGCTTTACATGAGGATAGGGCTCACGCTGAGGGTCACAATGTGTGTTTGTGCAAATTGTAGCCCTCAGGGATAGGTGGGTCTTCATAGTCCATGCTGCTTTCTCCTACAATGAACCTTGGACAACATGGCAACCACAAGGTTTCTTGCCATGGCAAAGGAGAAGTTCTGATTCTTGTATCACGTTCACTCCTGAGCAGTGAGTGGAGATAAGGTCTAGGTTCTGAAGGTGAAAACTGAGGTTGGGTTGAGATGATGTCCAAAAGCCTTTGTGGGTTTGATATGCTCAGTGTACGGCCAGCTGTCTGGGTGTTGGACTGGAGGTCTGCCTTCAGGCTGTGTCAGACAGGGCTTTAGTGCACAGGCTAGATTGTGTAATTGGGGTATGGTCGAGTGGCATGCAGGTTGTTACTCATTTGGCGTTTCTGGTTAGCCCTATAGGGCAACATTTTTCTTCTGGAGGGCAGGCAGAGTGCTGCATTGTGTCTCCAGAATTGCCAAACTGGAGGGGTGTGGCCAGGATTGTGAAGACGGAAGTCTGAGAACACAAGTTAGGCTTAGGTTTCGGGGCGAGGGCACAGCAGGCACACTCTCAAGTGCTGAATCGAGATCTCGTGCTTCTGAATTCAGGGCGCGGATCAGACTTTGGCTTAGGATGGAGTTTCTGTCCATGATGGCCCATTTATGAAGGTGTGGGGCATCATGAGGAAATGGAGGTTTTCTCACAGTGGGATTGTGTGATGCTTCAAAGCACAAGGATTCATTCTGCTAGACAGTCAAGACAGGTTGGTTGGATTCAAGACGTCCCATAAAGAAATTCTCCTGAGCAGGGTTCTAAGGATGGATGTCTGGGAAGCCCACCTCGCATTCCAACTGTCTCCTAGTGACAAGGCAGGTTTGATCTGCTGGCTCTGGGTGAGAGGCCGAGGGGGCTGATTTGAAATGGACTCTCCTGAGGATGGATCATAATGTAAGTTTGTGTCCTTGGAGACCTTGGAATTGGGCCATGATGCCAGCGCCCTGAAGGATCCTCCTAACCTGAGGTATTGACACAGCTCCAAAGAGCAAGTTTCTCATGTGGAGATGAGATCTGTTCTGATTGTTTCCTTAGGAAACCCCCATATTCTGATATTGGAAACCAGGCCTCTGAGGAGAGATACATAGAAACCAAAGCAATGGATCAGAATTTGGCTCAGGTTGGAGTTTCTGTCCATGATGGCCCCTTTATAAAGGGGAGCATCTCATGAGGCCATGTAGGTTTTCCCACGATAGGAGTTGTGAGATGCTCCAATCTGCAAGGATTCCTTCTGCAGGACAGTCAAGACCTGTTGGAAGGCTCCCAGGACATCCCATATGGAACGGCGCCAGAGCAGGATTCCAAGGATGGATGCCTAGAGAGTCTGCTTTGCATTCCAGTTGTCTCCTAGCGACAAGGCAGGTTTGATATTCTGGCTCTGGGGGAGTAATCAATGGGGCTGAGTTGAAATGTACTCTCCTGCCGAATGGTCATAATGCGGGTTTGTGTCCATGAAGACATTGGAATAGGGCGGTGGCTCATGTTACCTGAAGCTTTCTCCTAACTGGAGGTTTTTACAGAGCTCCAAAGGATAAGTTTCCCATGTGGAGACAAGATTTGTTCTGATTGGTATCTCTGGAATCCCCCATATGCTGGTATTGGAAAACAGGCCTCTGAGGAGAGATGCTTAGAAACAAAAGCAATGGTTCCAATTACGTTCTAGGGGCCTGTCCAGTTGCATACCTTTCTCCTGGGATATCTGTCTATGGGTGAGTTGATGTCGTTGCTCAGCTTGTGACAGATCACCCCTCTTTGTACTGGGCGGCCTACACTATTGGAATGGCCCTGGGACTTTGGAGGTTTCTCCTAATCTGTAGGGTTGTGGCCAATGGAATGGGAAGAATTTCCTTGGAGAGGGCAGGCACAGTCCTGAGGTGTGGCTCCAGTGGCCTCAGCCTGGAGGGTTAGGGGGACAGGGATGTCAGGACAGAAGTCTGAAAACACAAACTCGGCAAAGGTTTGGGGACGTAGGTATGGCAGGCCCGATCTACAGACTATCAGGAGAATTTTTTGGGCTATCACCTAAGGGTGAGGCTTATGTCTCTGGATTTTGTGTCAATAGTGGCCGTCGAATGTCGGGCTGGCCTCATGGGCCATGGAGGAGTCTGTCTCTCTGGGGATGGCCTGATCCCAAGTGATTGGGGTCATTCTGTGGGTGGGAGGAATCCTTTCTGTGTTTACTTACCTCAAATGTCCCACCAAAGAGGGATTCCAGAGCAGAGCCCTGAGTAGGGGTGACTAGATGTCTCTACCTCTGGTTAAGATTGGGTGACTTGGGGCATGGCAGGCCGCATATGTGGGCTCATGGTCCAGCCACTGAGAGGCTTTACTTGAGGACAGGGTTCAAACTCAGGGTCCCAATGTGTGTTTGTGCCCACCGCAGCTCTTAAGCATGGGCAGAGCCTCAGGGACCCTACACTACCCTCAGGGGCCCTACTACTACTCTTGTAGGCCCTACAGGGGTCCTACACTGAACTTTGGATAAGATGCCAACCACAAGATTCTGGCGAGAGGGAAGGAGGAGTTATGATTTCTGCATCACATTCACCCATGGGAAATGAGTAGAGATAAGGTCTAGGTTTCTGTAGCCTGAAAACCAGGTTGGAAAGAGATGGCAACCTAAGGCCATGGCGGTTCAGATGTTCTCAGTGTACAGCAAGCTGTCTGGGTGTCGGTTGGGAATTCAGGCCTCAGGTTGTGTCAGACAGGGCATTAGTGCACAGGCTAGACTATATAATTGGTGTACAGTTGAGTGGCATGCAGGTTTATCCTCATTTGAGGTTTCTGGGTAGACCCATAGGGCAACGTTTTTCTTCTAGAGGCAGGCAGAGTGCAGCACTGTGTCATCGGAAATCCCAAAATGGAGAGCGTGTGGTCCAGGAGAGTGAGGACGGAAGTCTGAGAACACTAGGTATGCTTAGGTTTTGGGGTGAGGGCACAGCAGGTGCACTCTGAAGAGCTTAATCAAGATCTCGTGCATCTGAAGTCAAGGCGAGGATCAGCTGTTGGGTCAGGTTGGAGTAACTTTCCATGATCCGACTTCATGAAGATTGGGGGCATCATGTGACCTTGGAAGCTTTCTTTGATATGAGTTGTGATGTGGTCCATGAACAAGGACTCCTGTGGGACATTCGACACCTGTTGCATGGCTCAAGGATGTCCCATAAGGAAAGACGCAAGAGCAGGTTTCTAAGGGTTCTAAGGATCTCTAAGGAGAGATGCCTGGAAACCAAAGCAATAGATCCGATAGGTGCCTATGGGCCTGTGCGTTCCTTTTTCTCTCTGGGGACATCAGTCTACGGGTCTGAGTGCCGAGGGTTCTAAGGGTTCTAAGGATCTCTAAGGAGAGATACCTGGAAACCAAAGCAATAGATCCGATAGGTGCCTATGGGCCTGTTCGTTTCTTTTTACCTCTGGGGACATCAGTCTTCGGGTCTGAGTGCCGGTAGGTGCTCAGATGGGCCCAGATTGCCCCTGTTTGTCCTGGGAAGCCACAAATATTGGGATGGCTTCAGGGACTTTGGAGGTTTATCCTATTAGTAGGGTTGTGGCCATTGGAATGGGCACATACAATTCCCTTGGAGAGGGCAAGCAGAGTCTTCATGTTTGGCTCCAGGGGCCTGAGCCTTTAGGGAGTGTAGGCCAACGCTTTGGACAGTTGTCTGAAAACACAAACTCGGCTTATGTTTCGGGTAATAGGTATGGCAGGACTGATCTACAGACCATGAGGAGAACTCTTCAGGATATAAAAAAAGGGCTAGTGTGAGGATCTTGCTCAAGTTTTTGTCTCTGGATATCGTGTCACTCATGGTCGTGAAATTTACGGGTGACTTCATGGGAAATGGACGAGTCTTACTCTCTGGGGGTTTGGCCACATCCAAAGAGATTGGGGTCATTCTGTGGGATGGAAGAAGTCCGTTGTTCTGTTGTTGTTGATTTCTTTTGTTTTGTTTTTCAACCACAGTTGTCCCACCGATGAAGGATTCCAGAGTAGAGCCCTGGGGAGTGGCGACTGGACAACCAGAAATCTAGTTAAAAATTGGGGCCTAGGGACATGTCAAGTCCATTATGACATCTAATGGTCCAGCCACTGAGAGGACATACTAGACGACAGGACTCACGCTGAGGGTCACAATGCTTGTTTATGCCCTCGTCGCACTCAAGAATGGGCGAGGCCTCAGGGTGAATGCTGGTTTCTCCTACACTGAACGTTGGACAACATGCCAAACACAAGTTTTCTTGCCATGGGTAAGGAAGAGTTCTGATTTCTGCATCACAGTCACCCATGGGCAGTGATTGGAGATAAGGTCTAGGTTCTGAAGCCTGAAAACTGAGGTAGGGAAGAGATGATGACCTAAGGCCATGGCAGGTCTGATGTGCTCAGTGTGTAGTCAGCTGTCTGTGTGTTGGTCAAGAGGTCCGGGCTCAGATTGCAGGCAGTGCATTAGTTCCCAGGTTAGACTATATATTTTGGGTGCATTCGAATGCCGTGTAGGTTCTGATCTGAAGAACTATTCAGGATATGAAGAATGAGCGAGTTGAGGCACGTGCTCAGTCTTTTGTCTCTGGATTTTGTATCACCGTTGGCCTTGGAATGTTGGGGAGGCCTTATGGGCCATGGACGAATCTTGCTCTCTGTGGATTTGGCCCAATCCCAATTGTTTTTCGTCAATCTGTGGGATGGGAGGACTCCTTTCAGGTTTGTTACCTCAGGTGTCCCACGAAATAAGGAATTCCAAAGCAGAGCCCTGGGGAAGAGTGAAGGGACAACCTGAACTATGGTTAAAAATTGGGGCCTAGAGGCATGGCAAGCCCAATATGCTGTCTCTCCATCCAGCCACTGAGAGGCCTTACCTGAGGACTGGGGTCAGGCTGAGGTGTCACAAAGTGTGTTTGTGACCAATGTGGCCCGCAAGCATTGTTGGCGCCCCATGGGCCACACAGGTTTCCACTACACTGAATCTTGGAAAACATGCCATCCACAAGGTTTCTTGCCATGGGGAAAGAGTTCTGATTTCTGCATCATTTTCAAACCCGGGCCGTGATTGGAGATAAGGTCTAGGTTCTGAAGCCTGAAAACCGAGGTTGAGAAGAGATGACGACCTAAGGCCATGGCAGGTCCGATGTGCTCAGTGTGTGGCCAGCTGTCTGGGGGGGGGGCAAGAGGTCCAGGCTCTGGCTGTTTCAGAAAGGGCATTAGTGACCAGGTCAGCCTATATATTTGGGGTATAGTAGAATGGCGTGTAGGTTGATCCTCATTTGGGGTTTCTGGGTAGCCCCAGAGGGCAATGTGTTTCTTCTGGAGGGCAGGCAGAGTGCTGCATTGTAGTTCTGGATTGCCAAACTGGAGGGCTTGTGGGCCAGTAGTCTGAGGACGGAAGTCTGAGAACCCAAGCTAGGCCTAGGTATCTGGGTGAGGATATGGAAGGCACAATCTACAGACCTGAATCGAGATTTCGTGCATCTGCAGTCAGGGCGAGGATCAGAGGATCGCTCAGGTTGGACATTCTGTCCCTGATGGCCCCTTTTTGAAGGGGGGACTGGATCACGAGGCCATGGGTGTTTTCCCACGATGGGAGTTGTGAGAAGCTCCCAACTGCAAAGATTCTTCTGCAGGACAATTGAGACCTGTTGGTTGGCTACAGGACAATGATTTTGAGCAGGGTTCTGAGGATGGATGGCTGGGTAGCACACCTCGCATTTGAATTGTCTCCAAGCAACAAGACAGGTTAGATCTGCTGGATCTGGGGGAGCAACCGAGGAGGCTGAGTTGAAATGGACTCTCCCGTGGATGTGTCCTAATATGATTTTGTGTCTATGGAGACCTTGGAAAGAAGCGGTGGCACTGGGGCCCTGAAGGGTTCTCCTAAAGAGAGGCTTTCACACAGCTCCATCGTGCAAGTTTCCCATGTGTTGATGAGATTTGTTCTGATGGGTGAGTCTAGAAACAGCCATATGCTGTTATTGAAATCCAGGCCTCTGAGGAGAGATGCCTGGAAGCCAAAGCAATGGATCCGAAAAGTGCCTAGGGGCCTGTTCGTTCCTTTTTACCTCTGGGTCATCAGTCTACGGGTCTGAGTGCGGGTAGGTGCTCAGATGGGCCCAGATTGCCCCTGTTTGTCCTGGGAAGCCACAAATATTGGGATGGCCTCAGGGACTTTGGAGGGTGATCCTATTAGTAGGGTTGTAGTCATTGGAATGGGCACTCACAATTCCCTTGGAGAGGGCAAGCACAGTCGTCAGGTTTGGCTCCAGGGGCCTGAGCCTGTAGGGTGTGTAGGCCAGGGCTGTTTGGACAGTTGTCTGAAAACCCAAACTCGGCTTATGTTTCGGGTCATAGTTATGGCAGGACTGATCTACAGACCATGAGGTGTACTCTTCGGGATATGAAAAACGGGCGAGTGTGAGGCTCTTGCTCAAGTTTTTTTTTTCTCTGGATATCGTGTCACTCATGGTCGTGAAATTTCCGGATGACTTCATGTCAAATGGACGAGTCTTACTCTCTGGGGGTTTGGCCCCGTCCAACAGTTTGTGATCATTCTGTGGGATGGAAGAAGTCCGTTGTTCTGTTGTTGTTTATTTGTTTTGTTTTGTTTTTTAACCTCAGGTTTACCACCAAATGGAGGATTCCAGAGTATAGCCCTGGGGAGTGGAGACTGGACCACCAGAAATCTGGTTAAAAATTGGGGCCTAGGGAAATGTCAAGCCAATTATGACATGTAATGGTCCAGCCACTGAGAGGACGTACTAGAAGACAGGATTCACGCTGATGGTCATAATGCGTGTTTATGCCCTCTTTGCCCTCAATAATGGGCGGGACCTGAGTGTGAATGATGGTTTCTCCTACACTGAACGTTGGACAACATGCCAACCACAAGGTTACTTGTCATGGGTAAGGAAGAGTTCTGATTTCTGCATCACAGACACCCCTGGACAGGGACTGGAGATAAGGTCTAGGTTCTGAAGCCTGAAAACTGAGGTACGGAAGAGAAGATGACCTAAGGCCATGGCGGGTCGGAAGTGCTCAGGGTGCGGTCAGCTCTCTGGGTGTTAATCACGAGGTCCGGGCTCAGGTTGTCAGACAGTGCATTAGTGCCCAGGGTAGACTATATATTTTGGGTGCATTCTAGTGCCGTGTATGTTCTTATCCGAAGAACTCTTCAGGATATGAAGAATGAGCAAGTCTAAGGCGCGTGCTCAGGGTTTTGTCTCTGGATTTTGTATCTGCGATGGCCGTGGAATGTTGGGGAGGCCTCATGGGACATGGACGAATCTTGCTCTCTCTGGATTTGGCCCGATCCCAATTGTTTTTCGTCAATCTGTGGGATGGGAGGACTCCTTTCAGGTTTGTTACCTCAGGGGTCCCACCAAAAGAGGAATTCCAAAGCAGAGTCCTGGGGAAGAGTGAAGGGACAACCAGAACTATGTTTAAAAATTGGGTCCTAGAAAGGGGAACCCTCCTACACTGTTGGTGGGAATGCAAGCTGGTGCAGCCACTCTGGAAAACAGCATGGAGGTTCCTCAAAATGTTGAAAATAGAACTGCCCTATGACCCAGCAATTGCACTATTGGGTATTTACCCTAAAGATACAAATGTAGTGATCCAAAGGGACACATGCACCCGAATGTTTATAGCAGCAATGTCCACAATAGCCAAACTATGGAAAGAACCTAGATGTCCATCAACAGATGAATGGATCAAGAAGATGTGGTATATATACACAATGGAATACTATGCAGCCATCAAAAGAAATGAAATCTTGCCATTTGCAACAACATGGATGGAACTAGAGCGTATCATGCTTCGCGAAATAAGTCAAGCAGAGAAAGACAACTATCATATGATCTCCCTGATATGAGGAAGTGGTGATGCAACATGGAGGCTTAAGTGGGTAGAAGAAGAATAAATGAAACAAGATGGGATTGGGAGGGAGACAAACCATAAGTGACTCTTAATCTCACAAAACAAACTGAGGGTTGCCGGGGGGAGGGGGTTTGGGAGAAGGGGGTGGGATTATGGACATTGGGGAGGGTATGTGCTTTGGTGAGTGCTGTGAAGTGTGTAAACCTGGTGATTCACAGACCTGTACCCCTGGGGATAAAAAATATATGTTTATAAAAAATAAAAAATTAAAATAAATAAAAAAAAAAAAAAGAAAGCAGAAAAACAGAAAAAAAAAAAATTGGGTCCTAGAGGCATGGCAAGCCCAATATGCTGTCTCTCCATCCAGCCACTGAGAGGCCTTAACTGAGGACTGGGCTCAGGCTTAGAGTCACAATGTGTGTTTGTGACCAATGTCGTCTGCAAACATGGATGGGGCCTCATGGGCCACACTGGTTTCAACTACACTGAAACTTGGACAATAAGCCACCCACAAGGTTTCTTGCCATGGGAAAAGAGTTCTGATTTCTGAATCATTTTCAAACCCGGGCAGTGATTGGAGATATGGTCTAGCTTCTGAAGCCTGAAAACCGAGGTTGAGAAGAGATGACGACCTAATGCCATGGCGGGTCGGATGTGCTCAGTGTGCGGCCAGCTGTCTGGGTGGGGCCAGGAGGTCCTGGCTCAGGCTGTGTCAGAAAGGGCATTAGTGCCCAGGTTAGCCTATATATTTGGGGTAGAGCCGAATGCCGTGCATGTTGATCCTCATTGGGGGTTTCTGGGTAACCCCAGTGGGCAATTTTTTTCTTCTGGAGGGCAGGCAGAAAGCTGCATTGTAGTTCTGGATTGCCAAACTGGAGGGCTTGTGGGCCAGAGTCTGAGGACGGAAGTCTGACAACCCAAGCTAGGCCTAGGTTTCTGGGTGAGGTTATGGCAGGCACAATCTCGAGACTTGAATCAAGATCTCCTGCATCTGAAGTCAGGGCGAGGATCAGACGATCGCTCAGGTTGGACATTCTGTCCCTGATGGCCCCTTTTTGAAAGGGGTTGGATCACGAGGCCATGGGGGTTTTACCACGAGGGGTGTTGTGAGAAGCTCCCAACTGCAAAGATTCTTCTGCAGGACAATTGAGACCTGTTGGTTGGCTCCAGGAGAACATTTTCGAGCAGGGTTCTATGGATGGATGGATGGGTAGCCCACCTCGCATTCCAATTGTCTCCAAGCAACAAGACAGGTTATATCTGCTGGATCTGGGGGAGCAACCGAGGAGGCTGAGTTGAAATAGACTCTCCCGTGGATGTGTTCTAATATGATTTTGTGTCTATGGAGACCTTGGAATGAAGTGGTGGCACTGGGGCTCTGAAGGGTTCTCCTAAAGAGAGGCTTTCACACAGCTCCATCGTGCAAGTTTCCCATGTGTAGATGAGATTTGTTCTGACGGGTGAGTCAAGAAACAGCCATATGCTGTTATTGAAATCCAGGAGAGATGCCTGCAAGCCAAACCAATGGATCCGATATTTGCCTAGGGTCCTGTTCGTTCTTTTTTACCTCTGGGGACATCAGTCTACGGGTCTGAGTGCAGGTAGTTGCTCAGATGGGCCCAGATTGCCCCTGTTTGTCCTTGGAGGCCACAAATATTGGGATGTACTCAGGGACTTTGGAGGTTTATCGCTTAGTAGGGTTGTGGCCATTGGAATGGGCACATACAATTCCCATGGAGAGGGCAAGCACAGTCGTCAGGTTTGGCTCCAGGGCCCTGATCCTGTAGCGTGTGTAAGCCAGGGCTGTTTGGACAGTTGTCTGAAAAGACAAACTCGTCTTATTTTTCGGGTCATAGGTATGTCAGGACTGATCTACAGACCATGAGGAGAACTCTTCGGGATATGAAAAAAGGGCGAGTGTGAGGCTCTTGCTCAAGTTTTTTCCCTGGATATCGTGTCAATCACGGTCGTGAAATTTCGGGTGACTTCATGGGAAATGAACGAGTCTTACTCTCTGGGGGTTTGGCCCCATCCAAAGAGTTTGGGGTCATTCTGTGGGATGGAAGAAGTCCATTGTTCTGTTGTTGTTGATTTGTTTTGTTTTGTTTTTCAACCTCACGTGTTCCACCAAATAAGGGATTCCATAGTAGAGCCCTGGGAGGGGCAACTGGTCAACCAGAAATCTGGTTATAAATTGGGGCCTAGGGACATGTCAAACCCATTATGACATCTAATGGTCCAGCCACTGAGAGGACGTCCTAGAGGACAGGACTCACGCTGAGGTTCACAATGCGTGTTTATGCCCTCGTCGCACTCAAGAATGGGCGGGGCCTCAGGATGAATGCTGGTTTCTCCTACACAGACCGTTGGACAACATGCCAACCGCAAGGTTTCTTGTCATGGGAAAGGAAGAGTTCTGATTTCTGCATCACAGTCACCCCTGGGCAGTGATTGGAGATAAGGTCTAGGTTCTGAAGCCTGAAAACTGAGGTAGGGAAGAGATGATAACCTAAGGCCATGGCGGGTCTGATGTGCTCAGTGTGCGGTCAGCTGTCTGGGTGTTGGTCACGAGCTCCGGGCTCAGGTTGTCAGACAGTGCATTAGTGCCCAGGTTAGACTATATATTTTGTGTGCATTCGAGTTCCGTGTAGGTTCTTATATGAAGAACTCTTCAGGATATGAAAAATGAGTGAGTCTGAGGTGCGTGCTCAGTCTTTTGTCTCTGGATTTTATATCAGCAATGGCCGTGGAATGTTGGGGAGGCCTCATGGGCCATGGACGAATCTTGCTCTCTGTGGATTTGGCCCGATCCCAATTGTTTTTCGTCAATCTGAGGTTAGGGAGGACTCCTTTCAGGTTTGTTACCTCAGGTGTCCCACCGAAAGAGGAATTCCAAAGCAAAGCCCTGGGGAAGAGTGAAGACACAACCTGAACTACGGTTAATAATTGGGGCCTATGGGCATGGCAAGACCAATATGCTGTCTCTCCATCCAGCCACTGAGAGACCTTACCTGAGGACTGGGCTCAGGCTGAGGGTCACAATGTGTGTTTGTGACCAATGTGGCCCGCAAGCATGGGCCGGGTCTCATGGGCCACACTGGTTTCAACGACACTGAACCTTGGACAACATGCCAAACACAAGGTTTCTTGCCATGGGGAAAGAGTTCTGATTTCTGCATCATTTTCAAACCCGGGCCGTGATTGGAGATAAGGTCTTGGTTCTGAAGCCTGAAAACCGAGTTTGAGAAGAGATGACGACATAAGGCCATGGCGGGTCGGATGTGCTCAGTGTGCGGCCAGCTGTCTGGGTTGTGGCCATTGGAATGGGCACACAGAATTCCCTTGGAAAGGGCAAGCACAGTCTTCAGGTTTGGCCTCAGGGGCCTGAGCCTGTAGGGTGTGTAGGCCAGAGCTGTTGGGACAGTTGTCTGAAAACACAAACTCGTCTTATGTTTCAGGTCATAGGTCTGGCAGGACTGATCTTCAGACCATGAGGAGAACACTTTTGGATATGAAAAATGGGCGAGTGTGAAGCGCTTGCTCACGTTTTTGTCTCTAGATATTGTGTCACTCATGATCGTGAAATTTCCGGGGGACTTCATAGGAAATGGACGAGTCTTACTCTCTGGGATTTGGCCCCGTCCAAGGAGTTTGGGGTCACTCTGTGGGATGGAAGAAGTCCGGTTTTTTTTTGTTGTTGTTGATTTGATTTGTTTAGTTTTTCAACATCAGGTGTTCTACCAAATGAGGGATACCAGAGTACAGCTCTGGGGAGTTGTGACTGGACAACCAGGAATCTGGTTAAAAATTGGGGCCTAGGGACATGTCAAGCCCATTATGAAATCTAATGTTCCAGCCACTGAGAGGACGTACTAGAAGACAGGACTCACAATGAGGGTCACAATGCGTGTTTATGCCCTCGTCGCACTCAAGAATGGGAGTGACCTCAGGGTGAATGCTGGTTTCTCCTACACTGAACGTAGGACAACATGGCAACACAAGGTTTCTTGCCTTGGGTAAGCAGGAGTTCTGATTTCTGCTTCACAGTCACCCCTGGGCAGTGATTGGAGATAAGGTCTAGGTTCTGAAGCCTGAAAACTGAGGTAGGGCAGAGATGATGACCTAAGGCCATGGCGGGTCTGATGTGCTCAGTGTGCGGTCAGCTGTCTGGGTGTTGCTCAGGAGGTCCTGGTTCAGGTTGTGTCAGACAGTGCATTACTGCCCAGGTTAGACTATATAATTTTGGTACATTCGAGTGCCGTGTAGGTTTATTCTCATTTAATGTGCCCGGGCAGCTCATTAGGCAATATATTTTTTCTAGAGGGCAGGCAGAGTGCTGCAATGATAGTCCGGAATTGCCAAACCTGTATGCTTCGGGGCCAGGAGTGTGAGGATGGAATCTGAGAACACAAGCTAGACTTGGGTTTCAGGGCGAGGGCACGGCATGTACCCCCTGAAGATCTGAAGCAATATGTCATGCTTCTGAAGTCAGAGCGAGGATCAGACGTTGGCTCCACTTGGATTTTCTGTTCATGACGGCCCCTTCATGAATGTAGCGGATTCTCGAGCGTGGAGGTTTTCGCACGTTGGGAGTGGTGGGATGCCCCCTCCAAGGATTCCTTCTGCATGAAAATTGAGACCTGTTGGACAGCTACAGGACATCCCATATGGATGAGTCCAGACCAACGTTAGAGGATGGATGCCTGGGAAGCCCGCCTCGCATTCCAATTGTCTCCTAGCGACAAGACATTTTAGATCTGATGGCTCTGCGGGAGCAACCGGGGTGGCTGAGTTGAAATGAACTTTCGTGAGGATGGGTCTAATGTGTGTTTGTGTCCATGAGGGCCTTGGAATGGGGCGGTGGCACCGGTACCCTGAAGTATTCTCCTCAGCTTTTGACATAGCTCCCATGCACAAGTTTCCTTGTGGAGACGAGTTTGGTTCTGATGGGTGCCTCAGGAAAACCCCAATGCAGTTATTGGAAACCAGGGTTTTGAGGAGATATGCCTGTAAACCAAAGCTATGAATCCGATTTAGGCCTAGGGTCCTGTCTGGTTCAATCTTCTTCTCTGGGGACATCCATCAAGGGTATGAGCGGAGGTAGATGCTCAGCTGGTGTAAGACTGAACTTTTTAGTCCCGGGCGACCTATACTATTGGGATGGCCTCAGGGACTTTGGAGGGTTCTCCTATTTTGTACGATTTTGGACAATGGAATGGGCAGAATTTCCATGGATTGGGTAGGCACAGACCTATTGTGTGGCTCCAGGGTCCCCAGCCTGGATGGTGTGTGGCCCAGGACTTTGAGGACAGCAGTGTCAAAACACAAACTCAGCTTATGTTTGGGGACGTAGGTATGGCAGGCCCGATCTACAAACCATGAGAAGACATCATCAGGATATGAAGAATGTGCGAGTCTAAAGCACTTGCTCACTTTTGTCTCTGGATTTTGTTTCAGCGATGGCCGTGGAATGTCGAGGAGGCCTCATGGGCCATGGACGAATCTTGCTTTCTGTGGATTTGGCCCGATCCCAATTGTTTTTCGTCAATCTGTGGGATGGGAGGACTCCTTTCAGGGTTGTTACATCAGGTGTCCCACCAAAAGAGGAATTCCAAAGTAGAGCCCTGGGGAAGAGTGAAGGGACAACCCGAACTATGGTTAAAAATTGGGGCCTAGGGGCATGGCAAGCCCAATATGCTGTCTCTTCATCCAGCCACTGAAGGCCTTACCTGAGGACTGAGCTCAGGCTGAAGGTCACAATGTGTGTTTGTGACCAATGTGGCCCCAAAGCATGGGCGGGGCCTCATGGGCCACACTGGTTTCAAGTACACTGAACCTTGGACAACATGCCAACAACAAGGTTTCTTGCCATGGGGAAAGAGTTCTGATTTCTGCATCATTATCAAACCCGGGCCGTGATTGGAGATAAGGTCTTGAGTGCGACGAGGGCATAAACACGCATTGTGACCCTCAGCGTGAGTCCTGTCCTCTAGTACGTCCTCTCAGTGGCTTAACCATTAGATGTCATAATGGGCTTGACATATCCCTAGGCCCGAATTTTTAACCAGATTTCTGGTTGTCCAGTCGCCCCTCCCCATGGCTCTATTCTGGAATCCCTCATTTGAGGGACACCTGAGGTTGAAAAACAAAATAAAACAAATCAATAACAACAGAACAACGGACTTCTTCCATCAAACAGAATGACCCCAAACTCTTTGGACGGGGCCAACCCCCAGAGAGTAAGACTCGTCCATTTCCCATGAAGTCACCCGGAAATTTCACGAACATGAGTGACACGATATCCAGAGACAAAAACATGAGCAAGAGCCTCACCCTCGCCCTTTTTTCATATCCCAAAGAGTTCTCCTCATGGTCTG
This sequence comes from Mustela putorius furo, assembly GCF_011764305.1. Taxonomy (NCBI): domain Eukaryota; kingdom Metazoa; phylum Chordata; class Mammalia; order Carnivora; family Mustelidae; genus Mustela; species Mustela putorius. The sequence goes on from NW_025422071.1 coordinate 159,049, forward strand.
TAGATCAGTCCTGCCATACCTATGACCCGAAACATAAGCCGAGTTTGTGTTTTCAGACAACTGTCCAAACAGCCCTGGCCTACACAGCCTACAGGCTTAGGCCCCTGGAACCAAGCTGAGGACTGTACTTGCCCTCTCCAAGGGAATTCTGTGTGCCCATTCCAATGGCCACAACGCTACTAATAGGATAAACCTCCAAAGTCCCTGAGGCCATCCCAATAGTGGTGGCTTCCCAGGACAAACAGGAGCAATCTGAGCCCATCTGAGATCCTACCTGCACTCAGACTTGTAGACTGATATCCCCAGAGGTAAAAAGGAACGAACAGGCCCCTAGGCCCTAATCGGATCCATTGCTTTGGTTTCCAGGCATCTCTCCTCAGAGGCCTGGATTTCAGTACCAGCATATGGCTGTTTCTTGACTCACCCATCAGAACAAATCTCATCTACACATGGGAACCTTGCATGATGGAGCTATGTGAAAGCCTCTCTTTAGGAGAACACTTCAGGGCCCCAGTACTACCGCTTTATTCCAAGGTCTCCAAGGACACAAAATCAAATTAGGACACATCCACGGGAGAGTCCATTTCAATTCAGCCTCCTCGATTACTCCCCCAGATCCAGAAGATCTAACCTGAGGTAACAACTCTGAAAGGAGTACTACATCCAACAGATTGACGAAAAACAATTGGGATTGGGCCAAATCCACAGAGAGCAAGATTCGTCCATGGACCATGAGGCCTCCTCGACATTCCACGGCCATCGCTGAAACAAACTCCAGAGACAAAAGCCTGAGCAAGCGCCTCAGACTCACACTTTCTTCATATCCTGAAGATGTCTTCTCATGGTTTGTAGTTCGGGCCTGCCATACCTACGTCCCCAAACATAAGCTGAGTTTGTGTTTTCAGACTTCTGTCCTCAAAGTCCTGGGCCACACACCATCCAGGCTGGGGACCCTGGAGCCACACATTAGGCCTGTGCCTACCCAATCCATGGGAATTCTGCCCATTCCATTGTCCAAAATCGTACAAATTAGGAGAACACTCCAATGTCCCTGAGGCCATCCCAATAGTATAGGTCGCCCAGGACTAAAAAGGTCAGTCTGTCACCAGCTGAGCATCTACCTCCACTCATACACTAGAAGGATGTCCCCAGAGAAGAAGATTGAACCAGACAGGACCCTAGGCCAAAATCGGATGCATTGCTTTGTTTTACAGGCATGTCTCCTCAAAACCCTGGATTCCAATACCAGCATTGGGGTTTTCCTGAGGCACCCATCAGAACAAACCTCGTCTCCACAAGGAAACTTGTGCATGGGAGCTATGTCAAAAGCTTAGGAGAATACATCAGGGTCCCGGTGCCACCGCCCCATTCCAAGGCCCTCATGGACACAAACACACATTAGACCCATCCTCAGGAAAGTCCATTTCAACTCAGCCACCCCGGTTGCTCCCGCAGAACCATCAGATCTAAACTCTCTTGCCGCTAGGAGACAATTGAAATGCGAGGCGGGCTTCCCAGGCATCCATCCTCGAACGTTGGTCTGGACTCATCCATATGGGATGTCCTGGAGCTGTCCAACTGGTCTCAATTCTCCCGCAGAAGGAATCCTTGGAGGGGGCATCCCACCACTCCCAACGTGGGAAAACCTCCACGGCCTCGAGATTTGGCTCCCTGTATGAAGGGGCCGTCATGAACAGAAAATCCAAGCTGAGCCAACGTCTGATCCTCGCTCTGACTTCAGATGCATGAGATATTGCTTCAGATCTTCAGGGGGTACATGCCGTGCCCTCGCCATGAGACCCAAGTCTAGCTGTCCCTAGGACCCAATTTTAACCAGATTTTTGGTTGTCTAATCGCCGCTCCCCAGGGCTCTACTCTGGAATCCCTCATTTGGTGGGACCCCTGAGGTTGAAAAACAAAACAAAACAAAACAACAACAACAAAAAACGGACTTCTTCCGTCCCACAGAATGACCCCAAACTCTTTGGATTGGGCCAAACCCCCAGGGAGTAAGACTCGTCCATTTCCCATGAAGTCACCCGGAAATTTCATGACCATGAATGGCATGATATCCAGAGATAAAAACTTGAGCAAGAGCCTCACACTCGCCCTTTTTTCATATCCCGAAGAGTTCTCCTCATGGTCTGTAGATCAGTCTTGCCATACCTATGACCCGAAACATAAGCCGAGATTGTGTTTTCAGACAACTGTCCAAACAGCCCTGGCCTACACAGCCTACAGGCTTAGGCCCCTGGAGCCAAGCTGAGGACTGTACTTGCCCTCTCCAAGGGAATTCTGTGTGCCCATTCCAATGGCCACAACGCTACTAATAGGATAAACCTCCAAAGTCCCTGAGGCCATCCCAATAGTGGTGGCTTCCCAGGACAAACAGGAGCAATCTGAGCCCATCTGAGAACCTACCTGCACTCAGACTTGTAGACTGATATCCCCAGAGGTAAAAAGGAACGAACAGGCCCCTAGGCCCTAATCGGATCCATTGCTTTGGTTTCCAGGCATCTCTCCTCAGAGGCCTGGATTTCAGTACAAGCATATGGCTGTTTCTGGACTCACCCACCAGAACCAATCTCATCTACACATGGGAAACTTGCACGTGGGAGTGATGTCAAACCTTCTGTTTAGGAGAACCCTTCATGGCCCCAGTGCCACCGCATCATTCCAAGGTCTCCATAGACACAAAAACACATTAGGACCCATCCACAGGAGAGTCCATTTCAACTCAGCCTCCTCGGTTGCTCCCCCAGATCCAGCAGATCTAACTTGTCTTTTTGCTAGGAGACAATTGGAATGCGAGGTGGGCTACCCAGCCATCCATCCTTAGAACCCTGCTCGGAATCATTGTCCTGGAGCCAAGCAACAGGTCTCAATTGTCCTGCAGAAGAATCTTTGCAGTTGGGAGCTTCTCAGAACTCCCATCGTGAGAAAACCCCCATGGCCTCGTGATCCCCCCCCCCTTCATGAAGTGGCCCTCAGGGACATAAGGTCCAACCTGAGCGATCGTCTGATCCTCACCCTGACTTCCGATGCACGAGATCTCGGTTCAGATCTGTAGATTGTGCCTGCCATGTCCTCACCAAGAAACCTAAGCCTAGCTTGTGTCCTCAGACTTCCATCCTCAGACTTATTGCCCACAAGCCCTCCTGTTTGGCAATCCAGAATTATAATGCAGCACTCTGCCTGCCCTCCAGAAGAAAAACATTGCCTTCTGGGGCTACCCAGAAACCCCAAATGAAGATCAACCTGCACGCCACTTGGCTGTACCCAAAATATATAGGCTGACCTGGGCAATAATGCCCTTTCTGACAGAGGCTGAGCCTGGACCTCCTGGCCCCACCCATACAGCTGGCCGCTCACTGAGCACATCGGACCAACCATTGCCTTAGATCGTTATCTCTTCCCAGCCTCGGTTTTCAGGATTTAGAACATAGACATTATCTCCAATCACTGCCCATGTTTGAAAATGATGCAGATCAGAACTCTTTCCCGATGGCAAGAAACCTTGTGGTAGGCTTGTTGTATAATTTTCATTGTAGTGGATACCAGTGTGTCCAATGAGGCCCCGCCATTGCTCGCGGGCCACATAGGTGGCAAACACACATTGTGACCCTCAGCCTTAGCCCAGTCCTCAGGTAAGGCCTCTCAGTGGCTGGATGAAGAGACAGCATATTGGGTTTGCCATGCCCATAGGCCCCAATTTTTAACAATAGTTCGGGTTGTCCATTAACTCTTCCCCAGGGCTCTGCTTTGGAACTCCTCTATTGGTGGGACACCTGATGTAACAACGGTGAAAGGAGTCCTCCATCCAACAGAATGACGAAAAACAACTGGGATCGGGCCAAATCCACAGAGAGCAAGATTCGTCCATGACCCATGAGGCCACCTCGACATTCCACGGCCATCGCTGATACAAAATCCAGAGACAAAAGCCTAAGCAAGCGCCTAAGACCCGCCCTATCTTCATATCCTAAAGATGTCTTCTCATGGTTTGTAGATCGGGCCTGCCATACCTACGTCCCCAAACATAAGCTGAGTTTGTGTTTTCAGACTTCTGTCCTCAAAGTCCTGGGCCACATACCCTCCAGGCTGGGGACCCTGGAGCCACACAGTATGACTGTGCCTACCCAATCCATGGGAATTCAGCCCATTCCATTGTCCAAAATCGTACAAATTAGGAGAACCCTCCAAAGTCCCTGAGGCCATCCCAATAGTATAGGTCGCCCGGGACAAAAAAGGGCAGTCTTACAACAGCAGAGCATCTAACTCCACTCATACCCTAGAAGGATGTCCCCAGAGAAGAAGATTGAACCAGACAGGACCCTAGGCCAAAATCGGATCCATTGCTTTGGTTTACAGGCATGTCTCCTCAAAACCCTGGATCCAATACCAGCATTGGGGTTTTCCTGAGGCATCCATCAGAACAAACCTCGTCTCCACAAGGAAACTTGTGCATGGGAGCTATGTCAAAAGCTTAGGAGAATACATCAGGGTCCGGTGCCACCGCCCCATTCCAAGGCCCTCATGGACACAAACACACATTAGACCCATCCTCAGGAAAGTCCATTTCAACTCAGCCACCCCGGTTGCTCCCGCAGAACCATCAGATCTAAACTCTCTTGTCGCTAGGAGACAATTGGAATGCGAGGCGGGCTTCCCAGGCATCCATCCTCGAACGTTGGTCTGGACTCATCCATATGGGATGTCCTGGAGCTGTCCAACTGGTCTCAATTCTCCCGCAGAAGGAATCCTTGGAGGGGGCATCCCACCACTCCCAACGTGGGAAAACCTCCACGGCCTCGAGATTCGGCTCCCTGTATGAAGGGGCCGTCATGAACAGAAAATCCAAGCTGAGCCAACGTCTGATCCTCACTCTGACTTCAGATGCATGAGATATTGCTTCAGATCTTCAGGGGGTACAAGCCGTGCCCTCGCCATGAAACCCAAGTCTAGCTGTCCCTAGGACCCAATGTTAACCAGATTTCTGTTTGTCTAATCGCCGCTCCCCAGGGCTCTACTCTGGAATCCCTCATTTGGGGGGACCCCTGAGTTTGAAAAACAAAACAAAACAACAACAACAAAAAACGGACTTCTTCCGTCCCACAGAATGACCCCAAACTCTTTGGATTGGGCCAAACCCCCAGGGAGTAAGACTCGTCCATTTCCCGTGAAGTCACCCGGAAATTTCATGACCATGAATGGCATGATATCCAGTGATAAAAACTTGAGCAAGAGCCTCACACTCGCCCTTTTTTCATATCCTGAAGAGTTCTCCTCATGGTCTGTAGATTAGTCCTGCCATACCTATGACCCGAAACATAAGCCGAGTTTCTGTTTTCAGACAACTGTCCAAACAGCCCTGGCCTACACAGCCTACAGGCTTAGGCCCCTGGAGCCAAGCTGAGGACTGTACTTGCCCTCTCCAAGGGAATTCTGTGTGCCCATTCCAATGGCCACAACGCTACTAATAGGATAAACCTCCAAAGTCCCTGAGGCCATCCCAATAGTGGTGGCTTCCCAGGAAAAACAGGAGCAATCTGAGCCCATCTGAGAACCTACCTGCACTCAGACTTGTAGACTGATATCCCCAGAGGTAAAAAGGAAGGAACAGGCCCCTAGGCCCTAATCGGATCCATTGCTTTGGTTTCCAGGCATCTCTCCTCAGAGGTCTGGATTTCAATACCAGCATATGGCTGTTCCTTGACTCACCCACCCGAACAAATCTCATCTACACATGGGAAACTTGCACGTGGGAGTGATGTCAAACCTTCTGTTTAGGAGAACCCTTCATGGCCCCAGTGCCACCGCGTCATTCCAAGGTCTCCATAGACACAAACACATTAGGACCCATCCACAGGACAGTCCATTTCAACTCAGCCTCCTCGGTTGCTCACCCAGATCAGGCAGATCTAACTTGTCTTTTTGCTAGGAGACAATTGGAATGCGAGGTGGGCTACCCAGCCATCCATCCTTAGAACCCTGCTCGGAATCGTTGTCCTGGAGTCAACCAACAAGTCTCAATTGTCCTGCAGAAGAATCTTTGCAGTTGGGAGCTTCTCAGAACTCCCATCGTGAGAAAACCCCCATGGCCTCGTGATCCCCCCCCCTTCATGAAGTGGCCCTCTGGGACATAAGGTCCAACCTGAGCGATCGTCTGATCCTCACCCTGACTTCAGATGCACGAGATCTCGGTTCAGATCTGTAGATTGTGCCTGCCATGTCCTCACCCAGAAACCTAAGCCTAGCTTGTGTCCTCAGACTTCCATCCTCAGACTAATTGCCCACAAGCCCTCCTGTTTGGCAATCCAGAATTATAATGCAGCACTCTGCCTGCCCTCCAGAAGGAAAACATTGCCTTCTGGGGCTACCCAGAAACCCCAAATGAAGATCAATCTGCATGCCACTTGAATGTACCCAAAATATATAGGCAGACCTGGGCAATAATGCCCTTTCTGACATAGGCTGAGCCTAGACCACCTGGCCCCACCCATACAGCTGGCCGCTCACTGAGCACATCGGACCAACCATTGCCTTAGATCGTTATCTCTTCCCAGCCTCGGTTTTCAGGATTTAGAACATAGACATTATCTCCAATCACTGCCCATGTTTGAAAATGATGCAGATCAGAACTCTTTCCCGATGGCAAGAAACCCTGTGGTAGGCTTTTTGTATAATTTTCAGTGTAGTGGATACCAGTGTGTCCAATGAGGCCCCGCCATTGCTCGCGGGCCACATAGGTGGCAAACACACATTGTGACCCTCAGCCTTAACCCAGTCCTCAGATAAGGCCTCTCAGTGGCTGGAAGAAGAGACAGCATATTGGGCTTGCCATGCCCATAGGCCCCAATTTTTAACAATAGTTCGGTTTGTACATTCACTCTTCCCCAGGGCTCTGCTTTGGAACTCCTCTATTGGTGGGACACCTGAGGGAACAACCCTGAAAGGAGAGCTCCATCCAACAGATTGACGAAAACAATTGGGATTGGGCCAAATCCACAGAGAGCAAGATTCGTCCATGGCCATGTCATGAGGCCTCCTCGACATTCCACGGCCATCGCTGAAACAAAATCCAGGGACAAAAGCCTGAGCAAGCGCCTCAGACTCGCACTATCTTCATATCCTGAAGATGTCTTCTCATGGTTTGTAGATCGGGCCTGCCATACCTTCATCCCCAAACATAAGCTGAGTTTGTGTTTTCAGACTTCTGTCCTCAAAGTCCTGGGCCTCACACCATCCAGGCTGGCGACCCTGGAGCCACACATTAGGACTGTGCCTACCCAATCCATGGGAATTCTGCCCATTCCACTGTCCAAAATCGTACAAATTAGGAGAACCCTCCAAAGTCTCTGAGGCCATCCCAATAGTATAGGTCGCCCGGGACAAAAAAGGTCAGTCTGTCACCAGATGAGCATCTACCTCCACTCATACCCTAGATGGATGTCCCCAGAGAAGAAGATTGAACCTGACAGGACCCTAGGCCAAAATCGGATCCATTGCTTTGGTTTACAGGCATGTCTCCTCAAAACCCTGGATTCCAATACCAGCATTGTGGTTTTCCTGAGGCACCCATCAGAACAAACCTCGTCTCCCCAAGGAAACTTGTGCATGGGAGCTATGTCAAAAGCTTAGGAGAATACTTCAGGGTCCCGGTGCCACCGCCCCATTCCAAGGCCCTCATGGACACAAACACACATTAGACCCATCCTCAGGAAATTCCATTTCAACTCAGCCACCCCGGGTGCTCCCGCAGAGCCATCAGATCTAAACTGTCTTGTCGCTAGGAGACAATTGGAATGCGAGGCGGGCTTCCCAGGCATTCATCCTCGAACGTTGGTCTGGACTCATCCATATGGAATGTCCTGGAGCTGTACAACAGGTCTCAATGGTCCCGCAGAAGGAATCCTAGGAGGGGGCATCCCACCACTCCAAACGTGGGAAAACCTCCACGGCCTCGAGATTCGGCTCCCTGTATGAAGTGGCCGTCATGAACAGGAAATCCAAGCTGAGCCAATGTCTGATCCTCACTCTAACTTCAGATGCATGAGATATTCCTTCATATATTCAGGAGGTACATGCCGTGCCCTCGCCCTGTATCCCAAGTCTAGCTTGAATTCTCAGACTTCCGTCCTCACACTCCTGGCCCGGAAGCACACAAGTTTGTCAATTCCGGATCAGCATTGCAGCACTCTGCCTGCCCTCGAGAAACAAAATATTGCACAATGAGCTGCCCGGGCACATTAAATGAGAATAAACCTACATGGCACTCGAATGTACCCAAGTTATATAGTCTAACCTGGGCAGTAATGCACTGTCTGACACACCCTGAGCCGGGACCTCTGAGCAACTCCCAGACAGCTGACTGCACCCTGAGCCCATTGGACCCGCTGTGGCCTTAGATCATCATATCTTCCCTACCTCAGTTTTCAGGCTTCAGAACCTAGACCTTATCTCCAATCACTGCCCAGGGGTGAGTGTGATGCAGAAATCAGAACTCTTCCTTACCCATGGCAAGAAACCTTATGGTTGGCATGTTGTCCAACGTTCAGTGTAGGGGAAACCAGCATTCACCCTGAGGCCCCGCCCATTCTTGAATGCGACGAAGGCATAAACACGCATTGTGACCCTCAGCGTGAGTCCTGTCCTCAAGTACGTCCTCTCAGTGTCTAGACCATTAGATGCCATAATGGCTTGACATGTCCCTAGGCCCCAAATTTAAACCAGATTTCTGGTTGTCCAATCGCCCCTCCCCAGGGCTCTACTCTGGAATCCCTCATTGGTGGGATTTGAAAAACAAAACAAAACAACAACAACAACAAAAAAAAAAAAAAAAAAAAACGGACTTCTTCCATCCCACAGAATGACTCCAAACTCTTTGGACGGGGCCAAACCCCCAGAGTAAGACTCGTCCATTTCCCATTAAGTCATCCGGATATTTCATGACCATGAATGGCACGATATCCAGAGATAAAAACTTGAGCAAGAGCCTCACACTCGCCCTTTTTTCATATCCCGAAGAGTTCTCCTCATGGTCTGTAGATCAGTCCTGCCATACCTATGACCCGAAACATAAGCCGAGTTTGTGTTTTCAGACAACTGTCCAAAGAGCCTAGGCCTACACACCCTACAGGCTGAGGCCCCTGGAGCCAAGCTGAGGACTGTACTTGCCCTCTCCAAGGGAATTCTGTGTGCCCATTCCAAAGGCCACAACACTACTAATAGAATAAAACTCCAAATTCCCTGAGGCCATCCCAATAGTGGTGGCTTCCCAGGACAAACAGGAGCAATCTGAGCCCATCTGAGAACCTACCCGCTCTCAGACTCGTAGACTGATATCCCCAGATGTAAAAAGGAATGAACAGGCCCCTAGGCCCTAATCGGATCCATTGCTTTGGTTTCCAGGCATCTTCCTCAGAGGCCTGGATTTCAGTACCAGAATATGGCTGTTTCTTGACTCACCCATCAGAACAAAACTGATCTACACGTGGGAAACTTGCACGTGGGAGGTGTGTCAAAGCCTCTTTTTAGGAGAACCCTTCAGGGCCCCAGTGCCACCGCTTCATTCCAAGGTCTCCATAGACACAAAATCATATTAGGACACATGAATGGGAGTGTCCAATTCAACTCAGCATATTCGGTTGCTCAACGAGATCCAGCAGATCTAACTTGTCTTTTTGCTAGGAGACAATTGGAATGCGACGTGGCCTACCCCGCCATCGATCCTTAGAACCCTGCTCAGAATCATTGGCCTGGAGCCAAGCAACAGGTCTCAATTTTACTGCAGAAGAATCTTTGCAGTTGGGAGCTTCTCACAACTCCGATCGTGAAAAACCTCCATGGCCTCGTGATACCCCCGCCCCTTCATGAAGGGGCCATCAGGGCATAAGGTCCAACCTGAGAAAAGTCTGATCCTCACCCTGACTTCAGATGCATGAGATCTCGATTCAGGTCTGTATATTGTGCCTGCCATGTCCTCACCCAGAAACCTAAGCCTAGCTTGTATCCTCAGACTTCCATCCTCAGACTAATGGCCCACAAGCCCTCCTGTTTGGCAATCCAGAATTACAATGCAGCATTCTGTTTGCCCTCCAGAAGAAAAACATTGCCCTCTGGGGCTACCCAGAAACCCCAAATGAAGATCATTCTGCACGCCACTTGGCTGTACCCCAAATATATAGGCTGACCTGGGCAATAATGCCCTTTCTGACAGAGCCTGAGCCTGGACCTCCTGGCCCCACCCAGACAGCTTGCCGCTCACTGAGCACATAGGACCAGCCATTGCCTTAGGTCGTTATCTCTTCCCAACCTCGGTTTTCAGGATTCAGATCCTAGACCTTATCTCCAAACACTGCCCAGGTTTGAAAATGATGCAGAAATCAGAACTCCTTCCCAATGGCAAGAACCTTGTGGTTGGCTTGTTGTACAACGTTCAGTGTAGTGGAAACCTGTTTGTCCGATGAGGCCCCGTCATTGCTCGCGGGCCACATAGGTGGCAAACTCACATTGTGACCCTCAGCCTTAGCCCAGTCCTCAGGTAAGGCCTCTCAGTGGCTGGATGAAGAGACAGCATATTGGGCTTTCATGCCCATAGGCCCCAATTTTTAACCATAGTTCTGGTTGTCCCTTCATTCGTCCCTAGGGCTCTGCTTTGGAATTCCTCTTTTGGTGGGACACCTGATGTAACAACCCTGAAAGGAGTCCTCCATCCAACAGATTGACGAAAAACAATTGGGATCGGGCCAAATCCACAGAGAGCAAGATTCGTCCATGGCCCATGGGGCCTCCTCGACATTCCACGGTCATCGCTGAAACAAAATCCAGAGACAAAAGTCTGAACAAGCGCCTCAGACTCGCACTTTCTTCATATCCTGAAGATGTCTTCTCATGGTTTGTAGATTGGGCCTGCCATACCTACGTCCCCAAACATAAGCTGAGTTTGTGTTTTCAGATTTCTGTCCTCAAAGTCCTGGGCCACACACCATCCAGGCTGGGGACCCTGGAGCCACACATTAGGACTGTGCCTACCCAATCCATGGGAATTCTGCCCATTCCATTGTCCAAAATCGTACAAATTAGGAGAACCCTCCAAAGTCCCTGAGGCCATCCCAATAGTATAGGTCGCCCGGGACAAAAAAGGTCAGTCTGACACCAGCTGAGCATCTACCTCCACTCATACCCTAGATGGGTGTCCCCAGAGACGAAGATTGAACCAGACAGGACCCAAGGCCAAAATCGGATCCATTGCTTTGGTTTACAGGCATGTCTCCTCAAAACCCTTGTTTCCAATACCAGCATTGGGGTTTTCCTGAGGCACCCATCAGAACCAAACTCGTCTCCACAAGGAAACTTGTGCATGGGGGCTATGTCAAAAGCTGAGGAGAATACTTCATGGTCCCGGTGCCACTGCCCCATTTAAAGGCGCTCATGGACAAAAACACACATTAGACCCATCCTCAGGAAAGTCCATTTCAACTCAGCCACCCTGGTTGCTCCCGCAGAGCCATCAGATCTAAACTGTCTTGTCGCTAGTAGACAATTGGAATGCGAGGCGGGCTTTCCAGGCATCCATCCTCGAACGTTGGTCTGGACTCATCCAAATGGGATGTCCTGGAGCTGTCCAACAGGTCTCAATTGTCCCTCAGAAGGAATCCTTGGAGGGGTATCCCACCACTCCCAACGTGGGAAAAACTCCACGCTCTGCAGAATCCTCTCCATTCATGAAGGGGCCGTCCTGAACAGAAAATCGAGGCTGAGCCAACGTCTGATCCTCGCTCTGACTTCAGAAGCATGAGATATTGCTTCAGATCTTCAGGGGGTACGTGCCGTGCCCTCGCCCTGAACCCCAAGTCTAGCTTGTGTTCGCAGACTTCCATCCTCACACTCCTGGCCCCGAAGCCTACAAGTTTGTCAATTCCGGACCGTCATTGCAGCACTCTGCCTGCCTTCTGGAAAAAATATAATGCCTAATGAGCTGCCCGGGCACATTAAATGAGAATAAACCTACACGGCACTCGAATGTACCCAAATTTTATAGTCTAACCTGGGCAGTAGTGCACTGTATGACACAACCTGAGCCGGGACCTCCTGAGCAACACCCAGACAGCTGACCGCACACTGAGCACATCAGAACCGCCATGGCCTTATGTCATCATCTCTGCCCTACCTCAGTTTTCAGGCTTCAGTACCTAGACCTTATCTCCAATCTCTGCCCAGGGATGACTGTGATGCAGAAATCAGAACTCCTGCTTACCCAAGGCAAGAAACCTTGTGGTTGCCATGTTGTCCAACGATCAGTGAAGGAGAAACCAGCATTCACCCTGAGGCCCCGCCCATTCTTGAGTGCGACGAGGACATAAACACGCATTGTGACCCTCAGCGTGATTCCTGACCTCTAGTAAATCCTCTCAGTGGCTGGACCATTAGATGTCATAATGGGCTTGACATGTCCCTAGGCCCCAATTTTTAACCAGATTTCAAGTTGTTCAGTCACAACTCCCCAGGGCTCTACTCTGGAATCCCTCATTTGGTGGGACACCTGAGGTTGAAAAACAAAACAAAACAAATCAACAACAACAGAACAACAGACTTCTTCCATCCCACAGAGTGACCCCAAACTCCTTGGACGGGGCCAAACCCCCAGAGAATAAGACTCGTCCATTTCCGATGAAGTCACCTGGAAATTTCACGACCATTTGTGACACAATATCTAGTGACAAAAACGTAAGCAAGAGCCTCACACTCGCCATTTTTTCATATCCCAAAGTGTTCTCCTCATGGTCTGTAGATCAGTCCTGCCATACCTATTACCTGAAACATAAGCCGAGTTTGTGTTTTCAGACAACTGTCCCAACAGCTCTGGCCTACACACCCTACAGGCTCAGGATCCTGAGGCCAAACATGAAGACTGTGCTTGCATTTCCAAGAGAATTGTATGTGCCCATTCCAATGACCACAACCCTACTAAGAGGATAAAACTCCAAAATTCCTGAGGACATCCCAATAGTTGTGGCTTCCCAGGACAAACAGGGGCAATCTGAGCCCATCTGAGCACCTACCTGCACTCAGACCCGTAGACTGATGTCCCCAGAGGTAATAAGGTACGAACTGGCCCCTAGGCATCTATCGGATCCATTGGTTTGGCTTCCAGGCATCGCTCCTTAGAGGCCTGGATTTCAATAACAGCATATGGCTGTTTCTTGACTCACCCATGAGAACAAATCTCATCTACACATGGGAAACGTGCACGATGGAGCTGTGTGAAAGCCTCTCTTTAGGAGAACCATTCAGGGCCCCAGTCCCACCGCTTCATTCCAAGGTCCTCATAGACACAAAATCATATTAAGACACATCCACGGGAGAGTCCATTTCAACTCAGCCTCCTCGGTTGCTCCCCCAGATCCAGCAGATCTAACCTGTCTTGTTGCTTGGAGACAAATGGAATGTGAGGTGGGCTACCCAGCCATCCATCCTTAGAACCCTGCTCGGAATCTTTGTCCTGGAGCCAACCAACAGGTCTCAATTGTCCTGCAGAAGAATCTTTGCAGTAAGGAGCTTCTCACAACTCCCATCGTGGGAAAAACCCCATGGCCTCGTGATCCACCCCCCCTTAAAATTGGCCATCAGAGACAGAATGTCCAACCTGAGCGATCCTCTGATCCTCGCCCTGTCTTCAGATGCACGAGATCTCGATTCAGGTGTATAGATTGCGCCTGCCATATCCTCACCCAGAAACCTAGGCCTAGCTTGGGTTCTCAGACTTCCGTCCTCAGAGTACTGGCCCACAAGCCCTCCAGTTTGGCAACCAGAGCTACAATGCAACACTCTGCCTGCCCTCCAGAAGATAAACATTGCCCTCTGGGGCTACACAGAAACCCCAAATAGGATCAACCTGCACGCCATTCGGCTGTACCCGAAATATAAAGGCTGACCTGGGCACTAATGCCCTCTCTGACGCAGCCTGAGCCTGGACCTCCTGGCCCCACCCACACAGCTGGCCGCACACTGAGCACATGGACCCGCCATGGCCTTAGGTCGTAATCTCTTCTCAACCTCGATTTTCAGGCTTCAGAACATAGACCTTATCTCCAATCACGGCCCGGGTTTGAATACGATGCAGAAATCAGAACTCTTTCCCCATCGCAAGAAACCTTGTGGTTGGCATGTTGTCCAAGTTTCAGTGTAGTTGAAACCAGTGTGGCCCATGAGGCCTTGCCCATGCTTGCAGGCCACATTGGTCAAAAACACACATTGTGACCCTCAGGCTGAGCCCAGTCCTCAGGTAAGGCCTCTCAGTGGCTGGATGGAGAGACAGCATATTGGGCTTGCCATGCCCCAGGCCTCAAGTTTAAAACATAATTCGGGTTGACCCTTCACTCTTCCCCAGGGCTCTGCTTTGGAATTCCACTTTTGGTGGGACACCTGAGGTAAAAACCCTGAAAGGAGTCCTCCCATCCCACAAATTGACGAAAAACAATTGGGATCGGGCCAAATCCACAGAGAGTAGGATTCGTCCATGGCCCATGAGGCCTCCCCAACATTCCACGGCCATCGCCTTTACAAAATCCAGAGACAAAAGCCTGAGCACGCGCCTCAGACTCGCTCATCATCATATCCTGAAGAGTTCTTTAGATAAGAACCTACACGGCACTCGAAGGCACCCAAAATATATAGTCTAACCTGGGCACTAATGCACTGTCTGACAAACTGAGCCCGGACCTCGTGAACAACTACCAGACAGGTGACGGCACACTGAGCACTTCAGATCCACCATGGCCTTAGGTCATCATCTCTTCCCTACCTCAGTTTTCAGGCTTCAGAACCTAGACCATATTTCCAGTCACTGCCCAGGGGTGACTGTGATGCAGAAATCAGAACTCTTCCTTACCCATGGCAAGAAACCTTGTGGTTGGCATGTTGTCCAACGTTCAGTGTAGGAGAAACCAGCATTCACCCTGAGGCCCCGCCCATTCTTGAGTGCGACGAGGGCATAAACACGCATTGTGACCCTCAGCATGAGTCCTTTCCTCTAGTACGTCCTCTCAGTGGCTGGACGATTAGATGTCATAATGGGCTTGACATGTCCCTAGGCCCCAATTTTTAACCAGATTTCTGGTTGTCCAGTCGCCCCTGCCAAGGGCTCTACTCTGGAATCCCTCATTTGGTGGGACACCTGAGGTTGAAAAACAACAAAAAACAAATCAACAGCAACAGAACAACGGACTTCTTCCATCCCACTGAATGACCCCAAACTCTTTGGACGGGGCCAAACCCCCAGAGAATAAGACTCGTCCATTTCCCATGAAGTCACCCGGAAAATTCACGCCCATGTGTGACACGATATTCACAGACAAAAACTTGAGCAAGAGCCTCACACTCGCCCTTTTTTCACATCCCGAAGAGTTCTCCTCATGGTCTGTAGATCAGTCCTGCCATACCTATGACCCGAAACATAAGCCGAGTTTGTGTTTTCAGACAACTGTCCAAACAGCCCTGGCCTACACACCCTACAGGCACTGGCCCCTGGAGCCAAACCTGTCGACTCTGCTTGCCCTCTCCAAGGGAATTGTATGTGCCCATTCCAATGGCCACAACCCTACTAATAGGATCAACCTCCAAAGTCCCTGAGGCCATCCCAATATTTGGGGCTTCCCAGGACAAACAGGGGCAATCTGGGCCCATCTGAGTACCTACCGGCACTCAGACCCGTAGACTGAGGTCCCCAGAGTTAAAAAGAACAAACAGGCACCTAGGCACCTATCGGATCCATTGCTTTGGTTTCCAGGCATCTCTCCTCAAAGGCCTGGATTTCAATAACAGCATATGCCTGTTTCTTGACTCACCCATCAGAACAAATCTCATCTACACATGGGAAACTTGCACGATGGAGCTGTGAAAGCCTCTCTTTAGGAGTACCCTTCAGGGCAACAGAGACACCGCTTTATTCCAAGGTCTCCATAGACACAAAATCATATTAGGACACATCCATGGGAGAGTCCATTTCAACTCATCCTCCTCGGTTGCTTCCCCAGATCCAGCAGATCTACCTGTCTTGTTGCTTGGAGACAATTGGAATGCGAGGTGGGCTACCCAGCCATCCATCCTTAGAACCCTGCTCGGAATCCATGTCCTGGAGCCAACCAACAGGTCTCAAATGTCCTGCAGAGAATCTTTGCAGTTGGTAGCTTCTCAGAACTCCCATCGTGGGAAAACCCAATGGCCTCATGATCCACCCCCACTTCAAGAAAGGGCCATCAGGGACAGAATGTCCAACCTGAGCGATCGTCTGATCCTCGCCCTGATTCAGATGCACGAGATCTCGATTCAGGTCTGTAGATTGTGCCTGCCATATCCTCACCCAGAAACCTAGGCCTAGCTTGTGTTCTCAGACTTCCGTCCTCAGTCTACTAGACCACAAGCCCTCCAGTTTGGCAATCCAGAACTACAATGCAGCACTCTGCCTGCACTACAGACGAAAAACATTGCCCTCTGGTGCTACCCAGAAACCCCAAATGAGGATCAACCTGCACACCATTCAGCTGTTCCAAAATATATAGGCTGACCTGGGCACTAATGCCCTTTCTGACACAGCCTGAGCCTGGACCTCCTGGCCCCACCCAGACAGCTGGCCGCACACTGAGCACATCGGACCTGCCATGTCCTTAGGTTGTCATCTCTTCTCAACGTCGGTTTTCAGGCTTCAGAACCTAGACCTTATCTCCAATCACGGCAGGGGTTTGAAAACAATGCAGAAATCAGAACTCTTTCCCCATGGCAAGAAACCTTGTGGTTGGCATGTTGTCCAAGGTTCAGTGTAGTTGAAACCAGTGTGGCCCATGAGGCCCCGCCCATGCTTGCGGGCCACATTGGTCACAAACACACATTGTGACCCTCAGCCTGAGCCCAGGCCTCAGGTAAGGCCTCTCAGTGGCTGGATGGAGAGACAGCATATTGGGCATGCCATGCCCCTATGCCGCAAGTTTTAAACATAGTTCGGGTTGTCCCTTTACTCTCCTCCAGGCTCTGCTTTGGAATTCCTCTTTTGGTGGGACACCTGAGGTAACAAACCTAAAAGGAGACCTCCCTTCAACAGATTGACGAAAAACAATTGGGATCGGGCCAAATCCACAGAGAGCAAGATTCGTCCATGGCCCATGAGGCCTCCCCAACATTCCACAGCCATCGCTGATACAAAATCCAGAGACAATAGACTGACCACGCGTCTCAGACTCGCTCATTCTTTATATCCTGAAGAGCTCCTCAGATCAGAACTTACACGGCACTTGAAGGCACCCAAAATATATAGTCTAACCTGGGCACTAATGCACTGTCTGACAACCTGAGCCCGGACCTCTTGACCAACAAACACCCAGACAGCTGACCGCACACTGAGCACATCAGACCCTCCATGGCCTTAGGTCATCATATCTTCCTTACCTCAGTTTTCAGGCCTCAGAACCTAGACCTTATCTCCAATCACTGCCCAGGGGTGACTGTGATGCATAAATCAGAACTCTTCCTTACCCATGGTAAGAAACCTTGTGGTTGGCATGTTGTCCAACTTTCAGTGTTCGAGAAACCAGCTTTCACCCTGAGGCCCCGCCCATTCTTGAGTGCGACGAGGGCATAAACACGCATTGTGACCCTCAGCGTGAGTCCTGTCCTCTAGTACTTCCTCTCAGTTGCTGGACCATTAGATGTCATAATGGACTTGACATGTCCCTAGGCCCAAATTTTTAACCAGATTTCTGGTTGTCCAGTCGCCCCTCCCCAGGGCTCTACTCTGGAATCCCCCATTTGGTGGGACACCTGAGGTCGAAAAACAAAACAAAACAAATCAACAACAAGAGAACAACGGACTTCTTCCATCCCACAGAATGACCCCAAACTCTTTGGACGGGGCCAAAACCCAGAGAGTAAGACTCGTCCATTTCCCATGAAGTCACCCGGAAATTTCACGACCATGAGTGACACGATATCCAGAGACAAAAACTTGAGCAAGAGCCTCACACTCGCCCTTTTTTCATATCCCGAAGAGGTCTCCTCGTGGTCTGTAGATCAGTCCTGCCATACCTATGATCCGAAACATAAGCCGAGCTTGTGTTTTCAGACAACTTTCCAAACAGCCCTGGCCTACACACCCTACAGGCTCAGGCCCCTGGAGCCAAACCTGACGACGGTAATTGCCATCTCCAAGGGAATTGTATGTGCCCACTCCAATGGCCACAACCCAACTAATAGAATCAACCTCCAAAAACCCTGAGGCCAACCCAATATTTGTGGCTTCCCAGGACAAACTGGGGCAATCTGGGCCCATCTGAGCCCCTACCGGCACTCAGATCCGTAGACTGATGTCCCCAGAAGTAAAAAGGAATGAAGAGGCCCCAAGGCACCTATCGGATCCATTGCTTTGATTTCCAAGCATTTCTCCTAAGAAGCCTGGATTTCAATAACAGCATATGGATGTTTCATGACTCACACATCAGAACAAATCTCATCTACTCAAGGGAAACATGCAAGATGGAGCTATGTGAAAGCCTCTCTTTAGGAGAACACTTCAGGGCCCCAGTCCCACCGCTTCATTCCAAGGTCCTCATAGACACAAAATCATATTAGGACACATCCACGGGAGAGTCCATTTCAACTCAGCCTCCTCGGTTGCTCCCCGAGATCCAGCAGATCTAACCTGTCTTCTTGCTTGGAGACAATTGGAATGCGAGGTGGGCTACCCAGCCATCCATCCTTAGAACCCTGCTCGGAGTCGTTGTCCTGGAGCCAACCAACAGGTCTCAATTGTACAGCAGAAGAATCTTTGCAGTTGGGAGCTTCTCACAACTCCCATCGTGGGAAAACCCCCATGGCCTCGTGATCCACCCCCTTTCAAGAAGGGGCCATCAGGTACTGAATGTCGAACCTGAGCGATCTTCTGATCCTCGCCCTGACTTCAGATGCACGAGATCTCGATTCAGGTCTGTAGAATGTGCCTGCCATATCCTCACCCAGAAACCTAGGCCTAGCTTGGATTCTCAGACCTCCGTCCTCAGACTACTGGCCCACAAGCCCTCCAGTTTGGCAATCCAGAACTACAATGCAGCACTCTGCCTGCCCTCCAGAAATAAAACATTGCCCTCTGGAGATACCCAGAAAACCCAAATGGGGATCTACCGGGCACACCATTCGGCTATACCCCAAATATATAGGCTGACCTGGGCACTAATGCCCTTTTGACACAGCCTGATCCTGGACCTCCTGTCCCCACCCAGACAGCTGGCCGCACAGTGAGCACATAGGACCCGTCATGGCCTTAGGTCGTCATCTCTTCTCAATCTCGGTTTTCAGGCATCAGAACCTAGACCTTATCTCCAATCACGGCCCGGGTTTGAAAATGATGCAGAAATCAGAACTCTTTCCCCATGGCAAGAAACCTTGTGGTAGGCATGTACTCCAAGGTTCAGTGTAGGAGAAACCAGCATTCACCCTGAGGTCCCGCCCATGCTTGCGGGCCACATTGGTCACAAACACACATTGTAACTCTCAGCCTGAGCCCAGTCCTCAGGTAAGGCCTCTCAGTGGCTGGATGGAGAGACAGCATATTGGGCTTGCCATGCCCCTAGGCCCCAATTTTTAACCATAGTTCGGGTTGTCCCTACACTGTTCCCCAGGGCTCTGCTTTGGAATTCCTCTTTTGGTGGGACACCTGAGGTAACAAACCTGAAAGGAGTCCTCCCATCCCACATACTGATGAAAAACAATTGGGATCAGGCGAAATCCACAGAGAGCAAGATTCGTCCATGGCCCATTAGGCCTCCCCAACATTCCACGGCCATCGCTGATACAAAATCCAGAGACAAATCCCTGAGCACGCGCCTCAGACTCGCTCATTCTTCCTATCCTGAAGAGTTCTTCAGATAAGAAACTACACGGCACTGGAATACACCCAAAATATATAGTCTAACCTGGGCAAAATGCACTGACAACCTGAGCCCGGACCTCGTGTACAACACCCAGACAGCTGACCGCACACTGAGTACATTAGATCCACCATGGCCTTAGGTCATCATCTCATCCCTACCTCAGTTTTCAGGCTTCAGAACCTAGACCTTATCTCCAATCACTGCCCAGCGGTGACTGTGATGCAGAAATCAGAACACTTCCTTACCCATGGCAAGAAACCTTGTGGTTGGCATGTTGTCCAACGTTCAGTGTAGGAGAAACCAGCATTCACCCTGAGGCCCCGCCCATTCTTGAGTGCGACGAGGGCTTAAACACGCATTGTGACCCTCAGCGTGAGTCCTGTCCTCTAGTACGTCCTCTCAGTTGCTGGACCATTAGATGTCATAATGGGCTTGACATGTCCCTAAGCCCCAATTTTTAACCAGATTTCTGGTTATCCAGTCGCCCCGCCCCGGGCTCTACTCTGGAATCCCTCATTTGGTGGGACACCTGAGGTTGAAAAACAAAACAAAACAAATCAACAACAACAGAGCAACGGACTTCTTCCATCCCACAGAATGACCCCAAACTCTTTGGATGGGGCGAAACCCCCAGAGAGTAAGACTCATCCATTTCCCATGAAGTAACCCGGAAATTTCACGACCATGAGTGACACGATATCCAGAGACATAAACTTGAGCAGAGCCTCACACTCGCCCTTTTTTCATATCCCGAAGAGTTCTCCTCATGGTCTGTAGATCAGTCCTGCCATACCTATGACCCGAAAGATAAGCCGAGTTTGTGTTTTCAGACAAATGTCCAAACAGCCCTGGCCTACACACCCTACAGGCTCCGGCCCCTGGAGCCAAACCTGACGACTGTGCTTGCCCTCTCCAAGGGAATTGTATGTGCCCATTCCAATGGCCACAACCTTACTAAGAGGATAAACCTCCAAAGTCCCTGAGGCCATCACAATATTTGTGGCTTCCCAGGACAAATGGGGCATTCTGGGCCCATCGGAGCACCTACCGGCATTCAGACCCTTAGACTGATGTCCCCAGAGGTAAAAAGGAACGAACAGGCCCCTAGGCACCTATCGGATCCATTGCTTTGGTTTCCAGGCACCTCTCCTCAGAGGCCTGGATTTCAATAACAGCATATGGCTTTCTTGACTCACCCATCAGAACAAATCTCATCTACACATGGGAAACTTTCACGATGGAGCTATGTGAAAGCCTCTCTTTAGGAGAACCTTTCAGGGCCCCAGTGCCACCACTTCATTCCAAGGTCTCCATAGACACAAAATCATATTAGGACACATCCACATGAGAGTCCATTTCAACTCAGCCTCCTCGGTTGCTCACCCAGATCCAGCAGATCTAACCTGTCTTCTTGCTTGTAGACAATTGGAATGCGAGGTGGGCTACCCAGCCATCCATCCTTAGAACCCTGCTCGGAATCTTTGTCCTGGAGCCAACCAACAGGTCTCAATTGTCCTGCAGAAGAATCTTTGCAGTAAGGAGCTTCTCACAACTCCCATCGTGGGAAAACTCCCATGGCCTCGTGATCCACCCCCCTTTCAAGAAGGGGCCATCAGGGACAGAATGTCCAACCTGAGCGATCGTCTGATCCTCGCCCTGACTTCAGATGCACGAGATTTCGATTCAGGTCTGTAGATTGTGCCTGCCATATCCTCACCCAGAAACCTAGGCCTAGCTTGGGTTCTCAGACTTCCGTCCTCAGACTACTGAACCACAAACCCTCCAGTTTGGCAATCCAGAAGTACAATGCAGCACTCTGCCTGCCCTCCAGAAGAAATCATTGCCCTCTGGGGCTACCCAGAAACCCCAAATGAGGATCAACCTGCACGCCATTCGGCTGTACCCCAAATATATAGGCTGACCTGGGCACTAATGCCCTTTCTCACACAGCCTGAGCCAGGAAGACTTGGCCCCACCCAGACAGCTGGCCGCACACTGAGCACATCAGACCCGCCATGGCCTTAGTACGTCATCTCTTCTCAACCTCGGTTTTCAGGCTTCAGAACCTAGACTTTATCTCCAATTATGGCCCGGGTTTGAAAATGATGCAGAAATCAGAACTCTTTCCCCATGGCAAGAAACCTTGTGGTTGGCATGTACTCCAAGGTTCAGTGTACTTGAAACCAGTGTGGCCCATCAGGCCCCGCCCATGCTTGCGAGCCACATTGGTCACAAACACACATTGTGACCCTCAGCCTGAGCCCAGTCCTCAGGTAAGGCCTCTCAGTGGCTGGATGGAGAGACAGCATATTGGGCTTGCCATGCCCCTAGGCACCAATTTTTAACCATAGTTCGGGTTGTCCCTACACTGTTCCCCAGGGCTCTGCTTTGGAATTCCTCTTTTGGTGGGACACCTGAGGTAACAAACCTGAAAGGAGTCCTCCCTTCCCACAGATTGACGAAAAACAATTGGGATCGGGCCAAATCCACAGAGAGCAAGATTCGTCAATGGCCCATTAGGCCTCCCCAACATTCCACGGCCATCGCATATACAAAATCCAGAGACAAATCCCTGAGCACGCGCCTCAGACTCGCTCATTCTTCATATCCTGAAGAGTTCTTCAGATAAGAACCTACACAGCACTCGAATGCACCCAAAATATATAGTCTAACCTGGGCACTAATGCACTATCTGACAACCTGAGCCTGGACCTCGTGAACAACACCCAGACAGCTGACCACACACTGAGCACATCAGACCCACCATGGCCTTAGGTCATCATCTATTCCCTACCTCAGTTTTCAGGCTTCAGAACCTAGACCTTATCTCCAATCACTGCCCAGCGGTGACTGTGATGTAGAAATCAGTACTCTTCCTTACCCATGGCAAGAAACCTTGTGGTTGGCATGTTGTCCAACGTTCAGTGTAGGAGAAACCAGCATTCACCCTGAGGCCCCGCCCATTCTTGAGTGCGACGAGGGCATAAACACGCATTGTGACCCTCAGCGTGAGTCCTGTCCTCTAGTACGTCCTCTCAGTGGCTGGACCATTAGATGTCATAATGGGTTTGACATGTCCCTAGGCCCCAATTTTTAACCAGATTTCTGGTTGTCCAGTCGCCCGTCCCCAGGGCTCTACTCTGGAATCCCTCATTTGGTGGGACACCTGAAGTTGAAAAACAAAACAAATCAAGAACAACGGACTTCTTCCATCCCACAGAATAACCCCAAACACTTTGGACGGGGCCAGACAAGCAGAGAATAAGACTGGTCCATTTCCCATGAAGTCACCCGGAAATTTCACGACCATGAGTGACACGATATCCAGAGACAAAAACTTGAGCAAGAGCCTCACACTCGCCCTTTTTTCGTATCCCGAAGAGTTCTCCTCATGGTCTGTAGATCAGTCCTGCCATACCTATGACCCGAAACATAAGCCGAGTTTGTGTTTTCAGACAACTGTCCATACAGCCCTGGCCTACACACCCTACAGGCTCAGGACCCTGGAGCCAAACATGAAGACTGTGCTTGCCCTCTCCAACGGAATTGTATGTGCCAATTCCAATGGCCACAACCCTACTAATAGGATAAACCTCCAAAGTCCCTGAGGCCATCCCTATATTTGGGCCTTCCCAGGGCAAACAGGGGCAATCTGGGCCCATCTGAGCTCCTACCGGCACTCAGACCCGTAGACAGATGTCCCCAGAGGTAAAAAGGAACGAACAGGCCCATAGGCACCTATCGGATCCATTGCTCTGGTTTCCAGGCTTCTCTCCTTAGAGATCATTAGAACCCTTAGAATCCTGCTCTTGCGTCGTTCCTTATGGGACATCCTTGAGCCATCCAACAGGTCTCGACTGTCCCACAGGAGTCCTTGTGCATGGACCACCTCACAACTCATATAATGGAAAGCTTACAATGTCACATGATGCCCCCATCTTCATGAAGCCGGATCATGGAAAGAAACTCCACCCTGACCCAACGGCTGATCTTCGCCTTGACTTCAGATGCACGAGATCTTGATTAAGCTCTTCAGAGTGCACCTGCTGTGCCCTCACCCCAAAACCTAAGCATAGCTAGTGTTCTCAGACTTCCGTCCTCACTCTCCTGGACCCCACGCCCTCCATTTTGGGATTTCCGATGACACAGTGCTGCACTCTGCCTGCCCTCTAGAAGAAAAACGTTGCCCTATGGGTCTACCCAGAAACCTCAAATGAGGATAAACCTGCATGCCACTCAACTGTACACCAATTATATAGTCTAGCCTGTGCACTAATGCCCTGTCTGACACAACCTGATTCCTGAATTCCCAACCGACACCCAGACAGCTTGCCGAACACGGAGAACATCTGAACCGCCATGGCCTTAGGTTGCCATCTCTTTCCAACCTGGTTTTCAGGCTACAGAAACCTAGACCTTATCTCTACTCATTTCCCATGGGTGAAAGTGATGCAGAAATCATAACTCCTCCTTCCCTCTCGCCAGAATCATGTGGTTGGCATCTTATCCAAAATTCAGTGTAGGAGCCCTCTAGGGCCTACAGTAGTAGTAGTAGGGCCCCTGATGGTATTGTAGGGTCCCTGAGGCCCTGCCCATGCTTACGAGCTGCGGTGGGCACAAACACACATTGGGACCCTCAGTTTGAGCCCTGTCCTCAAGTAAAGCCTCTCAGTGGCTGGACCATGAGCCCGCATATGGGGCCTGCAATGCCCCATGTCACCCAATCTTAACCAGAGGTAGAGACATCTAGTCACCCCTACTCAGGGCTCTGCTCTGGAATCCCTCTTTGGTGGGACATTTGAGGTAAGTAAACACAGAAAGGATTCCTCCCACCCACAGAATGTCCCCAATCACTTGGGATCAGGCCATCCCCAGAGAGAAAGACTCCTCCATGGCCCATGAGGCCATCCCGACATTCCACGGCCACTATTGACACAAAATCCAGAGACATAAGCCTCACCCTTAAGTCATAGCCCAAAAAATTCTCCTCATAGTCTGTAGATCGGGACTACCATACCTACGTCCCCAAACCCTGTTTTCAGACTTCAATCCTGACATCCCTGTCCCACACACCATCCTGGCTGAGGCCCCTGGAGCCACACCTCAGGACTGTGCCTGCCTTCTCCAAGGAAATTCTTCCCATTCCATTGGCCACAACCCTACAGATTAGGAGAAACCTCCAAAGTCCCAGAGGCCATTCCAATAGTGTAGGCCGCCCAGTACAAAGAGGGGTGATCTGTCCCAAGCTGAGCAACCACCTCAACTCACCCGTAGACAGATATCCCAAGAGAAAGGTATTAAACTGGACAGGCCCCTAGAACGTAATTGGTTCCATTGCTTTTGTTTCTAAGCATCTCTCCTCAGAGGCCTGTATTCCAATACCAGCATATGGGGGATTCCAGAGATACCAATCAGAACAAATCTTGTCTCCACATGGGAAACTTATCCTTTGGAGCTCTGTAAAAACCTCCAGTTAGGAGAAACCTTCAGGTAACCGGAGCCACCGCCCTATTCCAAGGTCTCCATGGACACAAACCTGCATTATGACCATTCGGCAGGAGAGTACATTTCAACTCAGCCCCGTTGATTACTCCCCCAGAGCCAGAATATCAAACCTGCCTTGTCACTAGGAGACAACTTGAATGCAAGCAGACACTCTAGGCATCCATCGTTGGAATCCTGCTCTGGCGCCGTTCCATATGGGATGTCCTGTGTGCGTTCCAACAGGTCTTGACTGTCCTGCAGAAGGAATCCTTGCAGATTGGAGCATCTCACAACTCCTATCGTGGGAAAACCTACATGGCCTCATGAGATGCTCCCCTTTATAAAGGGGCCATCATGGACAGAAACTCCAACCTGAGTCAACTTCTGATCCATTGCTTTGGTTTCTAGGTATCTCTCCTCAGAGGCCTGGTTTCCAATATCAGAATATGGGGGTTTCCTAAGGAAACAATCAGAACAGATCTCATCTCCACATGAGAAACTTGCTCTTTGGAGCTGTGTCAATACCTCAGGTTAGGAGGATCCTTCAGGGCGCTGGCACCATGGCCCAATTCCAAGGTCTCCAAGGACACAAACTTACATTATGATCCATCCTCAGGAGAGTCCATTTCAAATCAGCCCCCTCGGCTGCTCACCCAGCGCCAGCAGATCAAACCTGCCTTGTCACTAGGAGACAGTTGGAATGCGAGGTGGGCTGCCCAGGCATCCATCCTTAGAACCCTGCTCTGGAGAATTTCTTTATGGGACGTCTTGAATCCAACCAACCTGTCTTGACTGTCTCTCAGAATGAATCCTTGTGGTTTGAAGCATCACACAATCCCACTGTGAGAAAACCTCCATTTCCTCATGATGCCCCACACCTTCATAAATGGGCCATCATGGACAGAATCTCCATCCTAAGCCAAAGTCTGATCCGCGCCCTGAATTCAGAAGCACGAGATCTCGATTCAGCACTTGAGAGTGTGCCTGCTGTGCCCTCGCCCCGAAACCTAAGCCTAACTTGTGTTCTCAGACTTCCGTCTTCACAATCCTGGCCACACCCCTCCAGTTTGGCAATTGTGGAGACACAATGCAGCACTCTGCCTGCCCTCCAGAAGAAAAATGTTGCCCTATAGGGCTAACCAGAAACGCCAAATGAGTAACAACCTGCATGCCACTCGACCATACCCCAATTATACAATCTAGCCTGTGCACTAAAGCCCTGTCTGACACAGCCTGAAGGCAGACCTCCAGTCCAACACCCAGACAGCTGGCCGTACACTGAGCATATCAAACCCACAATGGCTTTCGGCCATCATCTCTACCCAACCTCAGTTTTCACCTTCAGAACCTAGACCTTATCTCCACTCACTGCTCAGGAGTGAACGTGATACAAGAATCAGAACTTCTCCTTCGCCATGGCAAGAAACCTTGTGGTTGGCATGTGGTCCAACGTTCATTGTAGGAGAAAGCAGCATGGACTATGAGGCCCCACCTATCCCTGAGGGCTACAATTTGCACAAACACACATTGTGACCCTCAGCGTGAGCCCTATCCTCATGTAAAGCCTCTTAGTGACTGGAACAACAGCCCACATATGGGGCTTGCCAAGCCCCTAGTCCCCCAATCTCAACCAGAGTTAGAGATGTCTAGTCACCCCTACTCAGGGCACTGCACTGGAATCCCTCTTTGGGGGGACACCTGAGGTAAAAAAAAAATGCAGAAAGGACTCTTCCCATCCACAGAATGATCCCAACCACTTGGGATCAGGCCAAATCACCAGAGAAAGACATGTCCATGGCCCTTGAGGACACCCCGACATTCCACGGCCACAGTAGGCACAAAATCCAGAGACAAAAGCCTGAGCAAAGGCCACATACTCGCCCTTTGTTCATAGCCCGGAAAATTCTCGCGGTCTGTAGATCGAGCCTTCATACATACATCCCCAAACCTAAGCTGAGTTTGTGTTTTCAGACTTCTGTCCCCACAGTCCTGGCCCACACACCATCCAAGCTGGGGCCCCTGGAGCCACACCTGAGGACTGTGGCTTCCTTCTCCAGGGAAATTCTGCCATTTCCATTGGCCACAACCCTATAGATTAGGAGAAACCTCCAAACTCCCCGAGGCCATCCCAATAGTGTTGGCTGCCCAGGACAAACAGGGATGATCTTTCCCAAGTTAGGAAACTACCTCCACTCAGACCCAGAGACAGATATCCCCATAGAATAAGATTGAACTGGACAGGCACTTAGGCCCTAATCAGATCCATTGCTTTTGTTTCCAGGCATCTCTCCTCAGACGCCTGGTTACCAATACCAGCATATGGGGGATTACTGAGGCACTCATAGAAAAATCTCATCTCCACATAGGAAAATACCCTTTGGAGCTCTATAAAAACCTCTGTTTAGGAGAATCTTTCAGGGCCCCGGATCAAGCGCCCCATTCCAAGGTCTCCATGGACTTAAACCCACATTGTGATCTATCCTCGGTAGAGTCCATGTCAACTCATCCCCATTGCTTTCTCCCCCAGGGCCAGCAGATCAAACCTGCCTTGTTGCTAGGAGACAACGAGAATGGGAGGCGGGCTGCCCAGGCATCCATCCTTTAAACCCTACTCTGGAGTCGTTCCATATGGGACATCCTAGTGCCATCCAAGAGGTCTCAAGTGTCCCACAGAAGGAATCTTTGCAGTCTGGTGCATCTCACAACTCCCATTGTGGGAAAATCTTCATGGCCTCTTGAGACGCTCCACTTTATAAAGGGGCCATCATGGACAGAAACTCCAACCTGAGCAAACGTCTGATATTCGCCCTGGCTTCAGGTGCATGAGATCTTGATTCAGCTCTGCAGAGTGTGCCTTCTGTGCCCTCACCCCAAAAACGAAGCCTAGCTTGTGTTCTCAGACTACCGTCCTCACACCCCTGGCCCCAAAGCCCTACAGTTTGGCAATACTGGGGCCACAATGCAGCACTCTGCCTGCCCTCCAGAAGAAAAACGTTGCCTTATGGAGCTACCTAGAAACCCGAATGAGGATCAACTGAACGCCACTTGACTGCACCCCAAATATACAGTCTACGCTGTCTAATGCCCTGTCTGACACAGCATGAGCCCACACCTCCAGACCTATGCTCAACAGCTAGCCACACACTGAGCTCATTGTACCCATCAGGTCCTTAGGTCTTCATCTCTTCCCAACCTCAGTTTTCGGGTTTTAGAACCTAGACCTAAATTCCAATCACTGTCCAGGGGTGAACGTGATGCAGAAATCACAACTCTTCCTTCGCCATGGCCGGAAACCTTGTGGTTGGCATATTCTCCAACGTTCAGTGTAGGAGAATCCAGCGTGGCCCATGAGGCCCTTCCCATGCTTGAGGGCCTTGTTGGGCACAAATAGGCATTGTGACCCTCAGCATGAGCCCTGTCCTCAAGGAAGACCTCTCAGTGTCTGAATCAAGAGCCCACATATTGGACTTGCCATGCCCCTAGGCCCCCAAACTTAAACAGAGGTGGGGTTATCCAGTTGTCCCTACCAAGGACTCTGCTCAGGAATCCCTCTTTTATTGGCACACATGAGGTACATAAAATAAAATAAAAAAACAGAAAGGACACCTCCCATCCCACAGAATGTACCCAAACTCTTGGGATTGGGTCCAATCCTCAGAGAAGGAAAGCCGTCCACAACCCATGAGGCCACGCCAGCATTCGACCCACATTGTTGACCCAAATCCAGAGACAAAACCTGAGCAAGCACCTCAAACTCACCCTTTTTCATATCTCGAAGTGTTATCACGGTCTGTAGATTGGACGTGCCTTGCCTAAGTCCCCAATCCTAAGCAGAATTTGTGTTTTCAGACTTCTGTCCCCACAGGCTTGACCCACACAACCTCAAGGATGGGCCCCTAGAGCCAAACTCAGAACTGTGCCTGCCCTCTCCAGGGGATTTCTGCCCATTCCATTGGCCACAACCATATAGATTAGGAGAAACTCCAAAATCCCGAGGCCATTCCCAATATTATAGGCTGCCCAGGACATACAGGGGCAATCTGACACAAGCCGAGCAACTACCTCCCCTCAGATCCATAGACACGTATCCCCAGGAAAGAGATTGAACCGGACAGGCACCTAGGCCCTAAACATATCCATTGCTTTTGTTTCCAGGCATCTCTCCTCAGAGGCCTGGTTTCCAATACCAGCATATGGGAGATTCCTTAGGCACTCATCAAAACAATTCTCTTCTCTACATAGGAAACGTACTCTTTAGAGCTCCATCAAAACCTCCGGTTATGAACATCCCTCAAGGCCCCGGATCAAGCACCCCATTCCAAGGTCTCCATGGACACATATGCACATTATGACCCATCCTCAACTCACCCATTTCAAACACACCCGCCTCGGTTACTCCCCTAGATCCAGCAGATCGAACTTGCCTTGGCGCTATGAGACACCTGGAATGGGAGGCAGGCTGCCCAGGCATCCATGCTTAGAACCCTGCTCTGGATAACTTCCTTATGGGATGTCCTGGAGCCATCCAGCAGGTCTCGACCGTCCCACGGAAGGAATCATTGCGGTTTGGAGCATCTCACAATTCCCATCGTGGGAAAACCTCCATGGCCTCGTGACACCCTCCCCTTCATGAAGGGGCCGTCATGGACAGAAACTCCAACCTGAGACAACGTCTGATCCTAGCTCTGTCTTCAGGTACACGGGATCTCGAATCATCTCTGCAGACGGTTCCTGCCGTCCTCTCACCCCGAAATCTAAGTCTGGCTTGTGTTCTCAGAATTTTTTCCTCACACTCCTGGCCCACAAACCTTCCAGTTTGGGAATTCTGGACCAATATGTGGCACTGTGTCTTCCTTCCAGAAGAAAAACGTTGCCCTCTGGGGCTACCCAGTAACCACAAATGAGTACCAACCTGCACGAAACTCGACTGCACCCCAATGATACAGTCTAGCCTGGGCACTAATTCCCTGTCTGCCACAGCCTGAGCCTGCACCTCCCAACCCACACTCAACAGCTGGCCAAACACTGAGCACATCAGTCACACCATGGCCTTAGGTCTTCATCTCTTCCCAACCTCAGTTTTCAGGCTTCCGAACCTAGACCTTAAATCCAATCACAGTCCAGGAGTGAAAGTGTTGCAGAAATTAGAACTCCTTCTTGCCCATGGCCAGAAAACTTGTGGTTGCCATATTGTGCAACGTTCAGTGTAGGAGAAACCAGCATGGTACATTAGGCCACGCCCTGACTTGAGGGGCTCCTTGGGCACAAAAACACATTGTGAAACTCAATGTGAGCCCTATGCTCAAGGAAGGCCTCTCAGTGTCTGGACCAAGAGCCCACATATGGGGCTTGCCATATTCTTAGGTCCCAATGTTAACCAGAGGTCTGGTTGTCCAGTCGCCCCTCCCCAGGACTCTGCTGTGGAATCCCTCTTTTGGTGGTCCACCTGAGGTAAAAAAAAAAAAAAAAAAAAAAAAAAAAACAGAAAGGCCTCCTCCCTTCCCACAGAATGACCCCAAACTCTTGGGATTGGGTCAAATCCCCGGAAAGGGAGCCTCATCGATGGCCCATGAGGACACCCGGACATTTCATGGCAATCGTTGACACATATCCAGAAAAAAATAAGCATGAGAAATCACCTCACTTTCGCCCTCTGTTCATATCCCGAAGAGTTCTCCTCATGGTCTATATATCGGGCCGGCCATACCTACAGACCCAAACCTAAGTGGAGTTTGTGTTTTCAGAGTTTTGTCCAAATAGCCCTGGACCACACACGCTCCACACTTGGGTCCCTGGAGCCACACCTCAGGACTGTGCTTCCCTTTCAAGAGAATTCTTCCCATTCCATTGGCCACAACCTTGCAAATTAGGAAAAACCAACAAAGTTACCGAGGCCATCCCAATAGTGTAGGCCGCCCAGGACAAACAGGTGTGATCTCAAACCAGCTGAGCAACTACCTCCACTCAGACAAAAGATGTCCCCAGCGAAGAATATTGAACCGGACAGGCCCCTAGGCCCTAATCAGATCCATTGCTTTGGTTTCCAGGCATCTCTCCTCAGAGGCCTCATTTCCAATACCAGCAAAAGGTGGTTTCCTGAGGCACCAATAAGAACAAATCTCGTCTCCCAATGGAAAACTTGCTCATTGGAGCTTTGTTATAACCTCTGGTTAGGAGAATCCTTCAGGGCCCTGGTGCCACTGCCCCATACCAAGGTCTCAATGGACTCAAACCAACATTAAGACCATCCTCAGGAAAGTCCATTTCAACTCATTTAAGACCATCCTCAGGAAAGTCCATTCCAACTCAGCCCCTCTGATGCTACCCCAAGCCAGCAGATCAAACGTTTCTTGTTGCTAGGAGACAATTGGAATTGAGGCTGTCTGCCCAGGCATCCATACTTAGAACCCTGTTCTGGAAAAATACCTTAGGAGACGTCCTGGAGCCATCCAACAAATCTTAATTGTCCCACAGAAGGAATCCTTGCGGTTTGGAGCATCTCACAACTCTAATAGTGGGGAAAACCCCCATGTCCTCATAATGCCCCCCCCTTCATGAAGGGGCCAACATGGACAGAAACTCCAACCTGAGCCAAAGTCTGATCCTCGACCTGACTTCAGACTCATGAGATCTCAATTCAGCACTGCAGAGTGTGCCTGCCATGTCCATTCCCCGAAACCTAAGCCTAGCTTGTGTTCTCAGACTTCCGTCCTCACTCTCCTGGCCCACAAGCCCTCCAGTTTGGGAATTCCGAAGCCACAATGCAGCACTCTGCCTGCCCTCCAGAAGAAAAAACTTTGCCCTATGCTGCTAATAAGAAACCCCAAATGATTATCTAATGCATGCCACTCGACTGTAAAGCAATTATACAGCCTACCCTGAATACGAATGCCCTGTCTGGCACAGCCTGAGACAAGACATCCCAAACGACACCTAGACAGCTGGCTCCAACCTGGACACAAGGGACCCGCTATGGCTGTAGTTCGTCATCTCTTCCCAACCTCGGTTTTCAGGCTTCAGATCCTAGACCTTATCTCCAATCACTGCCCAGGGGTGAACGTGATGCAGAAATTAGAATTCCTCCTTCCCCATTGCCAAAAAACCTTGTGGTTGGCATGTTGTCCAACGTTCAATGTGGGAAAACCTGCATTGTCGGAAATGCCCCGCCAGTGCTTGAGGGCTGCCTAGGGCACAGACATGCATTGTGACCTGTAGCGTGAGTCCCGTATTAAAGTAACGCCTCTCAGTGGCTGGACCAAGATCCTGCCTATGGGGCTTGTCATATCCATAGGCCCCCAGGCTTAACCAGAGAGCGAGTATTCCAGTTGTCAGTACCCACTGCTATGCTCCAGAATCCCTCTACTGGGGGGACACATGGAGCAGAAAAGAGGACTCTTCCCTTCCCACAGAATGACCCCAAACTCTTGGGGGCTGGACAAACTACCAGAGAGGGAGACTTCTACGACCCATGAGGCAACTCCTACATTAAACGGCCATTGTGGACAAAATATCCAGAGACAAAAGACTGAGCGACTGCCTCCCTCTCACCCTTCTTTCATATCCAGAGGAGCTCCCCTCACGGACTGTAGATCAGGCCTGCCATAACCTCGGCCCCAAACCTGAGCTGAGTTTGGGTTTTTGGATGTCTGTCTGCACAGCCGTGGCCCACACCGCCTTCAGGCTGGGGTCTCTGGAGCCACACCACAGAACTGTGCCTGCTCTCTCCTAAGAAACTGCCCGTTCCATTGGCCACAACTCTACAAAATAGTAGAAACCTCAAGGTCCCCAAGGACATCCCACCACCGCAAGCCGCACTGGACAAACAGGGGCATTATGACACCAGCTGAGCAAACTACTACCTCCATGCAGACACACAGACTGATATCCGCAGAGACAGAAGATTGAACCAGACAGGCCCCTAGGCCCTATTATGAACTCTGGCTTTGGTGTCCAGGTATCACTCCTCAGAGGCCTGGGTTCGAAGACCAGCATATGGGGCTATCCGGAGGCACCAGACATCACACCTCTCATATCCCCATGGAAAGCTTCCTTGTTGGAGTTGTGTCAAACCCTTCGGGTTGGAGAATCCTGCAGAGTCCCTTAGCTACTGCCACATTCCAAGGTCTCCATGGTCACCAACCCACATTATGACTCATCCTCAGGAAAGTCCATTTAAACTCAGCCTTCTGGGTAGCTCACCCAAGAGCCCGCAGATTGAGCGTGCCTTGTCTCGACCAGGCAATGGGAAGGTGAGTTGGCGTTTCTCGGCATCCATGCGTAGGCCCCTGCTCTCGAGTCTTTCTGTATGGGGCATCCTGGAACCATCCAATAGTACTCGACTGTCCTGAAGAAGGAAACTTTGAAGTTTGGAGCAGCTCACAACTCCCAGCGTAGGGAAACCTCCCTGACCTCATGACACAGCCACCCCCTTCAGGAAGGGGCCGTCATGGACACAAACTCCAGCTTGAGGCAACATCTGATACTCGACCTGACCACAGATGCAGGAGATCTCGATTCAGCCTCTGCACAGTGGGCCCAAAACTCGTGCTACCTTGTGTTTTCAGATTTCCTTCCTCACACTCCTTGCAAACATGTCCCCAAGACTTTGAATTCTGGAACTAAAATGCAGCCAATGCTGGCCCTCCAGAAGAAAAACGTTGCTCTATGGGGATCTCCATGAACCCCAAATGAGGATCAACCTGCTCGGTTCTCGACCTCATCCCAATTGGATTGTTCGGGTTGTCCATTCATCCCTCCCCAGAGCTCTGTTTTGGAATCCCTCTTTTGGTGGGACACCTGAGGTAACAAAACTAAAAGGACTCCTCCCATCCTTCAGATTGACACCAAACAATTGGGATTGGACCAAATTCACAGAGAGGAAGTCTCGTCCATGGCCCATGAGGACTCCCCGAGATTCCACAGCCATCGTTGACAACAAATCCAGAGACAAAAGTCTGAGCAAGCGCCTCACACTCGCTCTTTTTTCGTATCCCAAAGACTTCTCCTCACGGTCTGTGGATCTGGCCTGCCATACCTACTTCCCAAACCTAAGCCGAGTTTGTGTTTTCAGACTTCTGTCCCCACATTCCTGGCCCCCAGACCCTTCAGGCTGGGGCCCCTGGAGCCACACATCAGGACTGTGCCTGTCCATACCACGGGAATTCTGCGCATTCCATTGTCCACAATCGTACAAATTAGGAAAAAACTCCAGAGTCCCCAAGGACATCCCAATAATGTAGGCTGCCCAGGACAAATAAGGGTCATCTGAAACCAGCTGAGCATCTACCACTACTCAGCGTAGATGGATGTCCCCAGAGAAGAAGATTGAATCAGACAGGCCCCTAGGCCTGAATCAGATTCATTGCTTTTGGTTACATGTATCTCTCCTCAGAGGCCTGGTTTCGAATATTAGCATATGGGGATTTCATGAGGCAGTCATCAGAACAAATCTCTTCTCCACATGGGAAAATTATCCTTTGAAGATGTCTCAAAACCTCCAGTTAGGAGAATCCTTCAGGGCCTGTGTGCCACTGCCCCATTACAAGGTCTCCATAGACACAAAAACACATTAGGACCCATCCACAGGAGAGTCCATTTCAATTGAGCGTATTCGGTTGCTCCGCGAGATCCAGCAGATCTAACTTGTCTTGTTGCTAGGAGACAATTGGAATGTGAGGTGGCCTACCACGCCATCCATCCTTAAAACCCTGCTCGGAATCGTTGGCCTGGCTCCAACCAACAGGTCTCAATTGTCCTGCACAAGAAACTTTGCAGCTGGGAGCTTCTCAGAACTCCCATCGTCAGAGAACCCCCATGGCCACATGATCCCCCCCCCTTCATAAAGGGGCTCAGGGACAGAATGTCGAACCTGAGCTATCATCTGATCCTCGCCCTGACTTCAGATGCACGAGATCTCGTTTCAGGTCGGTAGATTGTGCCTTCCATGTCCTCACCCAGAAACCTAAGCCTAGCTTGTGTCCTCAGACTTCTGTCCACAGACTACTGTCTCACAAGCCCTACAGTTTGGCAAACCAGAACTACAATGCAGCACTCTACCTGCCCTGCAGAAGAAAATAAATTGCCCTCTGGGGCTACCTAGAAACCCCAAATGAAGATCATCAACCTGCACGACACTTGGCTATTCCCAAAATATATAGGATGACCTGGGCAATAAAGCCCTTTCTGAAAGAGCCTGAGCCTGGACCTCCTGGGCCCACCCAGACAGCTGGCTACAAACTGAGAACTTCAGACCCCCCATGGCCTTAGGTCGTTATCCCTTCCCAACCTCAGTTTTCAGGCTTCAGAACCTAGACCTTATCTCCAACCACTGCCCAGGTTTGAAAATGATGCAGAAATCAGAACTCCTTCCCGATGGCAGGAAAACTTGTGGTTGGCTTGTGGTCCAACGTTCAGTGTAGTGGAAACCAGTGTGTCCCTTGAGGCCCCGCCATTGCTCGTGGTCCAGATAGGTAGCAAAAACACATTGTGACCCTCAGCCTTAGCCCAGTCCTCAGGTAAGGCCTCTCAGTGGCTGGATGAAGAGACAGCATATTGGGCTTGCCATGCCCCTAGGCCCCAATATTTAGCCATAGTTCGTGTTGTCCCTTTGATCTTTCCCAGGGCTCTGCTTTGGAATTCTCTCTTTTGGTGGGACACCTGATGTAACAACCCTGAAAGGAGACCTCCATCCAACAGATTGACGAAAAACAATTGGGATCGGGTCGGGCCAAATCCACAGAGAGCAAGATTCGTCCATGGCCCAAAGGCCTCCTCGACAATCCACGGCCATCGCTGATACAAAATCCAGAGACAAAAGTCTAAGCAAGTGCCTCAGACTCGCACTATCTTCATATCCTGAAGATGTCTTCTCATGGTTTGTAGATCGGGCCTGCCATACCTACGTCCCCAAACATATGCTGAGTTTGTTTTTTCAGACTTCTGTCCTCAAAGTCCTGGGCCACATACCCTCCAGGCTGGGGACCCTGGAGCCACACATTAGGACTGTGCCTACCCAATCCATGGGAATTCTGCCCATTCCATTGTCCAAAATCGTACAAATTAGGAGAACCCTCCAAAGTCCCTGAGGCCATCCCAATAGTATAGGTCGCCCGGGACAAAAAAGGGCAGTCTGACACCAGCTGAGCATCTATCTCCACTCATACCCTAGAAGGATGTCCCCAGAGAAGAAGATTGAACCAGACAGGACCCTAGGCCAAAATCGGATCCATTGCTTTGGTTTACAGGCATGTCTCCTCAAAACCCTGGATTCCAATACCAGCATTGGGGTTTTCCTGAGGCACCAATCAGAACAAACCTCGTCTCCACAAGGAAACTTGTGCATGGGAGCTATGTCAAAAGCTTAGGAGAATACTTCAGGGTCCCGGTGCCACTGCCCCATTCCAAGGCCCTCATGGACACAAACACACATTAGACCCATCCTCAGGAAAGTCCATTTCAACTCAGCCACCCCGGTTGCTCCTGCAGAGCCATCAGATCTAAACTGATTTGTCGCTAGGAGACATTTGGAATGCGAGGCGGGCTTCCCAGGCATCCATCCTCGAACGTTGGTCTGGACTCATCCATATGGAATGTCCTGGAGCTGTCCAACAGGTCTCAATTGTCCCGCAGAAGGAATCCTAGGAGGGGGCATCCCACCACTCCCAACGTGGGAAAACCTCCACGGCCTCGAGTTTC
The DNA here is from genome assembly GCF_011764305.1 of Mustela putorius furo. NCBI lineage: Eukaryota > Metazoa > Chordata > Mammalia > Carnivora > Mustelidae > Mustela > Mustela putorius. The sequence continues at coordinate 196,146 of NW_025422071.1, forward strand.
GGCTCCCTTTATGAAGGGGCCGTCATGAACAGAAAATCCAAGCTGAGCCAACGTCTGTTCCTCGCTCTGACTTCAGATGCATGAGATATTGCTTCAGATCTTCAGGGGATACATTCTGTGCCCTCGCCATGAAACCCAACTCTAGCTGTCCCTAGGCCCCAATTTTAACCAGATTTCTGGTTGTCCAATCGCCCCTACCCAGGGCTCTACTCTGGAATCCCTCATTTGGTGGGACCCCTGAGTTTGAAAAACAAAACAAAACAAAACAACAACAACAAAAAAACGGACTTATTCCATACCACAGAATGACCCCAAACTCTTTGGACTGGGCCAACCCCCCAGGGAGTAAGACTCGTCCATTTCCCATGAAGTCACCCGGAAATTTCACGACCAAGAGTGACACGATATCCAGAGACAAAAACTTGAGCAGAGCTTCACACTCGCCCTTTTTTCATATCAGGAAGGGTTCTCCTCATGGTCTGTAGATCAGTCCTGCCATACCTATGACCCGAAATATAAGCCGAGTTTCTGTATTCAGACAACTGTCCAAACAGCCCTGGCACACACAGCCTATAGGCTTAGGCCCCTGGAGCCAAGAAGAGGACTGTACTTGCCCTCTCCAAGGGAATTCTGTGTGACCATTCCAATGGCCAAACGCTACTAATAAGATAAACCTCCAAAGTCCCTGAGGTATCCCAATAGTGGTGGCTACCCTGGACAAACAGGAGCAATCTGAGCCCATCTGAGAACTTACCTGCACTCAAACTTGTAGACGGATATCCCCAGTGGTAAAAAGGAACGAACAGGCCCCTAGGCCCTAATCGGATCCATTGCTTTGGTTTCAAGGCATCTCTCCTCAGAGACCTGGATTTCAGTACCAGCATATGACTGTTTCTTGACTGACCCATCAGAACAAATCTCATCTACACATGGGAAACTTGCACGTGGGAGCGATATCAAACCTCTGTTTAGTAGAACCCTTCATGGCCCCAGTGCCACCGCGTCATTCCAAGGTATCCATAGACACAAAAACACATTAGGACCCATCCACAGGAGAGTCCATTTCAACTCAGCGTATTCGGTTGCTCCGCGAGATCCAGCAGATCTAACTTGTCTTGTTGCTAGGAGACAATTGGAATGCGAGGTGGCCTACCCCGCCATCCATCCTTAGAACCCTGCCCGGAATCGTTGGACTGGAGCCAACCAACAGGTCTCACTTGTCCTGCAGAAGAATCTTTACAGTTGGGAGCTTCTCACAACTCCCATCGTGAGAAAACACCCATGGCCTCGTGATCCCCCCCCTTCATGAAGGGGCCCTCAGGGACATAAGGTCTAAACTGAGTGATTGTCTGATCCTCACCCTGACTTCAGATGCACGAGATCTCGGTTCAGATATGTAGATTGTGCCTGCGATGTCCTCAACAGAAACCTAAGCCTAGCTTGTGTCTTCAGACTTCCATCCTCAGATAATCGCCCACAAGCCCTCCAGAATTATAATGCAGCACTCTCCCTGCCATCCAGAAGACAAACATTGCATTCTGGGGCTACCCAGAAACCCCAAATGAAGATCAACTTGCACGCCACTTGGTTGTACCCAAAATATATAGGCTGACCTGGGCAATAATGCCCTTTCTGACAGAGGCTGAGCCTGGACCTCCAGGCTCATCCATACAGCTGGCCGCTCACTGAGCACATCGGACCAGCCATTGCCTTAGGTCATTATCTCTTCCCAGCCTCGGTTTTCAGGATTTAGAATCTAGACCATATCTCCAATCACTGCCCATGTTTGAAAATGATGCAGAAATCAGAACTCCTTCCCGATGGCAAGAAACCTTGTGTTAGGCTTGTTGTATAATGTTCAGTGTAGTGGATACCTGTGTGTCCGATGAGACCCCACCATTGCTCGCGGGCCACATAGGTGGCAAACACACATTGTGACCCTCAGCCTTAGCCCAGTCCTCAGGTAAGGCCTCTCAGTGGCTGGATGAAGAGACAGCATATATGGGGCTTGCGATGCCCATAGGCCCCAATTTTTAACCATAGTTCGTGTTGTCCCTTCACTCTTCCCCAGGGCTCTGCATTGGAATTCCGCTTTTGGTCGGACACCTGAGGGTATCAACCCTGAAAGGAGTACTCCATCCAGCAGATTGACGAAAAACAATTGGGATTTGGGCCAAATCCACGGAGAGCAAGATACGTCCATGCCCCATGAGGCCTCCTCGACATTCCACGACCATCGCTGATACAAAATCCAGAGACAAAAGCCTGAGCAAGCGCCTCAGACTCGCACTATCTTCATATCCTGAAGATGTCTTCTCATGGTTGTACATTGGGGCCTGCCATACCTACGTCCCCAAACATATGCTGAGTTTGTGTTTTCAGACTTCTGTCCTCAAAGTCCTGGGCCACACACCATCCAGGCTGGGGACCCTGGAGCCACACATTAGGACTGTGCCTACCCAATCCACGGGAATTCTGCCCATTCCATTGTCCAAAATCGTACAAATTAGGAGAACCCTCCAAAGTCCCTGAGGCCATCCCAATAGTATAGGTCACCCGGGACAAAAAAGTCAGTCTGTCACCAGCTGAGCATCTCTACCTCCACTCATACCCTAGATGGATGTCCTCAGAGAAGAAGATTGAACCAGACAGGACCCTAGGCCAAAATCGGATCCATTGCTTTGGTTTACAGGCATGTCTCCTCAAAACCCTGGGTTCTAATACCATAATTGGGGTTTTCCTGAGGCACCCATCAGAACAAACCTCCTCTCCACAAGGAAACATGTGCATGGGAGCTATTTCAAAAGCTTAGGAGAATACTTCAGGGTCCCAGTGCCACTGCCCCATTCCAAGGCCCTCATGGACACAAACACACATTAGACCCATCTTCAGGAAAGTCCATTTCAACTCAGCCACCCCGGTTGCTCCCGCAGAGCCATCAGATCTAAACTGTCTTTTCCCTAGGAGACAATTGGAATGCGAGGGTGGGCTTCCCAGGCATCCATCCTCGAACATTGGTCTGGATTCATCCATATGGGATGTCCTGGAGCTGTCCAACAGGTCTCAATTGTCCCACAGAAGGAATCCTAGGAGGGGGCCTTCCACCACTCCAAACGTGGGAAAACCTCCATGGCTTCGAGATTCGGCTCCCTTCATGAAGGGGCCGTCATGAACAGAAAATCCAAGCTGAGCCAACGTCTGATCCTCGCTCTGACTTCAGATGCATGAGATATTGCTTCAGATCTTCAGGAGGTACATGCCGTGCCCTAGTCCCCGAATCCCAAGTCTAGCTTGTTTTCTCAGAATTCCGTCCTCACACTCCTGGCCCCGAAGCCCACAAGTTTGGCAATACCGGACCATCATTGCAGCACTCTACCTGCCCTCTATAAAACAAAATATTGCCTAATGAGCTACCCGGGAACATTAAATGAGAATAAACCTACACGGCACTCGAATGTACCCATATTATATAGTCTAACCTGGGCAGTAATGCACGGTCTGACACAACCTGAGCCGGGACACCTGATCCTGAGCAACACCCAGACACTGACGGCACCCTGAGACCCTAAGACCCGCAGTGGCCTTAGGTCATCATTTCTTCCCTACTTAAGTATTCAGGCTTCAGAACCTAGACCTTATCTCCAATCACTGTCCCAGGGGTGAGTGTGATGCAGAAATCAGAACTCCTCTTTATCCACGACAAGAAACCTTGTGGTTGCCATGTTGTCCAAGGTTCAGTGTAGGAGAAACAAGCATTCACCCTGAGGTCCCGCCCATTATTGAGTGCGACGAGAGGGCATAAACACGCATTGTGACCCTCAGCATGAGTCCTGTCATCTAGTAAGTCATTTCAGTGTCTAGAACATTAGATGCCATAATGGTTTGACATGCCCCTAAGCCCCAAATTTAAACCAGATTTCTTTTGTCCATTCGCCCCTCCCCAGGGCTCTACTCTGGAATCCCTCATTTGGTTAGACAACTGAGTTTGAAAAAACAAAACAAAACAAAACAAAGCAACAACACAACAAAAAAAACGGACTTCTTCCATCCCACAGAATGACCCCAAACTCTTGGACGGGGCCAAACCTCCCAGAGAGTAAGACTCGTCCATTTCCCATGAAGTCACCCGGATATTTCATGACCATGAATGGCACGATATCCTGAGATAAAAACTTGAGCAAGAGCGCCTCACACTCGCCCTTTTTTCATATCCCGAAGAGTTCTCCTCATGGTCTGTAGATCAGTCCTGCCATACCTATGACCCGAAACATAATCCGAGTTTGTGTTTTCAGACAACTGTCCAAACAGCCCAGGCCTACACACCCTGCAGGCTCAGGCCCCTGGAGCCAACTTGAGGACTGTACTTGCCCTCTCCAAGGGGAATTCTGTGTGGCCATTGCAATGGCCACAACCCCTCCTAATAGGATAAACCTCCAAAATCCCTGAGGCCATCCCAATAATTGGTGGCTTCCCAGGACAAACAGGAGCAATCTGAGCCCATCTGAGAACCTACCTGCACTCAGACTCGTAGACTGATATCCCCAGAGGTAAAAAGGAACGAACAGGCCCCTAGGCACATATCGGATTCATTGCTTTGGTTTCCAGGCATCTTCCTCAGAGGCCTGGATTTCAGTACCAGCATATGGCTGTTTCTTGACTGACCAATCAGAACAAATCTCATCTACACATGGGAAAAATGCACGTGGGAGATTGTGTCGGTGACAAGCCTCTTTTTAGGAGAAAACCTTCAAGGCCCCAGTGCCACCGCTTCATGCCAAGGTCTCCATAGACACAAAAACACATTAGGAAACCATCCACAGGAGAGTCCATTTCAACTCAGCATATTCGGTTGCTCCGCGAGATCCAGCAGATCTAAATTGTCTTGTTGCTAGGAGACAATTGGAATGCGAAGTGGGCCTACCCCCGCCATCCATCCTTAGAACCCTGCCTCGGAATCGTTGGCCTGGAGCCAACCAACAGGTCTAAATTTTCCTGCAGAAGAATCTTTGCAGTTGGGAGCTTCTCACAACTCCCATCGTGAGAAACCCCCATGGCCTCGTGATCCCCCCGCCTTCATGAAGGGGCCATCAGGGACATAAAGTCCAACCTGAGAAATAGTCTGATCCTCACCCTGACTTCAGATGCACGAGATCTCGATTCAGGTCTGTATATTGTGCCTGCCATGTCCTCACCCAGAAACCTAAGCCAAGCTGGTGTCTCTCAGACTTCCGTCCTCAGACTAATGGCCCACAAAGCCCTCCAGTTTGGCAATCCAGAATTACAATGCAGCACTCTGCTTGCCCTCCAAAAGAAAAAACATTGCCCTCTGGCGCTACCCAGAAACCCCCAAATGAAGATCAACCTGCACGCCACTTCTTTTGTTGTACCCAAAATATATAGGCTGACCTGGGCAATAATGCCCTTTCTGACAGAGCCTGAGCCTGGACCTCCTGGCCCCACCCAGACAGCTTACCGCTCACTGAGCACATCGGACAGCCATTGCCTTAGGTCGTTCATCTCTTCTCAATCTCGGTTTTCAGGCTTCAGATCCTAGACCTTATCTCCAATCACTGCCCAGGGTTGAAAATGATGCAGAAATCAGAACTCTTTTCCCAATGGCAAGAAACTTGTGGTTGGCATGTTGTCCAACGTTCAGTGTAGTTGAAAACAGTGTGTCGGATGAGCCCCCGCCATTGCCTTGCGGGCCCACACATAGGTCACAAAACTCACATTGTGACCCTCAGCCTTAGCCCAGTCCTCAGGTAAGGCCTCTCAGTGGCTGGATGGACGAGAGACAGCATATTGGGCTTGCCATGCCCATAGGCCCCAATTTTTAACGATAGTTTTGTGTTGGTCCCTTCTGTCTTCCCCAGGGCTCTGCTTTGGAATTCCTCTTTTGGTGGGACACCTGAGGTAACAAACCTGAAAGGAGTCCTCCCATCCCACAGATTGACGAAAAAAAAAACAATTTTGGGATCGGGCCAAATCCACAGAGAGCAAGATTCGTCCATGGCCCATGAGGCCTCTCCAACATTCCACGGCCATCGCTGATACAAAATCCAGAGACAAAAACCTGAGCAAACCTCCTCAGACTCGCTCATTCTTCATATCCTGAAGAGTTCTTCAGATAAGAACCTACACGGCACTCGAATGGCACCCAAAATATATAGTCAAACCTGGGCACTAATGCACTGTCTGAAACAAACCTGAGCCCGGACCTCGTGAACAACACCCAGACAGCTGACCGCACACACTGAGCACATCAGACCCGCCATGGCCTTAGGTCATCATCTCTTCCCTACCTCAGTTTTCAGGCTTTCAGAACCTAGACCTTATCTCCAATCACTGCCCAGGGGTGACTGTGATTTTGCAGAAATCAGAACTCTTCCTTACCCATGGCAAGAAACCTTGTGGTTGGCATATTGTCCAACGTTCAGTGTAGGAGAAACCAGCATTCACCCTGAGGCCCCGCCCATTCTTGAGTGCGACGAGGGCATAAACACGCATTGTGACCCTCAGCGTGAGTCCTGTCCTCTAGTACGTCCTCTCAGGGCTGGACCATTAGATGTCATAATGGGCTTGACATGTCCCTAGGCCCCACATTTTTAACCAGATTTCTGGTTGTCCAGTCGCCGCCCCTCCCCAGGGCTCTACTCTGGAATCCCTCATTTGGTGGGGACACCTGAGGTTGAAAAACAAAAAAAAACAAATCAACAACAACAGAACAACGGACTTCTTCCATCCCACAGAATGAACCCCAAACTCCTTGGACGGGGCCAAACCCCCAGAGAGTAAGACTCGGTCCATTTCCCATGAAGTCACCCGGAAATTTCACGACCATTAGAGTGACACGATATCCAGAGACAAAAACTTGAGCAAGAGCCTCACACTCGCCCTTTTTTCATATCCCGAAGTAGTTATCCTCATGGTCTGTAGATCAGTCCTGCCATACCTAATGACCCGAAACATAAGCCGAGTTTGTGTTTTCAGACAACTGTCCAAACAGCCCTGACGCCTACACACCTACAGGCTCAGGCCCCTGGAGCCAAACCTGACGAACTGTGCTTGCCCTCTCCAAGGGAATTGTATGTGCCCATTCCAATGGCCACAACCCTACTAATAGGATAAACCCTCCAAAGTCCCTGAGGCCATCCCCAATATTTTGTGGCTTCCCAGGACAAAACAGGGGCAATCTGGGGGCCCATCTGAGCACCTACCGGCACTCAGACCCGTAGACTGATGTCCCCAGAGGTAAAAAAGGAACGAACAGGCCCCTAGGCACTATATCGGATCCATTGCTTTGGTTTCCAGGCATCTCTCCTCAGAGGCCTGGATTTCAATAACAGCATATGGCTGTTTCTTGACTCACCCATCAGAACCAAATCTCATCTACACATGGGAAACTTGCACGATGGAGCTGTGTGAAAGCCTCTCTTTAGGAGAACCCTTCAGGGCCCAGTGGCCACCGCTTCATTCCAAGGTCTCCATAGACACAAAATCATATTAGGACACATCCACGGAGAGAGTCAATTCAACTCAGCCTCCTCGGTTGCTCCCCCAGATCCAGCAGATCTAACCTGTCTTGTTGCTTGGAGACAATTGGAATGCGAGGTGGGCTACCCCAGCCATCCATCCTTAGAACCCTGCTCGGAATCGTTTGTCCTGGAGCCAAACAACAGGTCTCAATTGTCCTGCAGAAGAATCTTTGCAGTTGGGAGCTTCTCACAACTCCCATCGTGGGAAACCCCATGGCCTCGTGATCCACTCCCCCCCTTCAAGAAGGGGCCATCAGGGACAGAATGTCCAACTGAGCGATCGTCTGATCCTCGCCCTGACTTCAGATGCACGAGATCTCGATTCAGGTCTGGTAGATTGTGCCTGCCATATCCTCACCCAGAAACCTAGGCTAGGCTTAGCTTGGTTTTCTCAGACTTCCGTTCCTCAGACTACTGGCCCACAAGCCCTCCAGTTTTGCAATCCAGAACTACAATGCAGCACTCTGCCTGCCCTCCAGAAGAAAAACATTGCCCTCTGGGGCTACCAGAAACCCCAAATGAGGATCAACTACCTGCACGCCATTCGGCTGGTACCCCAAATATATAGGCTGACCTGGGCACTAATGTCCCTTTCTGACACAGCCTGGGCCTGGACCTCCTGGCCCCACCCCACCCCAGACAGCTGGGCCGGCACACTGAGCACATCGGACCCGCCATGGCCTTAGGTCGTCATCTCTTCTCAACCTCGGTTTTCAGGCTTCAGAACCTAGACCTTATCTCCAATCACGGCCCGGGGTTTGAAAAATGATGCAGAACTCAGAACTCTTTTCCCCATGGCAAGAAACCTTGTGGTTGGCATGTTGTCCAAGGTTTTCAGTGTAGTTGAAACCCAGTGTGTGGCCCATGAGGCCCCGACCATGCTTGCTGGGGCCACATTGTCACAAACACACATTGTGACCCTCAGCCTGAGCCCAGTCCTCAGGTAAGGCCTCTCAGTGGCTGGATGGAGAGAGACATCATATTGGGCTTTTGCCATGCCCCTAGGCCCCAATTTTTAACCGTATTAGTTCGGGAATGTCCCTTTTCACTCTTCCCCAGGGCTCTGCTTTGGAATTCCTCTTTTGGTGGGACACCTGAGGTAACAAACCTGAAAGGAGTCCTCCCATCCCACAGATTGACGAAAAACAATTGGGATCGGGCCAAATCCCCACAGAGAGCAAGATTCGTCCATGGCCCCATGAGGCCTCCCCAACATTCCACGGCCATCGCTGATACAAAATCCAGAGACAAAAGCCTGAGCACGCGCCTCAGACTCGCTCATTTTCTTCATATCCTGAAGAGTTTTCTTCAGATAAGAACCCTACACGGCACTCGAAGAGCACCCAAAATATATAGTCTAACCTGGGCACTAATGCACTGTCTGACAACCTGAGCCCGGATCCTCGTGACCAACACCCAGACAGCTGACCGCACACTGAGCACATCAGACCCGCCATGGCCTTAGGTCATCATCTCTTCCCTACCTCAGTTTTCAGGCTTCAGAACCTAGACCTTATTATCTCCAATCACTGCCCCACGGGTCACTGTGATGCAGAAATCAGAAACTCTTCCTTTACCCATGGCAAGAAACCCTTGTGGTTGGCATGTTGTCCAACGTTCAGTGTAGGAGAAACCAGCATTCACCCTGAGGCCCCCGCCCCATTCTTGAGTGCGACGAGGGCATAAACACGCATTGTGACCCTCAGCGTGAGTCCTGTCCTCTAGTACGTCCTCTCAGTGGCTGGACCATTAGATGTCATAATGGGCTTGACATGTCCCCTAGGCCCCAATTTTTAACCAGATTTCTGGTTGTCCAGTCGCCCCTCCCCAGGGCTCTACTCTGGAATCCCTCATTTGGTGGGACACCTGAGGTTGAAAAACAAAAAAAAACAAATCAAACAACAACAGAACAACGGACTTCTTCCATCCCACAGAATGACCCCAAACTCTTTGGACGGGGCCAAAACCCCCAGAGAGTAAGACTCGTCCATTTCCCATGAAGTCACCCGGAAATTTTCACGACCATGAGTGACACGATATCCAGAGACAAAAAACTTGAGCAAGAGCCTCACACTCGCCCTTTTTTTTTCATATCCCGAAGAGTTCTCCTCATGGTCTGTAGATCAGTCCTGCCCATACCTATGACCCGAAAACATAAGCCGAGCTTTGTGTTTTCAGACAACTGTCCAAAGAGCCCTGGCCTACACACCCTACAGGCTCAGGCCCCTGCTAAGCCAAACCTGACGACTGTGCTTGCCCTCTCCAAGGGAATTGTATGTGCCCATTCCAATGGCCACAACCCCTACTAATAGGATAAACCCTCCAAAGTCCCTGAGGCCATCCCAATATTTGTGGCTTCCCAGGACAAACAGGGGCAATCTGGGCCCATCTGAGCACCCTACCGGCACTCAGACCCGTAGACTGATGTCCCCAGAGGTAAAAAGGAACGAACAGGCCCCTAGGCACCTATCGGGATCCATTGCTTTGGTTTTCCAGGCATCTCTCTCCTCAGAGGCCTGGATTTCAATAACAGCATATGGCTGTTTCTTGACTCACCCATCAGAACAAATCTCATCTACACATGGGAAACTTGCACGATGGAGCTGTGTGAAAGCCTCTCTTTAGGAGAAACCCTTCAGGGCCCCAGTGCCACCCGCTCATTCCAAGGTCTCCATTAGACACAAAATCATATTAGGACACATCCACGAGAGAGTCCCATTTCAACTCAGCCTCCTCGGTTTGCTCCCCCAGATCCAGCAGATCTAACCTGTCTTGTTGCTTGGAGACAATTGGAATGCGAGGTGGGCTACCCAGCCATCCATCCTTAGAACCCTGCTCGGAATCGTTGTCCTGGAGCCAACCAACAGGTCTCAATTTTCCTGCAGAAGAATCTTTGCAGTTGGGAGCTTCTCACAACTCCCATCGTGGGAAAAACCCCATGGCCTCGTGATCCACGCCCCCTTCAAGAACGGGCCATCAGGGACAGAATTTCAAACCTGAGCGATCGTCTGATCATCGCCCTGACTTCATATGCACGAGATCTCGATTCAGGTCTGAAGATTTTGCCTTCCATATCCTCACCCAAAAACCTAGGCCTAGCTTGGGTTCTCAGACTTCCGTCCTCAGACTACTGGTCCACAAGCCCTCCAGTTTGGCAAACCAGAACTACAATGCAGAACTCTACCTGCCATCCAGAAGAAAAACATTGCCCTCTGGAGCTATACAGAAACCCCAAATGAGGATCAACCTGCTCGGAATTCGGCTGTAACCCAAATATAGAGGCTGACCTGGGCACTAATACCCTTTCTGACACAGCCTGAGACTGGACCTCCTGGCCCCACCCAGACCCGTGGCTGCACACTGAGCACATCGGACCCGCCATGGCTTAGGTCGTCATCTCTTCTCAACCTCGGTTTTCAGGCTTCAGAACCTAGACCTTATCTCCAATCACGGCCCGGTTTTTGAAAAATGATGCAGAAATCAGAACTCTTTCCCCATGGGCAAGAAACCTTGTGGTTGGCATGTTGTCCAAGGTTCAGTGTACTTGTGAAACCAGTGTGGCCCATGAGGCCCCGCCCATGCTTGCGGGGCCACATTGGTCACAAACACACATTGTGACCCTCAGCCTGAGCCCAGTCCTCAGGTAAGGCCTCTCAGTGGCTGGATGGAGAGACAGCATATTGGTCTTGCCATGCCCCTAGGCCCCAATTTTTTTAACCATAGTTCGGGTTGTCCCTTCACTCTTCCTCTTCCCCAGGGCTCTGCTTTGGAATTCCTCTTTTGGTGGGACACCTGAGGTAACAAACCTGAAAGGAGTCCTACCATCCCACAGATTGACGAAAACAATTGGGATCGGCCCAGTCCACAGAGAGCAAGATTCGTCCATGGCCCATGAGGCCTCCCCAACATTCCACGGCCATCGCTGATACAAAATCCAGAGACAAAAGCCTGAGCACGCGCCTCAGACTCGCTCATTCTTCATATCCTGAAGAGTTCTTCAGATAAGATTTTACACGGCACTCGAATGCACCCAAATTATATATAGTCTAACCTGGGCACTAATGCACTGTCCTGACAACCTGAGCCCGGACCTCGTGACCAAACACCCAGACAGCTGACCGCACACTGAGCACATCAGACCCGCCATGGCCTTAGGTCATCATCTCTTCCCTACCTCAGTTTTTTCAGGCTTCAGAACCTAGACCTTATCTCCAATCACTGCCCAGGGGTGACTGTGATGCAGAAATCAGAACTCTTCCTTACCCATGGCAAGAAACCTTGTGGTTGGCATGTTGTCCAACGTTCAGTGTAGGAGAAAGGAACATTCACCCTAAGGCCCCCGCCCATTCTTGAGTGCGACGAGGGCATAAACACGCATTGTGACCCTCAGCGTGAGTCCTGTCCTCTAGTACGTCCTCTCGAGGGCTGGACCATTAGAAGTCATAATGGGCTTGACATGTCCCCAGGCCCAAATTTTTAACCAGATTTCTGGTTGTCTACTCGCCCCTCCCCAGGGCTCTACTCTGGAATCCCTCATTTGGTGGGACACCTGAGGTTGAAAAACAAAACAAAACAAATCAACAACAACAGAACAACGGACTTCTTCCATCCCACAGAATGACCCCAAACTCTTTGGACGGGGCCAAACCCCAGAGACTAAGACTCGTCCATTTCCCATGAAGTCACCCGGAAATCTCACGACCATGAGTGACACGATATCCAGAGACAAAAACTTGAGCAAGAGCCTCACACTCGCCGTTTTTTCATATCCCAAATTGTTCTCCTCGTGGTCTGTAGATCAGTCCTGCCATACCTATGACCGGAAACATAAGCCGAGTTTGTGTTATCAGACAAGTGTCCAAACAGCCCTGGCCTTCACACCCTACAGGGTAGGCCTCTAGAGCCAAACCTGACGACTTTGCTTCCCCTCTCCAAGGGAATTGTATGTACCCATTCCAATGGCCATAACCCTACTAAGAGGATAAACCTCCAAAGTCCCTGAGGCCATCCCAATATTTGTGGCTTCCCAGGACAAACGGGGGCAATCTGGGCCCATCTGAGCACCTACCTGCCCACAGACCCGTAGACGATGTCCCCAGAGGTAAAAAGGAAAGAACAGGCCCCTAGGCACCTATCGGATCCATTGCTTTGGTATCCAGGGATCTCTCCTCAGAGGCCTGGATTTCAATAACAGCATATGGCTTTTTCTTGACTCACCCATCAGAACAAATCTCATCTACACATGGGAAACTTGCACGATGGAGCTGTGTGAAAGCCTCTCTTTAGGAGAACCCTTCAGGGCCCCAGTGCCACCGCTTCATTCCAAGGTCTCCATAGACACAAAATCATATTAGGACACATCCACGGGAGAGTCCATTTCAACTCAGCCTCCTCGGTTGCTCCCCCAGATCCAGCAGATCTAAACTGTCTTGTTGCTTGGAGACAATTGGAATGCGAGGTGGGCTACCCAGCCATCCATCCTTAGAACCCTGCTCGGAATCGTTGTCCTGGAGCCAACCAACAGGTCTCAATTGTCCTGCAGAAGAATCTTTGCAGTTGGGAGCTTCTCACAACTCCCATCGTGGGAAAACCCCCATGGCCTCGTGATCCACCCCCCCTTCAAGAAGGGGTCATCAGGGACAGAATGTCGAACCTGAGCGATCGTCTGATCCTCGCCCTGACTTCAGATGCACGAGATCTCGATTCAGGTCTGTAGATTGTGCGTGCCATATCCTCACCCAGAAACCTAGGCCTAGCTTGATTCTCAGATATCCGTCCGCAGACTACTGGCCCACAAGCGCTCCAGTTTGGCAATCCAGAACTACAATGCAGCACTCTCCCTGCCCTCCAGAAGAAAAACATTGCCCTCTGGGGCTACCCACAATCCCCAAATGAGGATCAACCTGCACGCCATTCAGATGTACCCCAAATATATAGGCTGACCTGGGCACTAATGCCCTTACTGACACAGCCTGAGCCTGGACCTCCTGGCCCCACCCAGACAGCTGACCGCACACTGAGCTCATCAGACCCGCCATGGCCTTAGGTCATCATCTCTTCCCTACCTCAGTTTTCAGGCTTCAGAACCTAGACCTTATCTCCAATCATTGCCCAGGGGTGACTGTGATGCAGAAATCAGAACTCTTCCTTACCCATGGCAAGAAACCTTGTGGTTGGCATGTTGTCCAACGTCAGTGTAGGAGAAACCAGCATTCAGCCTGAGGCCCCGCCAATTCTTGAAGGCGACATTGGCATAAACACGCATTGTGACCCTCAGCGTGAGTCCTGTCCTCTAGTACGTCCTCTCAGTGGCTGGACCATTAGATGTCATAATGGGCTTGACATGTCCCTAGGCCCCAATTTTTAACCAGATTTCTGGTTGTCCAGTCGACCCTCCCCAGGGCTCTACTCTGGAATCCCTCATTTGGTTGGACACCTGAGGTTGAAAAATCAAACAAAACAAATCAACAACAACAGAGCAACGGACTTCTTCCATCCCACAGAATGACCTCAAACTCTTTGGACGGGGCCAAACCCCCAGAGAGTAAGACTCGTCCATTTCCCATGAAGTCACCCGGAAATTTCACGACAATGAGTGACACAATATCCAGAGACAAAAACTTGAGCAAGAGCCTCACACTCGCCATTTTTTCATATCCGGAAGAGTTCTCCTCATGGTCCGTAGAACAGTCTTGCCATACCTAAGACCCGAAACATAAGCCGAGTTTGTGTTTTCAGACAACTGTCCAAACAGCCCTGGCCTACACACCCTACATGCTCTGGCACCTGGACTCAAACCTGACGACTGTGCTTGCCCTCTCCAAGGGAATTGTATGTGCCCATTCCAATGGCCACAACCCTACTAATTGGATAAACCTCCAAAGTCCCTGAGGCCATCCCAATATTTGTGGCTTCCCAGGACAAACAGGGGCAATCTGGGCCCATCTGAGCACCAACCGACACTCAGACCCGGAGACTGATATCCCCAGTGGTAAAAAGGAACGAAGAGGGCCCTAGGCACCTATCGGATCCATTGCTTTGGTTTCCAGGCATCTCTCCTCAGAGGCCTGGATTTCAATAACAGCATATGGCTGTTTCTTGACTCACCCATCAGAACAAATCTCATCTACACATGGGAAACTTGCACGATGAATCTGGGTGAAATCCTCTCTTTAGGAGAACCCTTCAGGGCCCCTGTGCCACCGCTTCATTCCAAGTCCTCCATAGATACAAAATTATATTAGGACACATCCTCGGGAGAGTCCATTTCAACTCAGCGTCCACGGTTGCTCCCCCAGATCTAGCAGATCTAAACTGTCTTGTTGCTTGGAGACAATTGGAATGCGAGGTGGGCTACCCAGCCATCCATCCTTAGAATCCTGCTCGCAATCATTGTCCTGGAGCCAACCAACAGGTCTCAATTGTCCTGCAGAAGAATCATTGCAGTTGGTAGCTTCTCACAACTCCCATCGTGGGAAAACCCCCATGGCCTCGTGATCCACCCCTCCCCCTTCAAGAAGGGGCCTTCAGGGACAGAATGTCCAACCTGAGCGATCGTCTGATCCTCTGACTTCAGATGCTCGAGATCTCGTTTCCGGTCTGTAGATTGTGCCTGCCATATCCTCACCCAGAAACCTAGGCCTAGCTTGGATTCTCAACTTCCGTCCTCAGACTACTGGCCCACAAGCCCTCCAGTTTGGCAATCCAGAACTACAATGCTGCACTCTGCCTTTCCTCCAGATGAAAAACATTGCCCTCTCGGGCTAAGCAGAAACCCCAAATGAGGATCAACCTGCACGCCATTCGGATGTACCCCAAATATATAGGCTGACCTGGGCACTAATGCCCTTTCTGACACAGCCTGAGCCTGGACCTCCTGGCCCCACCCAGACAGATGGCCGCACAGTGAGCACATCGGACCCGCCATGGCCTTAGGTTGTGATCTCTTCTCAACCTCGGTTTTCAGGCTTCAGAACCTAGACCTTATCTCCAATCATGGCCCGGGTTTGAAAATGATGCAGAAATCAGAACTCTTTCCCTATGGCAAGAAACCTTGTGGTTGGCATGTTGTCCAAGGTTCAGTGTACTTGAAACCAGTGTGGCCCATGAGACCCCGCCCAAGCTTGCGGGCCACATTGGTCACAAACACACATTGTGACCCTCAGCCTGAGCCCAGTCCTCAGGTAAGGCCTCTCAGTGGCTGGATGGAGAGACAGCATATTGGGCTTGCCATGCCCCTAGGCCCCAATTTTTAACCACAATTCGGGTTGTCCCTTCACTTTTCCCCAGGGCTCTGCTTTGGAATTCCTCTTTTGGTGGGACACCTGAGGTAACAAACCTGAAAGGAGTCCTCCCATTCCACATATTGATGAAAAACAATTGGGATCGGGCCAAATCCACAGAGAGCAAGATTCGTGCATGGCCCATGAGGCCTCCCCAACATTCCATGGACATCGCTGATACAAAATCCAGAGACAAAAGCCTGAGCACGCGCTTCAGACTCTTTCATTCTTCATATCCTGAAGAGTTTTTCAGATAAGGACCTACACGGCACTCGAATGCACCCAAAATATATAGTCTAACCTGGGCACTAATGCACTGTCTGACATCCTGAGCCCGGACCTCGTGACCAACACCCAGACAGCTGACCGCACACTGAGCACATCAGACCCGCCATGGCCTTAGGTCATCATCTCTTCCCTACCTCAGTTTTCAGGCTTCAGAACCTAGACCTTATCTCCAATCACTGCCCAGGGGTGACTGTGATGCAGAAATCAGAACTCTTCCTTACCCATGGCAAGAAACCTTGTGGTTGGCATGTTGCCAACTTTCAGTGTAGGAGAAACCAGCCTTCACCCTGAGGCCCCGCCCATTCTTGAGTGTGATGAGGGCATAAACACGGATTGTGACCCTAAGCGTGAGTCCTGTCCTCTAGTACGTCCTCTCAGTGGCTGGACCATTAGATGTCATAATGGGCTTGACATGTCCCTGGGCCCCAATTTTTAACCAGATTTCTGGTTCTCCAGTCGACCCTCCCCAGGGCTCTACTCTGGAATCCCTCATTTGGTGGGACACCTGAGGTTGAAAAACAAAACAAAACAAATCAACAGCAACAGAACAATGGACTTCTTCCATCCCACAGAATGACCTCAAACTCTTTGGACGGGGCCAAACCCCCAGAGACTAAGACTCGTCCATTTCCCATGAAGTCACCCGGAAATTTCACGACCATGAGTGACACGATATCCATAGACAAAAACTTGAGCAAGAGCCTCACACTCGCCCTTTTTTCATATCCCGAAGAGTTCTCCTCATGGTCCGTAGAACAGTCCTGCCATACCTATGACCCGAAACATAAGCCGAGTTTGTGTTTTCAGACTACTGTCCAAACAGCCCTGGCCTACACACCCTACAGGCTCAGGCCCCTGGAGCCAAACCTGACGACTGCGCTTGCCCTCTCCAAGGGAATTCTATGTGCCCATTCCATTAGCCACAACCCTATAAAAGGATAAACCTCCAAAGTCCCTGAGGCCATCCCAATATTTGTGGCTTCCCAGGACAAACAGGGGCAATCTGGGCCCATCTGAGCACCAACCGGCACTCAGACACGGAGACTGATATCCCCAGAGGTAAAAAGGAACGAACAGGCCCCTAGGCACCTATCGGATCCATTGATTTGGTTTCCAGGCATCTCTCCTCAGAGGCCTGGATTTCAATAACAGCATATGGCTGTTTCTTGACTCACCCATCAGAACAAATCTCATCTACACATGGGAAACTTGCACGATGAATCTGGGTGAAATCCTCTCTTTAGGAGAACCCTTCAGGGCCCCTGTGCCACCGCTTCATTCCAAGTTCTCCATAGATACAAAATTATATTAGGACACATCCTCGGGAGAGTCCATTTCAACTCAGCGTCCACGGTTGCTCCCCCAGATCTAGCAGATCTAAACTGTCTTGTTGCTTGGAGACAATTGGAATGCGAGGTGGGATAACCAGCCATCCATCCTTAGAACCCTGCTCGGAATCGTTGTCCTGGAGCCAACCAACAGGTCTCAATTGTCCTGCAGAAGAATCTTTGCAGTTGGGAGCTTCTCACAACTCCCATCGTGGGAAAACACCCATGGCCTCGTGATCCACCCCCCCCTTCAAGAAGGGGCCTTCAGGGACAGAATGTCCAACCTGAGCGATCGTCTGATCCTCTGACTTCAGATGCTCGAGATCTCGATTCAGGTCTGTAGATTGTGCCTGCCATATCCTCACCCAGAAACCTAGGCCTAGCTTGGGTTCTCAGACTTCCGTCCTCAGACTACTGGCCCACAAGCCCTCCAGTTTCGCAATCCAGAACTACAATGCTGCACTCTGCCTTTCCTCCAGAAGAAAAACATTGCCCTCTGGGGCTACCCAGAAACCCCAAATGAGGATCAACCTGCACGCCATTCGGATGTACTCCAAATATATAGGCTGACCTGGGCACTAATGCCCTTTCTGACACAGCCTGAGCCTGGACCTCCTGGCCCCACCCAGACAGCTGGCCGCACACTGAGCACATCGGACCCGCCATGGCCTTAGGTCGTGATCTCTTCTCAACCTCGGTTTTCAGGCTTCAGAACCTAGACCTTATCTCCAATCATGGCCCGGGTTTGAAAATGATGCAGAAATCAGAACTCTTTCCCTATGGCAAGAAACCTTGTGGTTGGCATGTTGTCCAAGGTTCAGTGTACTTGAAACCATGAGACCCCGCCCAAGCTTGCGGGCCACATTGGTCACAAACACACATTGTGACCCTCAGCCTGAGCCCAGTCCTCAGGTAAGGCCTCTCAGTGGCTGGATGGAGAGACAGCATATTGGGCTTGCCATGCCCCTAGGCCCCAATTTTTAACCACAATTCGGGTTGTCCCTTCACTTTTCCCCAGGGCTCTGCTTTGGAATTCCTCTTTTGGTGGGACACCTGAGGTAACAAACCTGAAAGGAGTCCTCCCATTCCACATATTGATGAAAAACAATTGGGATCGGGCCAAATCCACAGAGAGCAAGATTCGTGCATGGCCCATGAGGCCTCCCCAACATTCCATGGACATCGCTGATACAAAATCCAGAGACAAAAGCCTGAGCACGCGCTTCAGACTCTTTCATTCTTCATATCCTGAAGAGTTTTTCAGATAAGGACCTACACGGCACTCGAATGAACCCAAAATATATAGTCTAACCTGGGCACTAATGCACTGTCTGACATCCTGAGCCCGGACCTCGTGACCAACACCCAGACAGCTGACCGCACACTGAGCACATCAGACCCGCCATGGCCTTAGGTCATCATCTCTTCCCTACCTCAGTTTTCAGGCTTCAGAACCTAGACCTTATCTCCAATCACTGCCCAGGGGTGACTGTGATGCAGAAATCAGAACTCTTCCTTACCCATGGCAAGAAACGTTGTGGTTGGCATGTTGCCAACTTTCAGTGTAGGAGAAACCAGCCTTCACCCTGAGGCCCCGCCCATTCTTGAGTGCGATGAGGGCATAAACACGCATTGTGACCCTAAGCGTGAGTCCTGTCCTCTAGTACGTCCTCTCAGTGGCTGGACCATTAGATGTCATAATGGGCTTGACATGTCCCTGGGCCCCAATTTTTAACCAGATTTCTGGTTCTCCAGTCAACCCTCCCCAGGGCTCTACTCTGGAATCCCTCATTTGGTGGGACACCTGAGGTTGAAAAACAAAACAAAACAAATCAACAGCAACAGAACAATGGACTTCTTCCATCCCACAGAATGACCTCAAACTCTTTGGACGGGGCCAAACCCCCAGAGACTAAGACTCGTCCATTTCCCATGAAGTCACCCGGAAATTTCACGACCATGAGTGACACGATATCCATAGACAAAAACTTGAGCAAGAG
This sequence comes from Mustela putorius furo, assembly GCF_011764305.1. Classification (NCBI taxonomy): domain Eukaryota; kingdom Metazoa; phylum Chordata; class Mammalia; order Carnivora; family Mustelidae; genus Mustela; species Mustela putorius. The sequence continues at coordinate 215,579 of NW_025422071.1, forward strand.
CCTCACACTCGCCCTTTTTTCATATCCCGAAGAGTTCTCCTCATGGTCTGTAGATCAGTCCTGCCATACCTATGACCCGAAACATAAGCCGAGTTTGTGTTTTCAGACTACTGTCCAAACAGCCCTGGCCTACACACCCTACAGGGTCAGGCCCCTGGAGCCAAACCTGACGACTGTGCTTGCCCTCTCCAAGAGAATTGTATGTGCCCATTCCAATGGCCACAACCCTACTAAGAGGATAAACCTCCAAAGTCCCTGAGGCCATACCAATATTTGTGTCTTCCAAGGAACAACAGGTGCAATCTGGGCCCATCTGAGCACCTACCGGCACTCAGACCCGTTGACTGATGTCCCCAGAGGTAAAAAGGAAAGAACAGACCCCTAGGCACCTATCGGATCCATGGCTTTGGTCTCCAGGCATCTCTCCTCAGAGGCCTGGATTTCAATACCAGCATATGGCTGTTTCTTGACTCACACATCAGTACAAATCTCATCTACACATGGGAAACTTGCACGTGGGAGCTGTGTCAAAGCCTCTGTTTAGGAGAACCCTTCAGGGCCCCAAGCCACCGCTTCATTCCAAGGTCTCCATAGACACAAAATCATATTAGGACACATCCACGGGAGAGTCCATTTCAACTCGTCCTCCTCGGTTGCTCCCCCAGATCCAGCAGATATAACCTATCTTGTTGCTTGGAGACAATTGGAATGCGAGGTGGGCTACCCAGCCATCCATCCTTAGAACCCTGCTCGGAATCATTGTCCTGGAGCCAACCAACAGGTCTCAATTGTCCTGCAGAAGTATCTTTGCAGTTGGGAGCTTCTCACAACTCCCATCGTGGGAAAAACCCCATGGCCTCGAGATCCACAACCCCTTCAAGAAGGGGCCATCAGGGACAGAATGTCCAACCTGAGCGATCGTCTGATCCTCGCCCTAACTTCAGATGCACGAGATCTCGATTCAGGACTGTAGATTGTGCCTGCCATATCCTCACCCAGAAATCAGGCCTAGCTTGGGTTCTCAGACTTTCGTCTTAAGACTACTGGCCCACAAGCCCTCCGTTTGGCAATCCAGAACTATAATGCAGCACTCTGCCTGCCCTCCAGAAGAAAAACATTGCCCTCTGGGGCTACCCAAAAACCCCAAATGAGGATCAACCTGCACGCCATTCGGATGTACCCAAAATATATAGGCTGACCTGGGCACTAATGCCCTTTCTGACACAGCCTGATCCTGGACCTCCTGGCCCCACCAAGACAGCTGGCCGCACACTGAGCACATCGGACCCCCCATGGCCTTTGGTCGTCATCTCTTCTCAACCTCGGTTTTCAGGCTTCAGAACCTAGACCTTATCTCCAATCACGGCCCGGGTTTGAAAATGATGCGGAAATCAGAACTCCTTCCCTATGGCAAGAAACCTTGTGGTTGACATGTTGTCCAAGGTTCAGTGTACTTGAAACCAGTGTGGTCCATGAGGCCCCGCCCATGCTTGCGGGCCACATTGGACACAAACACACATTGTGACCCTCAGCCTGAGCCCAGTCCTCAGGTAAGGCCTCTCAGTGGCTGGATGGAGAGACAGCATATTGGGCTTGCCATGCCCCTAGGCCCCAATTTTTAAGCATAGTTCGGGTTGTCCCTTCACTCTTCCCCAGGGCTCTGCTTTGGAATTCCTCTTTTGGTGGGACACCTGAGGTAACAAACCTGAAAGGAGTCCTCCCATCCCACAGATTGACGAAAAACAACTGGGATGGGCCAAGTCCACGGAGAGCAAGATTCGTCCATGTCCCATGAGGTATACCCAACATTCCACGTCCATCGCTGATACAAAATCCAGAGACAAAAGCCTGAGCACGCGCCTCAGACTCGCTCATTCTTCATATCCTGAAGAGTTCTTCAGATAAGAAGCTACACGACACTCGAATGCACCCAAAATATATAGTCTAACCTGGGAACTAATACATTGTCTGACATCCTGAGCCCGGACCTCATTACCAACACCCAGACAGCTGACCGCACACAGAGCACGTCAGACCCGCCATGGCCTTAGGTCATCATCTCTTCCCTACCTCAGTTTTCAGGCTTCAGAACCTACACCTTATCTCCAATCACTGCCCAGCGGTGACTCTGATGCAGAAATATGAACTCCTCCTTACCCATGGCAAGAAACCTTGTGGTTGGCAAGTTGTCCATCATTCAGTGAGGGAGAAACCAGCATTCACCCAGAGGCCCTGCCCATTCTTGAGTGCGACGAGGGCATAAACACGCATTGTGACCCTAAGCGTGAGTCCTGTCCTCTAGTACGTCCTCTCAGTGGCTGGACCATTAGATGTCATAATGGGCTGACATGTCCCTGGGCCCCAATTTTTAACCAGATTTCCGGTTGTCCAGTCGACCCTCCCCAGGGCTCTACTCTGAAATCCATCATTTGGTGGGACACCTGAGGTTGAAAAACAAAACAAAACAAATCAACAACAGAACAACGGACTTCTTCCATCCCACAGAATGACCCCAAACTCTTTGGACGGGGCCAAACCCCCAGAGACTAAGACTCATCCATTTCCGATGAAGTGACCCGAAAATTTCACGACCATGAGTGACACGATATCCATAGACAAAAACTTGAGCAAGAGCCTCACACTCGCCCTTTTTTCAAATCCCGAAGAGTTCTCCTCATGGTCTGTAGATCAGTCCTGCCATACCTATGACCCGAAACATAAGCCGAGTTTGTGTTTTAAGATTACTGTCCAAACAGCCCTGGCCTACACACCCTACAGGCTCAGGCCTCTGGAGCTAAACCTGACGACTGTGCTTGCCCTCTCCAAGGGAATTGTATGTGCCCATTCCAATGGCCACAACCCTACTAAGAGGATAAACCTCCAAAGTCCCTGAGGCCATCCCAATATTTGTGGCTTCCCAGGACAAACACGGGCAATCTGGGCCCATCAGAGCACCTACCGGCACTCAGACCCGTAGACTGATGTCCCCAGAGGTAAAAAGGAACGAACAGGCCCCTAGGCACCTATCGGATCCATTGCTTTGGTTTCCAGGCATCTCTCCTCAGAGGCCTGGATTTCAATAAGAGCATATGGCTGTTTCTTGACTCACCCATCAGAACAAATCTCATCTATACATGGGAAACTTGCACGATGGAGCTGTGTGAAAGCCTCTCATTAGAAGAACGCTTCAGGGCCCCAGTGCCACCGCATCATTCCAAGCTCTCCATAGACACAAAATCATATTAGGACACATCCACGGGAGAGTCCATTTCAACTCATCCTCCTCGGTTGCTCCCCCAGATCCAGCAGATCTAACCTGTCTTGTTGCTTGGAGACAATTGGAATGCGAGCTGGCCTACCCAGCCATCCATCCTTAGAACCCAGCTCAGAACCTTGTCCTGGAGCCAACCAACAGGTCTCAATTGTCCTGCAGAAGAATCTTCGCAATTGGGGGCTTATCACAACTCCCATCGTGGGAAAACCCCCATGGCCTCGTGATCCACACCCCCTTCAAGAAGGGGCCATCAGGGACAGAATGTCCAACCTGAGCAATCGTCTGATCCTCGCCCTGACTTCAGATGCACAAGATCTCGATTCAGGTCTGTAGATTGTGCCTGCCATATCCTCACCCAGAAACCTAGGCCTAGCTTGGGTTCTCAAACTTCCGTCCTCTGACTACTGTCCCACAAGCCCTCCAGTTTGGCAATCCAGAACTATAATGCAGCACTCTGCCTGCCCTCCAGAAGAAAAACATTGCCCTCTGGGGCTACCCAGAAAACCCAAATGAGGAACAACGGGGCACGCCATTCGGCTGTACCCCAAATATATAGGCTGACCTGGGCACTAATGCCCTTTCTGACACAGCCTGTGGCTGAACCTCCTGGCCCCACACAGACAGCTGGCCGCACACTGAGCACATCGGACCCGCCATGGCCTTAGGTCGTCATCTCTTCTCAACCTCGGTTTTCAGGCTTCAGAACCTAGGCCTTATCTCCAATCACGGCCTGGGTTTGAAAATGATGCAGACATCAGAACTCTTTCCCTATGGCAAGAAACCTTGTGGTTGGCATGTTGTCCAAGGTTCAGTGTACTTGAAACCAGTGTGGACCTTGAGGCCCCGCCCATGCCTGCGGGCCACATTGGTCACAAACAGACATTGTGACCCTCAGCCTGAGCCCACTCCTCAGGTAAGGACTCTCAGTGGCTGGATGGAGAGACAGCATATTGGGCTTGCCATGCCGCTAGGACCGAATTTTTAACCATAGTTCGGGTTGTCCCTTCACTCTTCCCCAGGGCTCTGCTTTGGAATTCCTCTTTTGGTGGGACACCTGAGGTAACAAACCTGAAAGGAGTCGTCCCATCCCACAGAATGACGAAAAACAATTGGGATCGGGGCAAGTCCACAGAGAGCAAGATTCGTCCATGGCCCATGAGGCCTCCCCAACATTCCACGGCCATCGCTGATACAAAATCCAGAGACAAAAGCCTGAGCACACGCCTCAGACTCGCTCATTCTTCATATCCTGAAGAGTTCTTCAGATAAGAAGCTACACGGCACTCGAATGCACCCAAAATATATAGTCTAACCTGGGCACTAATGCACTGTCTGACAACCTGAGCCCGGACCTCGTGACCAACACCCAGACAGCTGACCGCACACTGAGCACGTCAGACCCGCCATGGCCTTAGGTCATCATCTCTTCCCTACCTCAGTTTTCAGGCTTCAGAACCTAGACCTTATCTCCAATCACTGCCGAGGGGTGACTGTGATGCAGAAATCAGAACTCTTCCTTACCCATGGCAAGAAACCTTGTGGTTGGCATGTTGTCCAACGTTCAGTGTAGGAGAAACCAGCCTTCACCCTGAGGCCCCGCCCATTCTTGAGTGCGACGAGGGCATAAACACGCATTGTGACCCTCAGCGTGAGTCCTGTCCTCTAGTACGTCCTCTCAGTGGCTGGACCATTAGATGTCATAATGGGCTTGACATGTCCCTAGGCCCCAATTTTTAACCAGATTTCTGGTTGTCCAGTCGCCCCTCCCCAGGGCTCTACTCTGGAATCCCTCATTTGGTGGGACACCTGAGGTTGAAAAACAAAACAAAACAAATCAACAGCAACAGAACAATGGACTTCTTCCATCCCACAGAATGACCCCAAACTCTTTGGACGGGGCCAAACCCCCAGAGACTAAGACTCGTCCATTTCCCATGAAGTCACCCGGAAATTTCACGACCATGAGTGACACGATATCCAGAGAGAAATACTTGAGCAAGAGCCTCACACTCGCCCTTTTTTCATATCCCGAAGAGTTCTCCTTATGGTCTGTAGATCAGTCCTGCCATACCATGACCCGAAACATAAGCCGAGTTTGTGTTTTCAGACTACTGTCCAAACAGCCCTGGCCTACACACCCTACAGGCTCAGGCCCCTGGAGCCGAACCTGACGACTGTGCTTGCCCTCTCCAAGGGAATTGTATGTGCCCATTCCAATGGCCACAACCCTACTAAGAGGATAAACCTCCAAAGTCCCTGAGGCCATCCCAATATTTGTGGCTTCCCAGGACAAACACGGGCAATCTGGGCCCATCAGAGCACCTACCGGCACTCAGACCTGTAGACTGATGTCCCCAGAGGTAAAAAGGAATGAACAGGCCCCTAGGCACCTATCGGATCCATTACTTTGGTTTCCAGGCATCTCTCCTCAGAGGCCTGGATTTCAATAAGAGCATATGGCTGTTTCTTGACTCACCCATCAGAACAAATCTCATCTACACATGGGAATCTTGCACGATGGTGCTGTGTGAAAGCCTCTCTTTAGGAGAACCCTTCAGGGCCCCAGTGCCACCGCTTCATTCCAAGGTCTCCATAGACACAAAATCATATTAGGACACATCCACGGGAGAGTCCATTTCAACTCATCCTCCTCGGTTGCTCCCCCAGATCCAGCAGATCTAACCTGTCTTGTTGCTTGGAGACAATTGGAATGCGAGGTGGGCTTCCCAGCCATCCATCCTTAGAATCCTGCTCAGAATCGTTGTCCAGGAGCCAACCAACAGGTCTCAATTGTCCTGCAGAAGAATCTTTGCAGTTGGGAGCTTCTCACAACTCCCATCGTGGGAAAACCACCATGGCCCCTTCAAGAAGGGGCCTTCGGGACAGAATGTCCAACCTGAGCGATCGTCTGACCCTTGCCCTGACTTCAGATGCACGAGATTTCGATTCAGGTCTGTAGATTGTGCCTGCCATATCCTCACCCAGATACCTAGGCCTAGCTTGGGTTCTCAGACTTCCGTCCTCAGACTACTGGCCCACAAGCCCTCCAGTTTCGCAATCCAGAACTACAATGCAGCACTCTGGCTGCCCTCCAGAAGAAAAATATTGCTCTCTTGGGCTACACACTAACCCCCAATGAGGATCAACCTGCACGCCATTCGGCTGTACCCCAAATATATAGGCTGACCTGGGCACTAATGCCCTTTCTGACACAGCCTGAGCCTGAACCTCCTGGCCCCACCCAGACATCTGGCCGCACACTGAGCACATCGGACTCGCCATGGCCTTAGTTCGTCATCTCTTCTCAACCTCGGTTTTCGGGCTTCAGAACCTAGACCTTATCTCCAATCACGGCCCGGGTTTGAAAATGATGCAGAAATCAGACCTCTTTCCCCATGGCAAGAAACCTTTTGGTTGGCATGTTTTCCAAGGTTCAGTGTAGTTGAAACCAGTGTGGCCCATGAGGCCCCGCCCATGCTTGCAGGCCACATTGGTCACAAACAGACATTGTGACCCTCAGCCTGAGGTAAGGCCTCTCAGTGGCTGGATGGAGAGACAGCATATTGGGCTTGCCATGCCCCCAGGCCCCAATTTTTAACCATAGATCGGGTTGTTCTTTCAGTCGTCCCTAGGGCAACAATCATATAAATAACCATTTCATACCTACTTAAAAATTGCATAATACCACACTCCTAGATCCTCTCTGAATGCTCTAAAATAACCCTTAATGGAAATACATTTTTAAAAATAACAGATTTTTTGGCGAGTAATTTAATAAAATAAAAGTTTCATTCATCTATGTAGATCATAAAAATCTTTTTAATAAGCATGAAATTATAACTCTGAAGTGTGCTAAAATGAAACCACCTGCTAAGGGTGAGAGAACAAAAATAAACATCATTTTTCCAAATAAGAGGAATTTATTACCTTCGAATCAAAGCATGTGGATTTGTTCAAACTGGCATTAAAGGAATATGGAAACACAAACGATAGAAAGTCATATTTTAGATTTCTAAATCTTCAAAGTGAAGAGTATACATTTTTTAAATGTTACATAATGCTACATAATGACAAGATGACAGGTTGTGACAAATAGCATTTTAAAAGCTCTACTCATAATGGAACGGAAGGTGTCATTTCCCTATAATTTTATATATGTCATTAATTTACTATATCTGGATACAACATATTACCAAACAGATGTTCATCAAAGACTAAATCATTTTTACTGGAGCATAATAATTTGAACCTACATCTATTAATCATTTTTTTCCATCAAACATTTATAGTCTCGCTAAACATTTATCAGTTGTTGACAAAATTAAAAAACAGTAGGATAAAATGTCGTGATTGGAAAAGTAGATTTTCTTTGAAATTTGCATTTAAATGAAAATATTTGCTGATATTTTAAAAACTTTAAATGTAATTTTATATATATCTGACCTTGCAAATGATATAAAACGTTTGGAGACTTAATATAGTTTGGGGCACATGGTAAGCAATAATCAATTTTTTTGTTGATCCAAGTGTTCTTGTATTATTTTTCTTAATTATTCTAGTACCACAATTTATAGTTCTAAGATTTTTCCACCCCCCCATTTTAAATTCTCTTAAGGTGGCACTCACCTTGCACTTGATGACATATCCTAGTTTAAATGTCAGCATTACTCTTTCTTAGTCGAACATAAACTATAGTGCATCTTACCCTTGATGAAAGCTAGGATGCAATTAAATACTCTATTATGGTTACGATTCTGATATTTGAAATCCTCCGGTAGCTCCCTGTGCCCCCACAGTGTAGAACCTCACCTCCTCGGCATAGTATACAAACCATCTCACCGCCAGTGTTAACCCCGGGGCTCAGCCTCCATCCCCAGGTGATGCTGCCAGATCAGCTGGCGGTTGTCATGAACTTGCTGTAGTTTCCCGAATGCACTGTGCTGCCTCCTGGCACTTTGAAACTTGACACACTCATCCTCATTCTTTGCTTTGCCCTTCTCTATCACCTCCCCTGAAAATCTGTTCCTAAGTGGCTTTTCCCAGCTCCAACCTACCCTTGGCAGTCTTTTATCTCCCTGTGGTAAAGCCTGTCACACTGCACCAGTGACATGCCCGTTGTCCCCCTGAGAAGAGAAAAGGGACAGTGAGGGCCCCCCAGCATTTGCAGCTCTAGTGCAGAGACCCATGCCTGGCTTGCAGGAAATGCCAGACATGAAGACAAACGGAGATCATCTAAAACCAGATCTTCTTTACCTACTGCAGGATCTGGATCAATAAAGAGCAGCCAGTGATTATTGCTGTATTACTAGGGATTTTTTCCCCATATATTTCAGGGGATTCTGGTTAGCCCCAGAGGGCAATGTTTTTTCTTCTGGAGGGCAGGCAGAGGGCTGCTTGTAGTTCTGGAATTACCAAAGTGGAGGGTTTTTTGTGGGCCAGGAGTTGAGGACAGAAGTCTGAGAACACAAGCAACCTTAGGTTTCTGGGCGAGGGCATGGCAGGTACGCTCTGCAGAGCTGAAACGAGATCTCATGCATCTGAAATCAGGTGAGGATCTGACGAATGCTCAGGTTGGAGTTTCTGTCCCTTATGGCCCTCTTCATGAAGAGGTGGTGGATCACGAGGCCATGGAATTTTTCCCACGATGGGAGTTGTGAGATGCTCCAAACCGTAAAGATTCTTCTGCAGGGCGATTGAGACCTGTTGGTTGGCTCCAGGACTTCCCATACGGATCGATTCCGAGTAGGGTTCTAAGGATGGATGGCTGGGAAGCCCGACTCTCATTCCTCTTGTGTCCTAGTGAGAAGACAGGTTAGATCTGCTGGATCTGGGGGAGAAACTGAAAGGGTTGAGTTGAAATGGACTCTCTTGTGGATGGGTCCTAATGTGGGTTTGTGTCCATGGAGAACTTGGAATGAGGCAGTGGCACAGGGTCCCTGAAGGGTTCTCCTAACCAGAGGCTTTGACACAGCTCCAACGTGCATGATTCCCACGTGGAGACGAGATTTGTTCTGATGGGTGACTCAAGAAACAGCCATATGCTGCTATTGGAATCCAGGCCTCTGAGGAGAGATGCCTGGACAACAAAGCAATGGATCCAATTAGGATCTAGGGGCCTGCTCATTCCAATTTACCTCTGGGGACATCTGTCCACGGGTCTAAGTGCAGGTAGATGCTCAGCTGGTGTCAGACCGCCCTTGTTTTTCCTGGGAAGTCAACACTATTGGGATGGCCCCGGGCACTTTGGAGGTTTATCATCCTATTTCTAGGTTTGTGGCCAATGGAATGGGCAGAATTCCCAGATGCAGTCCTCAGGTTTGGCTCCAAGAACCTGTGCCTGTAGGTTTTGTGGGCCAGGGCTGTGGGGACAGTTGTCTGAAAACACAAAGCCGGCTTAGGTTTCGGGTCGTAGGTATTGCAGGACTGATCTACAGACCGTGAGGAGAACTCTTCAGGATATGAACAAGGGGGCGAGTGTGAGACGCTTGCTCAAGATTTTGTCTCTGGATATTGTGTCACTGATGGCCGTGGAATGTCCGGGTGGCCTCATGGGCCATGGACGAGTCTTCCTCTCTGGGCATTTGGCCCGATCCCAAGAGTTTGGGGTTATTCTTTGAGATGGGAGGAGTCCGTTTTGTTTTGTTTTCACCTCAGGTGTCCCACCAAAAGAGAGTTTCCAGAGCAGAGCCCTGGGGAGGGGCGACTGGACAACCAGAAAGCTGGTTAAAACATGGGGCCTAGGGGCATGGCAAGCCCATTATGACGTCTAATGGTCCAGCCACTGAGAGGACTTACTAGAGGACAGGACTCACGCTGAGGGTCACAATGCGTGTTTGTGCCCTCTTCGTACTCAAGCATGGGCGGGGCCTCATGGTGAACGCTGGTTTCTCCTACACTGAATGTGGGACAACATGCCAACCACAAGGTTTCTTGCCATAGGGAAGGAGGAGTTCTGATTTCTGCATCACATTCACCCCTTGGCGGGGTGTGGAGTTAAGGTATATGTTCTGAAGCCTGAGAAGCTAGGTTGGGAATAGATGACGAGCTAAGGCCATGGCGGGTCTGTTGTGCTCAGTGTGCGGTCAGCTGTCTGGGTGTTGGTCAGGAAGTCCGGGCACAGGCTGTGTCAGACAGTGTATTAGTGCCCAGATTTGTCGATATAATTTGTGTACAGAAGGGTGCCGTGTAGGTCTATCCTCATTTCGGGTGTCTGGGAAGCTCCATAGGGCAACATTATGCTTTTTATCTGGAGGGCAAGCAGAGTGCTGCCTTGTGGGTCCAGAATTGCCAAACGTGAGGTCTTGGGGGCCAGGAGTGTGAGGACGGACATTGGAGAACAGAAGTTTCACATGTTTAAGGGCGAGGGCAAGGTCGGCACACTCTGCAGAGCTGCATCGAGATGTCGTGCATCTGAATTCAGGGCGAGGATCAGACGTTGGCTCAGGTTGGAGTTCCTGTCCATGATTTCCCCTTCAGAAAGGGGGTGGGGGCTTCAGAAAGCCATCATGGTATTCCCACGTTGGGAGTTGTAAGATGCTCCAAAACGCAAGGATTCCTTCTGCAGGACATTTGAGACCTTTTGGATGGGTCCAGGACGTTCCATATGGAACGACGCCAGAGCAGGGTTCTAAGGGCGGAGCCCTGGGCAAGCCGCCTCGCATCTCAATCGTCTCCTAGCGAAAAGACAGGTTCTATCTGCTGGCTCTGGCGGAGCAACCAAGAAGCCAGAGTTGAAGTGGACTCTCCTGCGGATGGATCCTAATGTGGGTTTGTGTCCATGGAGACCTCGGAAAGGGGTGGTGGCACCGGGCCCTGAAGGATTCTCCTAACCGGAAGTTTTGACACAGTTCCAGCCTGCTATTTTCCCATGTGGAGACAAGATTTGCCTCCGGAAACCCCCGCATGCTGGTATTTGAAAACATGCCTCTGAGGAGAGATGCCTGGAAAACAAAGCAATGGATCCGTTTACGGCCTAGGGACCTGTGAGGTTCAATCTACTACCCTGGTGACATCCAACTACGGTATGAGTGGAGGTAGATGCTCAGCTGTTGTCAGATGCCCTTGTTTGTCCCGGGCGGCCTACAAAATTGGGATGGCTTCAGGGACTGTGGAGGTTTCTCCTAATTTGGAGGCGTGTGGTCAAGTGAATGGGCAGAATTCCAGTGGAGTGGGCAGGCACAGACCTGATGTGTGGCTCCAGGGGCCCCAGCCTGGAGGGTGTGTGGGCCAGGAGCGTGGGGATAGAAGTCTGAAAACACTAATGCGGCTTACGTTTGGGGACATAAGTATGGCAGGCCCGATCTACAGGCCGTGAGGAGAACTCTTCGGGATATGAAGAAAGAGTGAGTGTGAGGCATTTATTCAGGCTTTTGTCTCTGGATTTTGTGTCAACAATGGCCGTGGAATGACGAGGAGGCCTCATGGGCCATGGACAAGTCTTCCTCTCTGTGGATTTGGCACGAACCCAATTGTTTTGGGTCCATCTTAGGGATGGGAGGAGTCCTTTCAGTTTGGTTACCTCAGGTGTCCCACCAAAAGAGGGATTTCAAAGCAGAGCCCTGGGGAGGGGCGAATGGACAAACCGAACTATGGTTAGTTCCAGCCACTGAGAGGCCTTCCTTGAGCACAGAACTCACGCTGAGGGTCACAATGTGTGTTTATGCCTTCTAGGCGCTCAAGCATGGGCGGGAATCATGGTCCACACTGTTGCTCCTACACTGAATGTTGCGCTCCATGCCAACCACATCTATTCTTGCCATGGGGAAGTAGTAGTTCTGATTTTTTTCATCTCTTTCACCGCTGGGCCGTGATTGGAGTTAAGGTCTAGGTTGTGTAGTCTGAACACCGATCTTAGGAAGAGATGACGACTTAAGTCCATGTCAGGTCCGACGTGCTCAGTGTGGAGCCAGCTCGCTGAGTGTTGGTCGGGAGGTTCAGGCCTAGGCTGCGTCAGACCAGGCATTGGTTTTCAGGGTATATTTTATAATTGGGGGAGAGTCGTGTGCCGTGCAGCTTGATCCTCATTTAGCGTTTCTGGGTAGCCCCAAGGGCAACGTTTTTCTTCTGGAGGGCATGCAGAGTGCTGCTTTGTGGCTCCGGAATTCCCAAACTGGATGCCCTTTGGGCAAGGAGTGTGAAGACGGAAGAATAAGAACACAAGTTAGGCGTAGGTTTCGGGGCGAGGGCACGGCAGGCACTCTCTGCACATCTGAATCGGGACTTCGTGCATCTGAAGTCAGGGAGGGTTCAGACCTAGGCTCAGGTTGGAGTTTCTGTCCATTATGGTCCTTTCTTGAAGGGGGCAGCATCTCGAGGCCATGGAGGTTTACCCAGGAGGGGAGTTGGGATATGCTCCAAGCCACAAGGATTTTTTCTGGTCAACAATTGAGATCTGTTGGATCGCTCCAGTATGTTTCATACGGAACGACAGCAAAGCAGGGATCGAAGGATGGAAGCCTGGGCAGACTGCCTCGATTCTAACTGTCTCCTAGTTAATAGACAGTTTTGATATGCTAGCTCTAGGGGAGCAACGGAGGGGGCTGAGTTGAAATGGACTCTCCTGCGAATGGGTCCTATTGTGGGTTTGTGTGCATGGAGACCTTGGCACGGGGCGGTGGCACACGGACCCTGAATGCTTCTCCTAACCAGAGGTTTTGCGTCATCTCCAAAAGACAAGATTCCCATGTGGAGACTAGATTTGATCTGATTGGTGCCTCAGGAAAGCCCCACATGCTGATATTGGAAACCAGGCCTCTGATGAGAGATAGCAGGAAACCAAAACAATGGACCCCTTTAGGGCCTAGGGCCCTGTCCCGTTCAATCTCCTTCTCTGGGGACATCCATCTACAGTATGAGTGGAGATGGATGCTCAGCTGGTTCCAGGCAGCCCTTGTTTGTCCTGGGCGTTCTATATGATGGGGATGGCCTTGGGGACTTTGGAGGTTTCTCCGAGTTTGAATGATTGTGGTCAATGGAAGGGGCAGAATTCCCGTGGAGTTGAGAGGCACAGACCTGATGTGTGGCTCCAGGGTCCCCAGGCTGGAGGGTGTGGAAGCCAGGAATGTGGGGATAGAAGTCTGAAAACACACACTCGGCTTGTTTTGGGGACGTAGGTATGGCAGTCCCGATCTACAGATCGTGAGGGGAACTCTTTGGGATAGGAAGAAAGAGCGAGTGTGAGGCGCTTATTCAGGCTTTTGTCTCTGGATTTTGTGTCAACGATGGGCGTGGAATGTCGGGGAGGCCTCATGGGCCATGGATGAGTCTTCCTCTCTGTGGATTTGGCCCGATCCCAATTTGGGGGTCAATCTGTGGGATGGGAGGAGTCCTTTCAGTTTGGTTACCTCATTCTAAAGCAGAGCACTGGGGAGGGGCGAATGGACAACACGAACTATGGTTAAAAATTGGGGCCTAGGGGCATGGCAAGCCCAATATGCCGTCTCTTGGTCCAGCCACTGAGAGACCTTACTTGGGGACTGGGCTCACGCTGAGGGTCACAATGCGTATTTGTGACCAACGCGGCCCTCAAGCATGGCGGGGTCAAAGGGCCACACTGCTATCAACTACACTGAACGTTGGGCAACACGCCAACCACAAGATTTCTTGCCATGGGGAAGGATTTCTGATTTCTGCCTCATGTTCAACCCTGGGCAGTGATTGGAGAAAACGTCTAGGTTCTGAAGCCTGAAAACCGAATTGGGAAGAGATGACGTAGGGTCAGAGTTAGGGTTAGACGTCTTTGGAGTCAGGGTTAGCGTAAGGCTTAGGGTAGGGGTCAGGGTTAGGGTTAGGTTCATGGTTAGGTTTAGTGTCATGATCACAGTAGGTTCAGGGTTAGCGTTACGGTCAGAGTCAGGGTCAGGGTCAGTGTTAGGCTGACAGTTAGGTTTATGTCCAGGCAGGGTCATGATCAGATTTACGGTCAGGTCCAAGTTTTGGTTTGGGGGCAAGGTCATGTCAGGTCAGGGTTAGGTTTTGGACAGGTTTAGTGTCAGGGTTAGGGTCAGGGTCAGGTTTAGGTTCATGGTTATGGTAAGGTCAGCTTTATTTTTAGGTTCTGTTTCATGAGTAGGTTCAGGATCAGTGTTAGCTTTAGGGTTACTAATCTGTTCAGGATCACGGATTGAGTCAGAGTTAGGTTTACAGTCAGGTTTAGGGTCAGTGTTAAGGTCAAGGCCAGGGTCTGGTTTAAGGTTAAGGTCTGACATAGGCAAAGTACAGAGTTAGGGTTATGATCAGGTTCACGGAGAGGGTCAGGATTATTGTTAAAGTGTGGTTAGGTTTAGGGTTAGAGGTAGGTTGCGGGTTAGGGTTAGACCGGGTTAGGGTCAGTGTCAGGGATAATGTTAGGGGTTAGGTTTAGGGTTAGGTTCAGCATTAGGTTTCGGGTCAGGGCCCGTGTTAGTGTCAGGGTCAGGGTTACGTTTAGGGTTAGAGATAGGTTCAGGCTTACTTTCAGTGTCAGGTTTATTGTTAGGGTGAGGGTCAGGGTCACTGTTAGGGTCAGGCTTAGGTTTCTGGTCTTTGCCTGGGTCGGGGACAGGGTGAAGTCTAGGGCCAGTGTCAGGTTTACGGTCAGGATCAGGTATTAGTTTAAAGTCCACATTCGTGTCAGGGACAGGGTTATGTAGTGGTCATTGTTAGGGTCATGGTTAGTTTAAGGGTCAGGTCCAGTGTCCGGTTTAGGGTCAGGGTCTGGTATAGGCAAAGCTCAGGGTTAGGGTTATGATCTTAGTCAGGTATAGGGTCAGGGTTATTGTTAAAGTTTAGGGTTAGTTTTACGTTTAGTGTTAGGTTGACGGTTAGGGTTAGAACTTGTTAGGGTCAGGGTCCGTGGTAGGGTTAGGGGTTTGTGTTAGGGTTAGGTTCAGAGATACGTTTCGGGGGAGGGCCCATGTTAGTGTCAGGGTCAGGGTTACATTTAGGGTCAGAGTTAGTTTCAGTCTCACAGTCAGGGTCAGGTTTAGTGTTCAGTTGATTTCGCGGTCACTGTATGGTCAGGGTTAGGTTATCGTCATGGTCTGGGTCAGGGTCAGGGTGAAGATTAGCACCAGTGTCCTGTTTAGGGTCAGGTTCAGGTATTGGTTTAAAGTCCACATTCGGGTCTGGTACAGGTTTATGTAGTTGTCAGATTTAGTGTCAAGGTTAGGATTAGGGTCAGAGTCAGGGTCCGGTAAATGTCAGGGCCAGGGTCAGGTTGAGGGTCAGGCTTTGGTATAGGGTCAATGTTCGGTTCACTGTCACAGTTAGGTTTTGGCAGTAGGGTTTGGGATTGGGGTTAGGGTTAGAGTTAGAAGTAGGGTTATGTTTAGGATTAGGGATAGATATCGTAAGGTCACGGTTAGGGTTTTGTTTAGGTTAGGGGTTAGTGTTAAGGTCAGGGTCAGCATGATGTGTAGGTTCAGGGTCCTTGTTAGGGTCATGGTTAGAGTTACCATTAGGTTTAGGGTTAAGGTCAAGCACAAGTCACGGTCAGGATTAGGGTTAGGGTCCGGGTTAGGTCAGCGTCAGGGTTAGGATTAGGGTCAGGGTCAGGGTCCTGGTTAGGTTTGAGTTATGGTTACGGTAATGTCAGAGTTAGGCTAAGGTTCGGGGTCCACATAGGGTCAGTGTGAGGCTTAGTTTTATGTTTAGGGTTCAGGTCAGGATCACAGTCAGGGTCAGGGTCAGGGTCAGGGTCAGGGCTTGGGTTAGGGTTTGGGGCAGTCTCACAGTCAGTCAGGGTCAGGGTCAGGGTTAGTGGTTACTGTTAGGGTTAGCCCTGATCCTGGGTCATGGACCCATCCGTTCAGGGTCTCAGGATAAACCCTGGGCAGAAGGGTGTAGACCCTACACCCGATCCCTCTTAACCAGCCTTAAACGGGGGTGTGAACATGACTTGCCCACGAGACATCTACCCCCCTCATCAGCCTGATCCTGCCTGGGGCATCTCCACCCTCGATGGCATAGCCAGGACCTCTTTACACACAGACACACAGACACACAGAGGCACCCCCCCACACACACACACCCACACACAGCGGGGAGGAGACCTAAGCCCATAAGAGTGGATCAGAACGTGTGGGACTCTCTGATCTGAGCCCCCTGGTGTCACTTTTTGATTTTTTAGCCAAAGGGCCTGAGGCATTGGGGAAACCTGATATGACCTGCCAGGGAGGGGACGTGTCTGATGGGCCAGCTCTCTTCTCCCTGCATCCTCTCGGCTTCAGTACAGCAGAAGAACATATCGCTTCCTTTAGGATGTGCCTAGATAGAGCTGGGGAGGGCGTTTCTCTGTAATGGATGCCTGGATACGTGGGTTCCAATTCCGTTGGGCCCTTCATCAAGGAAGTGAGGTCACCACTGCCTGGGGGTTCCTTACCGAACTTCCTGCTCCACCAGAGCTCCCTGAGCCGCCGGTCCCCAAGCTGCTCAAGGCTCACACTCCACTCAATGCAGTGCCCATCCTGTGACCCCCATACAGCCTCCCCCCAGCCCCTGGGAGGCCTGCGTGCAGCTGTTTTCCCCACTGGATGGAAAAGAGCTGGGTTTAGACCAGGTTAGTGTTAGGGTTAGGGTTAAGAAACAATTAGGGTCAGTGTTAGGGTTAGACGTCTTTGGGGTCAGGGTTAGCGTAAGGCTTAGGGTAGGGGTCAGGGTTAGGGTTAGGTTCATGGTTAGGTTTAGGGTCAGGATCACAGTAGGTTCAGGGTTAGCGTTACGGTCAGAGTCAGGCTCAGGGTCAGTGTTAGGCTCACGGTTACATTTAGGGTAAGATTCAGGGTCATGGTCAGTTTTAGGGTCAGGTTCAAGTTTTGGTTTGGGGGCAAGGTCATGTCAGGTCAGAGTTAGGTTCGGGACAGGTTTAGTGTCAGGGTTAGGGTCAGGGTCAGGGTTAGGTTCATGGTTATGGTAAGGTCAGCTTTATGTTTAGGTTCTGTTTTATGAGTAGATTCAGGATCAGGGTTAGCTTTAGGGTTACTAATCTGTTCAGGCTCACGGATTGGGTCAGAGTTAGGTTTACAGTCAGGGTTAGGGTCAGTGTTAAGGTCAAGGCCAGGGTCAGTTTTAAGGTTAAGTTCTGACATAGGCAATGTTCAGAGTTAGGCTTATGATCAGGTTCAGGGAGAGGGTCAGGATAATTGTTAAAGTGGGGTTAGAGTAAGGCTTAGAGGTAGGTTGAGGGTTAGGTTAGACTGGGTTAGGGTCAGTGTCAGGGATAATGTTAGGGGTTTTTTTAGGGTTAGGTTCAGCGTTAGGTTTCGGGTCAGGGCCCATGTTAGTGTCAGGGTCACGGTTACGTTTAAGGTTAGAGATAGGTTCAGGCTCACATTCAGTGTCAGGTTTAGTGTTAGGGTGAGGGTCAGGGTCACTGTTAGGGTCAGACTTAGGTTTCTGGTCTTTGCCTGGGTCGGGGACAGGGTGAAGTCTAGGACCAGTGTCAGGTTTACGGTCAAGATCAGGTATTGGTTTAAAGTACACATTCGGGTCAGGGACAGGGTTAGGTAGTGGTCATTGTTAGGTTCATGGTTAGGTTAAGGGTCAGGGCCAGTGTCCGGTTTAGGGTCAGGGTCTGGTATAGGCAAAGTTCAGGGTTAGGGTTATGATCTTAGTCAGGTATAGGGTCAGGGTTATAGTAAAAGTTTAGGGTTAGTTTTATGTTTAGCGTTAGGTTGACGGTTAGGGTTAGAACTTGATAGGGTCAGGGTCTGTGGTAGGGTTAGGGGTTAGTGTTAGGATTAGGTTCAGATATAGGATTCGAGGGAGGACCCATGTTAGTGTCAGGATCAGGGTTACATTTAGGGTTTGACTAGGGTTCAGTGTCACAGTCAGGGTCAGGTTTAGTGTTCAGTTGATTGTCGGGGTCACTGTAAGGGTCAAGGTTAGGTTATCGTCATGGTCTGGGTCAGGGTCCGGGTGAAGTTCAGCACCAGTGTCCTGCTTAGGGTCAGGTTCAGGTATTGGTTTAAAGTCCACATTCGGGTCAGCGAGAGGGTTATGTAGTGGTCAGCGTTAGTGTCAAGGTTAGGATTAGGGTCAGAGTCAGGGTCAGGTAAAGGTCAGGGCCAGGGTCAGGTTGAGGGTCAGGCTTTGGTATAGGGTCAATGTTTGGATCAGTGTCACAGTTAGGTTTTGGCAGTAGGGTTTGGGATTGGGGTTAGGGTTAGAGTTAGAAGTAGGGTTATGTTTAGGGTTAGGGATAGACAGCGGAAGGTCAGGGTTATGGTTTGGTTTAGGTTAGGGGTTAGTGTTAAGGTCAGGGTCAGCATGATGTGTAGGTTCAGGGTCCTTTTTAGGGTCACGGTTAGAGTTACCATTAGGTTTAGGGTTAGGCTCAAGCACACTGTCACGGTCAGGGGTAGGGTTAGGGTCCGGGTTAGGTCAGCATCAGGGTTAGGATTAGGGTCAGGGTCAGGGTCCTGGTTAGGTTTGAATCATGGTTATGGTAATGTCAGAGTTAGGTTTAGGTTCAGGGTCCACATCAGGGTCAGTGTCAGGCTTAGGTTAGGTTTAGGGTTCAGGTCAGGATCACAGTCAGGGTCAGGGTCAGGGCTTGGGTTAGGGTTTGGGGCAGTCTCACAGTCAGTCAGGGTCAGGGTCAGGGTTAGTGGTTACTGTTAGGGTTAGCCCCGCTCCTGTGTCATGGACCCGTCCCTTCAGGGTCTCAGGATAAACCCTGGGCAGAATGGTATAGACCCTACACCCGATCCCACTTAACCAGCCTTAAACTGGGGTGTGAACATGACTTGCCCACGAGACATCTACCCCCCTCATCAGCCTGATCCTGCTTGGGGCATCTCCACCCAGGATGGCATGGCCAGGTCCTCTTTACACACAGACACACAGACACCCAGAGGCACACACACACACACACACACACACACAGAGACAGGGAGGAGACCTAGGGCTACACAAGTGGATAAGAGGTGTGGGACTCTCTGATTCTGAGCCCCCTGGTGTCACGTTTTAAATTTATTAGCCAAAGGGCCTGGGGTGATGGGAAAACCTGATATGACCTGCCAGGTAGGGGACGTGTCAGGCGGGCCAGCTCTCTTCTCCCTGCATCCTCTCAGCTTTAGTACAACAGAGAACATGTCGCTTCCTTTAGGTTGTGCCTAGAAATGAGCTGGGCATGGCGGTTTTCTCTGTAATGGGGTGCCTGGATATGTGGGTTCCAATTCCCTTGGGCTCGGTCATCAAGGAAGTGAGGTCACCACTGCCTGGGGGCTCCTTACCGAACTTCCTGCTCCACCAGAGCTCCCTGAGCCGCCGGTCCCCAAGCTGCTCAAGGCTCACACTCCACTCAATGCAGTGCCCATCCTGTGACCCCCATACAGCCTCCCCCCAGCCCCTGGGAGGCCTGCGTGCAGCTGTTTTCCCCGCTGGAGGGAACAGAGCTGGATTTAGACCAGGTTAGTGTTAGGGTTAGGGTTAAGAATGACTTAGGGTCAGGGTTAGGGTTAGACGTCTTTGGGGTCAGGGTTAGCGTAAGGCTTAGGGTAGGGGTCAGGGTTAGGGTTAGGTTCATGGTTAGGTTAGGGTCAGGATCACAGTAGGTTCAGGGTTAGCGTTACAGGCAGAGTCAGGCTCAGGGTCAGTGTTAGGCTCACAGTTGGGTTTAGGGTCAGGTTCAGGGTCATGGTCAGTTTTAGGGTCAGGTTCAAGTTTTGGTTTGGGGGCAAGGTCATGTCAGGTCAGGGTTAGGTTTGGGACAGGTTTAGTGTCAGGGTTAGGGTCAGGGTCAGGGTTAGGTTCATGGTTATGGTAAGGTCAGCTTTATGTTTAGGTTCTGTTTTATGAGTAGATTCAGGATCAGGGTTAGCTTTAGGGTTACGATTCTGTTCAGGCTCACGGATTGGGTCAGAGTTAGGTTTACAGTCAGGGTTAGGGTCAGTGTTAAGGTCAAGGCCAGGGTCAGTTTTAAGGTTAAGTTCTGACATAGGCAAACTTCAGAGTTAGGGTTATGATCAAGTTCAGGGAGAGGGTCAGGATAATTGTTAAAGTGGGGTTACGGTTAGGGTTAGAGGTAGGTTGAGGGTAAGGATTAGACCGGGTTAAGGTCAGTGTCAGGGATAATGTTAGGGGTTAGTTTTAGGGTTATGTTCAGCATTAGGTTTCGGGTCAGGGCCCGTGTTAGTGTCAGGGTCAGGATTACGTTTAGGGTTAGAGTTAGGTTCAGGCTCACATTCAGTGTCAGGGTTAGTGTTAGGGTCAGGGATAGGTCTGCATCACGGTTAGGATTAGGGTCAGGGTCTGGGTCATGGTGAGGTATTAGTCATATTTTCGGTAATGTTCAGAGTCAGGGTCAGGGCTTGGGTTAGGTTTTGGGGCAGTCTCACAGTCAGTCAGGGTCAGGGTCAGGGTTAGTGGTTACTGTTAGGGTTAGCCCTGATCCTGGGTCATGGACCCATCCGTTCAGGGTCTCAGGATAAACCCTGGGCAGAAGGGTGTAGACCCTACACCCAATCCAACTTAACCAGTCTTAAACTGGAGTGTGAACATGCCTTGCCCACCAGATATCTAAACCCTCATCAGCCTGATCCTGCTTGGGGCATCTCCACCCTCGATGGCATAGCCAGGACCTCTTTACACACAGACACACAGAGGCACCCCCCACACACACACACACACATACGGGGAAGAGACCTAAGCCTATATGAGTGGATCAGAAGGTGTGGGACTCTCTGATCTGAGCCCCCTGGTGTCACCTTTTGATTTTTTAGCCAAAGGGCCTGAGGCATTGGGGAAACCTGATATGACCTGCCAGGGAGGGGACGTGTCAGACGGGCCAGGTCTCTTCTCCCTGCATCCTCTCGGCTTCAGTACAGCAGAAGAACATGTCGCTTCCTTTAGGATGTGCCTAGATAGAGTTGGGGAGGGTGTTTCTCTGTAATGGGATGCCTGGATACGTGGGTTCCAATTCCGTTGGGCCCTTCATCAAGGAAGTGAGGTCACCACTGCCTGGGGGTTCCTTACCGAACTTCCTGCTCCACCAGAGCTCCCTGAGCTGCCGGTCCCCAAGCTGCTCAAGGCTCACACTCCACTCAATGCAGTGCCCATCCTGTGACCCCCATACAGCCTCCCCCCAGCCCCTGGGAGGCCTGCATGCAGCTGTTTTCCCCGCTGGAGGGAACAGAGCTGGGTTTAGACCAGGTTAGTGTTAGGGTTAGGGTTAAGAAAGAATTAGGGTCAGGGTTAGGGTTAGACGTCTTTGGGGTCAGGGTTAGCATAAGGCTTAGGGTAGGGGTCAGGGTTAGGGTTAGGTTCATGGTTAGGTTTAGGGTCAGGATCACAGTAGGTTCAGGGTTAGCATTACGGTCAGAGTCAGGGTCAGGGTCAGTGTTAGGCTCACGGTTAGGTTTAGGGTAAGATTCAGGGTCATGGTCAGTTTTAGGGTCAGGTTCAAGTTTTGGTTTGGGGGCAAGGTCATGTCAGGTCAGGGTTAGGTTTGGGACAGGTTTAGTGTCAGGGTTAGGGTCAGGGTCAGGGTTAGGTTCATGGTTATGGTAAGGTCAGCTTTATGTTTAGGTTCTGTTTTATGAGTAGGTTCATGATCAGGGTTAGCTTTAGGGTTACTAATCTGTTCAGGCTCACGGATTGAGTCAGAGTTAGGTTTACAGTCAGGGTTAGGGTCAGTGTTAAGGTCAAGGTCAGGGTCAGTTTTAAGGTTAAGTTCTGACATAGGCAATGTACAGTGTTAGGGTTATGATCAGGTTCAGAGAGAGGGTCAGGATAATTGTTAAAGTGAGGTTAGTGTTAGGCTTAGAGATAGGTTGAGGGTTAGGGTTAGACTGGGTTAGGGTCAGTGTCAGGGATAATGTTAGGGGTTTTTTTAGGGTTAGGTTCAGCCTTAGGTTTCGGGTCAGGGGCCATGTTAGTGTCAGGGTCAGGGTTACGTTTAGGGTTAGAGTTAGGGTCAGGCTCTCATTCAGTGTCAGGTTTAGTGTTAGTTTCAGGGTCAGGGTCATTGTTTGGGTCAGAGTTAAGTTTATGGTCTTTGCCTGGGTCGGGGTCAGGGTGAAGTCTAGGGCCAGTGTCAGGTTTACGTAGGATCAGGTATTGGTTTAAAGTCCACATTCGGGTCAGGGACAGGGTTATGTTGTGGTCATTGTGAGGGTCATGGTTAGGTTTAGGGTCAGGGTGAGAGGGTGACTGGGTCAGTGTCTGGTATAGGCAAAGTTCCGGGTTAGGGTTATGATCATTATCAGGTATAGGGTCATGGTTATTGTTAAGTTTAGGGTTAGTGTTAGGGTTAGCGTTAGGTTGACTGTTAGGGTTAGAACTTGTTAGGGTCAGTGTCCGTGGTAGGTTTAGGGGTTAGTGTTAGGGTTAGGATCAGCGATAGGATTCGAGGAGGGCCAGTGTCAGCGTCAGGGTCAGAGTTACATTTATGGTTCGAGTTAAGGTCAGGCTTACAGTCAGGGTCAGGTTTAGTTTTCAGGTCAGGGTCGGGGTCACTGTTTGGGTCAAGGTTAGGTTTATGGTCATGGTCTGGGTCACGCTCAGGGTGAAGTTTAGCACCAGTGTCAGGTTGAGGGTCAGGTTCAGGTTGGTTTAAAATCCACATTCGGGTCAGGGACAGGTTTATGTAGTGGTTAGTGTAGTGTCATGGTTTGGATTAGGGTCAGGGTCACGGTCAGATGAAGGTCAGGGCCAGGGTTAGGTTGAGGGTCAGGCTTTGGTATAGGGTCAATATTCGGTTCAGTGTCACACTTAGGTTTTGGCGGTAGGGTTTGGGATGGGGTTTGGGTTAGATTTAGAAGTAGGGTTATGGTTAGGGTGGGTTAGACAGCATAAGGTCAGGGTTAGGGTTTGGTTTAGGGTAGGGGTTAGTGTTAGGGTCAGGTTCAGCGTTAGGTTTAGGTTCAGGGTCCGTAGAGGGTCATGGTTAGAGTTACCTTTAGGTTTAGGGCTAGCGTCAGGCTCACAGTCACGTTCAGGCTTAGGGTTAGCGTCCGGGTTAGGTCAGCGTCAGGATTAGGATTAGGGTCAGGGTCAGGGTCCTAGTTAGGTTTCAGTCATGGTTACGGTAATGTCAGAGTTAGGTTTAGGTTCAGGGTCCACATCAGGGTCAGTGTCAGGCTTAGGTTTAGGTTTAGGCTTCAGGTCAGGATCACAGTCAGGGTCAGGGTCAGGGTCAGGGTCAGGGCTTGGGTTAGGTATAGGGCAGGCTCACAGTCAGTGTCAGGGTCAGGGTTAGTGGTTCTGTTAGGGTTAGCCCTGATCCTGGGTCATGGACCCATCCGTTCAGGGTCTCAGGATAAACCCTGGGCAGAAGGGTGTATACCCTACACCCGATCCAACTTAACCAGCCTTAAACTGGGGTGTGAACATGACTTGCCCACCAGATATCTAAACCCTCATCAGCCTGATCCTGCTTGGGTCATCTCCACCCACGATGGCATAGCCAGGTCCTCTTTACACACAGACACAGAAACCCAGTGGCACACACACACACAAGCACACACACACACACACACACACACACACACAGAGCAGAGACAGGGAGGAGACCTAGGGCTACACTGGTCGATAAGAAGGTGTGGGACTCTCTGACTCTGAGCCCCCTGGTGTCCCCTTTTGAGTTTATTAGCCAAAGGGCCTGAAGCGTTGGGGAAACCTGATATGACCTGCCAGGTAGGGGACTTGTCTGGCGGGCGAGCTGTCTTCTCCCTGCATCCTCTCAGCTTCAGTACAGCAGAAGAACATGTCGCTTCCTTTAGGATGTGCCTAGATATGAGCTGGGCATTGGGGGTTTCTCTGTAATGGGGTGCCTGGATACGTGGGTTTCAATTCCCTTGGGCTCTGTCGTCAGGGAAGTGAGGTCACCACTGCCTGGGGGCTCCTTACCGAACTTCCTGCTCCACCAGAGCTCCCTGAGCCGCTGGTCCCCAAGCTGCTCAAGGCTCACATTCCACTCAACGCAGTGCCCATGCAGTGACCCCCATACAGCCTCCTCCCACCCCCTGGGAGGACTAGGTGCAGCTGTTGTCCCCGCTGGAAGGAACAGAGCTGGGTTTAGACTAGGTTAGTGTTAGGGTTAGGGTTAAGAAAGACTTAGGGTCAGGGTTAGGGTTAGACGTCGTTGAGGTCAGGCTTACCGTAAAGCTTAGGGTAGGGGTCAGGGTTAGGGTTAGGTTCATGGTTAGGTTTAGGGTCAGTAGGGTCACCGTTAGCGTTACGGTTCACAGTCAGGGACAGGGTCAGTGTTAGGATGACGGTTAGTTTTAGGGTCAGGTTCAGTGTCATGGTCAGATTTAGAGTCAGGTTCAAGTTTTGGTGTGGGGGCAAGGTTCATGTCAGGGTCAGGTTTAGATTTGGGACAGGTTTATTGTCAGGGTTAGGGTCAGGGTCAGGTTCATGGTTATGGTAAGGCCAGCTTTATGTTTAGGTTCTGTTTTATGAGTAGGTTCAGGATCAGGGTGAGATTTAGGGTGACGATTCTGTTCAGGATCACGGATTGGGTCAGAGTTAGGTTTACAGTCAGGGTTAGGGTCAGGGTCAGGTTCATGGTTATGGTAAGGCCAGCTTTATGTTTAGGTTCTGTTTTATGAGTAGGTTCAGGATCAGGGTGAGATTTAGGGTGACGATTCTGTTCAGGATCACGGATTGGGTCAGAGTTAGGTTTACAGTCAGGGTTAGGGTCAGAGTTAAGGTCAAGGCCAGGGTCAGTTTTAAGGTTAAGTTCTGACATAGGCAATGTTCAGAGTTAGGGTTATGATCAGGTTCAGGGAGAGGGTTAGGATAATTGTTAAAGTGGGTTTAGGGTTAGGGTTAGAGCTAGGTTGAGGGTTAGGGTTAGACCGGGTTTGGGTCAGTGTCAGGGATAATGTTAGGGGTTAGTTTTAGGATTAGGTTCAGCGTTAGGTTTCGGGTCAGGGCCCGTGTTAGTGTCAGGGTGCGGGTTACGTTTAGGGTTAGAGTTAGGGTCAGGCTCCCATTCAATGTCAGGGTTAGTGTTAGGGTCAGGGTCAGCATCACTGTTAGAGTCAGGGTTAGGTTTATAGTCTTTGCCTGGGTCAGGGTCATGGTGAAGTCTAGGGCCAGTGTCAGGTTTAAGGTCAGGTTCAGGTATTGGTTTAAAGTCCACATTCGTGTCAGGGACAGGATTATTTAGTGGTCATTGTTAGGGTCATGGTTCTGTTTAGAGTCTGGGCCAGGGTCAGATTTAGGGTCAGGGTCTGCTATATGCAAAGTTCCGGGTAAGGGTAATGATCATAATCAGGCATAGGGTCCGGGTTATTGTTTATGTTTAGGGTTAGGTTTAGGGTTAGAGTTAGGTTGAGGGTTAGGGTTAGCCCTCGTTAGGGTCAGGGTCCGTGGTAGGGTTAGGGTTTAGTGTTAGGGTTAGTTTCAGCGATAGGATTCGTGGAGGGCACGTGTTAGTGTCAGGGTCAGGGTTACGTTTAGGGGTAGAGTTAGGGTCAGGCTCACATTCAGTGTCAGGGTTAGTGTTAGGGTCAGGGTTAGGGTCAGTGTTAGGGTCAGGGTTAGGTTTATGGTCATGGCCTGCGTCAGGGTCAGGGTATAGTTTAGGGCAGTGTCAGGTTTAGGGTCAGGATCAGGTATTGGTTCAAAGTCCACATTTGGGTTGGGACAAGGTTATGCAGTAGTCAGTGTTATTGTCATGGTTAGGTTTAGGGTCAGGGCCATGGTCAGGTTTAGGATCAGGGTCCCTAATAGCAATTTTCAGGGTTAGGTTTAGGGTCAGTGTCTGGTATAGGCAAAGTTCAGTGTTCGGGTTATGATCATAGTCAGCTATAGGGTCAGGATTATTGTTAAAGTTCAGCGTTAGTGTTAGGGTTAGCGTTAGGTTGATGGTTAGGGTTAGAACTTCTTAGGGTCAGGGTCCGTGGTAGGTTAGGGGTTAGTGTTAGGGTTAGTTTCAGCAATAGGATTCGGGGTAGGGTCCGCGTTAGTGTCAGGGTCAGGGTTACATTTAGGGTTAGAGTAGGGTAGGCTAACAGCCAGGCTCAGGTTTAGTGTTCAGGTCAGGGTCGGGATCACTATTAGGCTCAGGGTTAGGTTTATGATCATGGCCTGGGTCAGGGTCAGGGTGAAGTTTAGAGCCAGTGTCAGGTTTAGGGTCAGGATCAGGTATTGGTTCAAAGTCCACATTTGGGTTAGGGACAAGGTTATGTAGTGGTCAGTGTTAGTGTCATGGTTAGGTTTAGGGTCAGGGCCAGGGTCAGGTTTAGGGTCAGGGTCTGGTAGAGGCAAAGTTCAGGGTTAGGGTTATGATCATAGGCAGGTATAGGGTAAGGGTTATTGTTAATGTTTAGGGTTAGTGTTAGGGTTAGAGTTAGGTTGAGGGTTAGGGTTAGACATGTTTAGGGTCAGGGTTCGAGGAAGGGTTAGAGTATAGTGTTAGGGTTAGGTTCCGCGATAGGATCAGCGGAGGACCCGTGGTAGTGTCAGGGTTAAGGTTACGTTTAGGGGTAGAGTTAGGGTCAGGCTCACATTCAGTCTCAGGGTTAGTGTTAGGTTTGGGTCAGGGTCACTGTTAGGGTCAGGGTTAGGTTGATGGTCATGGCCTGGGTCAGCGTCATGGTGAGGTTTAGGGCCAGTGTCAGGTTTAGCGTCAGGATCAGGTATTGGTTAAAGTCCACATTCGGGTCAGGGACAGGGTTATGTAGTGGTCAGTGTTAAGGTCATGGTTAGGATTAGGGTCAGGGTCAGGGTCAGGTGAAGGTCAGGGCCAGGGTCCGGTTTAGGTTCAGTCTTTGCTTTATGTTCGGTTCAGGTTCACAGTTAGGTTTAGGGGAAAAGTTTGGGATGGGGTTAGGGTTAGAGTTAGAAGTAGTGTTATCGTGAGGGTTAGGGTTAGACAGGGTAAGGTCAGGGTGAGGGTTTGGTTTAGGGTAGGGGTTAGTGTTAGGGTCAGGGTCAGTGTTCGGTTTGGGTACAGGGTCCATATTAGGGTCAGTGTTAGGGTTACCTTTAGGGTTAGGTTTAGGGTCAGGCACACAGTCAGGGTCAGGGTTAGGGTTAGGGTCAGGGTTAGGTCAGCGTCAGGATTAGGATTAGGGTCAGGTCAGGGTCCTGTTTTGGGATGAGTCATAGTTAGGTTATCTCAGACTTAGGTTTAGGTTCAGGGTCCGGATCAGGGTCAGCATCAGGCTTAGGTTTAGGTTTAGGGTTCAGGTCAGGATCACGGTCAGGGTTAGGGTCAGGGTCAGGGTCAGGGCTCGGGTTAGGGTTTGGGGCAGGCTCACAGTGTCAGGGTCAGGGTCAGTGGTTACTGTTAGGGTTCTCCCCGCTCCTGGTTCATTGTCCCCTCCCTTTAGGTTCTCAGGAAAAACCCTGGGCAGAAGGCTGTAGACCCCACACCCGATCCCACTTAGCCAGCATTACACTGGGATGTAAACATGACCTGCCCACCAGGCATCTAACCCCTCATCAGCCTGCTCCTGCTTGGGACATCTTCACCCACGATGGCATGGCCAGGTCCTCTTTACACACAGAGCCACAGACACCCAGAGGCACACACACACACACACACACACACACACACACACACATGGGGAGGAGACTTAGAGCTATACCGCTCAATTAAAAGGTGTGGGACTCTCTGACTCTGAGCCCCCTGGTGTCACCTTTTGATTTTATTTGCCAAAGGGCCTGAGGCGTTGGGGAAGCCTGATATGACCTGCCACTGAGGGGACGTGTATGGTGGGGGGAGCTCTCTCTTCTCCCTGCATCCTCAGGGCTTCAGTACAGCAGAAGAACATGTCGCTTCCTTTAGGATGTGCCTAGAAATGAGCTGGGCAGGGGGGTTTTCTCTGTAATGGGGTGCCTGGATACGTGGATTCTAATTCCGTTGGGCTCTGTCGTCAGGGAAGTGAGGTCACCATTGAATGGGGGCTCCTTACCAAACTTTATGCTCCCACCAGAGCACCCTGAGCGCGCCCATCCCCTAGCTGCTCAAGGCTCACCCACCACTCCATGCCCTGTTCATCCAGTGACCCCCACACAGCCAATCCCCGCCCCTGGGAGTCCTGGATGCAACTATTGTCCCCGCTTCTGGGAACAGAGATGGGTTCAGACCGAGTTAAGGTTAGGTTTAGGGTTAGGGTTAGGGTTAGTGTTAGCGAGAGACTTAGGGTTAGGGTTAGGGTGAGACATCATTGGGGTCAGGGTTAGTGTTAGGGTTAGGGTAGGGGTCAGGGTTAGGGTTAGGTTCATGGTTAGGTTTAGGGTCAGGCTCACAATAGGGTCAGGGTTACCATTACTGTCAGAGTCAGGGTCAGGGTCAGTGTTAGGGTGACGGTTAGGTTAAGGGTCAGGTTCAGGGTCATGGTCAGATTTAGGGTCAGGTTCAAGTTTTGGTGTGGGGGCAAGGTTCATGTCAGGGTTAGGTTTGGGACTAGTTTAGTGTCAGGGTTAGGGTCAGGGTCAGGATTAGGTTTATGGTTATGGTAAGGTCAGCTTTATGTTTAGGTTCTGTTTTATGAGTAGGTTCAGGATCAGGGTTAGCTTTAGGGTTACTAATCTGTTCAGGCTCACGGATTGGGTCAGAGTTAGGTTTACAGTCAGGGTTTGGGTCAGTATTAAGGTCAAGGCCAGGGTCAGGTTTAAGGTTAAGGTCTGACATAGGCAAAGTTCAGAGTTAGGATTATGATCAGGGTCAGGGAGAGGGTCAGGATTATTGTTAAAATGGGGTTAGAGTAAGGCTTAGAGGTAGTTTGAGGGTTAGGGTTAGACCGGGTTAGGGTCAGAGTCAGGGATAATGTTAGGGGTTAGTTTTAGGGTTAGGTTCAGCGTTAGGTTTCGGGTCAGGGCCCGTGTTAGTGTCAGATTCAGGGTTATGTTAAGGGTTAGAGTTAGGTTCAGGCTCACATTCAGGGTCATGATTATTGTTAGGGTCAGGGTCAGGGTCACTGTTATGGTCAGGGTTAGGTTTATGGTTTGCCTTTCTCAGGGTCTGGGTGAAGTCTAGGGCCAGTGTCAGGTTTACGGTCAGGATCAGGTATTGGTTTAAAGTCCACATTCGGGTCAGGGACAGGGTTATATAGTGGTCATTGTTAGGGTCATGGTTAGGTTTAGGGTCACGGCCAGGGTCAGGATTAGGATCAGGGTCTCTAATAGCAAAGTTCAGGGTTAGGTTTAGGGTCAGTGTCTGGTATAGGCAAAGTTCAGTGTTCGGGTTATGATCATAGTCAGCTAGGGTCAGGGTTATTGTTAAAGTTCAGCGTTAGTGTTAGGGTTAGCGTTAGGTTGATGGTTAGGGTTAGAACTTGTTAGGGTCAGGGTCCGTGGTAGGTTAGGGGTTAGTGTTAGGGTTAGTTTCAGCAATAGGATTCGGGGTAGGGCCCGCGTTAGTGTCAGGGTCAGGGTTACATTTAGGGTTAGAGTAGGGTAGGCTAACAGCCAGGCTCAGGTTTAGTGTTCAGGTCAGGGTCGGGATCACTATTAGGCTCAGGGTTAGGTTTATGATCATGGCCTGGGTCAGGGTCAGGGTGAAGTTTAGAGCCAGTGTCAGGTTTAGGGTCAGGATCAGGTATTGGTTCAAAGTCCACATTTGGGTTAGGGACAAGGTTATGTAGTGGTCAGTGTTAGTGTCATGGTTAGGTTTAGGGTCAGGGCCAGGGTCTCTGAAACAGAGACACCCAGAGGCACACACACACACACACACACACACACACACACACAGAGGTATACTATGCAGCCATCAAAAATGAAATATTTGCATTTGCAATGACTTGGATGGAACTAGAGGGTATTATGCTAAGTGAAGTAAGTCAATGAGAGAAAGGCAATTATCATATGATCTCTCTGATATGAGGAATTTGAAAGGCAGGTTAACGGGTCATGGGAGGTAGGGAGGGAAAAAATGAAACAAGTTGGGTTGGGGAGAGAGACAAACCATAAAAGACTTAATCTCACGAAACAAACTGAGGTTTGCAGGGATGGAGAGGGTGGCTGGGTTCTGAACATTGGGGAGGGTATGTGATATGGTGAGTTCTGTGAAATGTGTAACACAGATGAATCACAGACCTGCACCCTTGGGGCAAATAATACATTATATGTTAATTTAAAAAAATTTCACCTGTGCTTTATGCAGTCTTGGGGAGGCTGGGCACACATATAAACCCAAATAGTGATTGTTCCCCCTAGACCAATAGGACCAATCAGAGTCTCCCTGGGATTGATATGTAAATGACAGGAAGACAAAGTTCTCTCTTTAGGCGAGTGACTGGTCTTGCTGGATGGGATTCAGGAGCTTGCCATGACCATCTTCCTGGACACTTGAAGAGTCTGACCAGAGAAGAAAGCAGCCATATGGAGATGAGTAAACATGAGACATGGACAAAGACAAAAGTGTTTTGCCGTTTTCCAGCCCCTAGTTCTTGATTCTGAAATTTTAGTTCTGCAGCTCTTCTTTTGATTTTTTAAAAAGTTTTTTTTATTTATCTGACAGAGATCACAAGTAGGGAGAGAGAGGAGGAAGCAGGCTCCCTGCAGAGCACCTGGACACCTGGACACCACCCCTACAGGAACCTGGACATTCCTTTGTTTTTTGTTTGTTTGCTTCCTTTTCCCTTTTGGTTCCTCCAGTTTTCTTTGGATTGCTGCCACTTGCAAGCAAAGGGTCTTGTAAAAATACCACACCAAGGAAATTCACACGTCCTTAGGAGCTACTGAGTAAGTTCCTGTAAGGGAAGGACACAGTGAGATGCACATTTTAGAGTGATCATCTTAGAATAAGTTTAGAGGATGAATTGGTGTGAGGAGGGGAGGGAAAGGGGCATATTCCTGAAGATGAGATGACAGGTTGGAAGGCCGTTATGGTCATTCTGGCAAAGTATGGTGAGTGCCTGAAACAGAAGAGAAAAGGGGGCCGAGGAAAGATTAAACTTACACAAGGTGAGAAGACTAATGAGATTTTATGAAATCTGAGTTTGTGAAATCGGATATTGCTAGGCTTTTAGCACACTTACTTTGGGATCTAATCTTCAAAAATATTTAAATATCTCTGGTGGTGACAACACCATCGTCTTTCCAGTGATTAAGAACTCTGAAATCTTAATCTGGCCTGGGCTGTAGAATGTCAGCTGCGGCTTGAGCACAACGAAAAGCCGTTGAAGGGTTTTACACTGGTGGGTGGAGGGTGGTCATGGGATTCCTTTTGCATTTTTAAAATGTCATTTTTGGCTGCTGTGTAAAGAATGGATAGAGAAAAGGCAAAGATAGTAACAAATCATTCTCCAATATTTACAAAACATCTACTATGTGTCAGGTACTGTTCTAAACCCTAAAGACAGAATAGTTAACAAGAGACAAAATAAATTTGATGTCCTCTTGGAGTTTTCATTTTAGTTGTTGAGTGAGAAATGAAGCAAATAAATACACATACATATCAGGGGTTGATGTGGGGTAGGAAAGAAACTAAGCTGAGTGAGTGGATATGGGGTGTGGGGTTTAGGGGAGCAGGTTGGTATTTTCTATGGGACTGTGTCAGGGAAGTCTCCCTCATTTGAGGAAATACCTGGAGGAAATTAAGGAACAAGCAGTTGTGCTGTTTGGAGAAGAGCATCCCACACAAAGCAAACAGTAATCCCAAGGTGGGAGCACATCTGGTGTGTTTAAAGAATGACACAGCGACCAATAATGCTGGGCAAAAAATGAGCAAGACGGCAAGTGGTAGGAGGTAGGTAAGGAAGGTAGTGGGGTCAGATCACATAAAGTCTTGAAGGCCATTGTAAAGATTTGCCTTTAACTTTGTGCCAGATGAGAAGAGCTTGGATGGTTTTGAAGAGGCTTGACTTGATTTAGATTAGAAAAGGATCGGGGCGCCTGGGTGGCTCAGTGGGTTAAGCCTCTGCCTTCAGCTCAGGTCATGGTCTTGGGGTCCTGGCATCAAGCCCCGCATTGGGCTCTCTGCTCATCAGGGAGCCTGATTCTCCCTTTCCCACTGCCTGCCTCTCTGCCTACATGGATCTCTCTCTCGCTCTGTCAAATAAATAAATAAAATCTTAAAGAGAAAAGAAAAGAATCACTCAGGCTGCTGTGTGCAGAACGGACTTGCGGGGTTGTGGGGTGGGGATGCTTCTTGCATTAATGTAGACTGAGATTTCTATACTGCTGACATTTGGGGCCACATTAAATTTTTGTTATGGGGAGCTGTCCTGTGCACTGACCACTAGATCGCAGGAGCGCCCTTTTCCCACTCTCAAGTTGTGACAACGAAAAGTGTGTCCAGACCCTGTCAAAATCCCCTGCGGAGGAGCAGGTACACAAAACTCTCCTGGTTGAGGACCACTGATCTGGGTGAGAAGGGGTATTGGCCCAGACCAGAGCAGTAGATGCAGGGGTGGGGAGAAGGGGGGAGATTCTGGGTGTATATTGAAGACAAAACACGCAGGATTTGTAAATATATTAAGGGTGGAGTGTGCGGAAAAGACAAGAGTTGGGATGATTTTACAATTTGGGGAGCCTGAGGCCCTGGAACAGTGACGTTACCACTTGATAAGATGGGAAAGACGACGGGAGAAGCAAGTTTGATGGGCAACAGGTGTTTGGTTGAGGAGATGGTCGTTGAATCCACATGGGGATGCCAAACCAGCAGCTGAACACACGAGTCTGCCATTCATGGGTGAGATCCAGGCTGGAGGCACAAATATGAGCACCGTTAGGACATAGGGTTCAAGCCCTGAAAAGAAGTGGGCTTACCTACGCAGTGAGTATGGACAGAGGTGTGTTTGGCAACATGATAAGGCAGCTTCATGATATCTGTCCCCTGGTATTTGTCCTGTGAGTATGGATGGGAGTGTGTATGGGACTTAGGACTTGCTTTTAACCAGTAGAATTTGGCAAGGTAAGAAGATGTCACTATTATGATCTCATTATATTAAATCAGACTGTTTTACTGATTGGAGTGAGAAGCTGTCCTGGACTTGAAGAAGCAAAGAGCCAAATTCAGAATCACCTGTGGAGAGAGTTATATGGCAGGAAACCGCAAGCAGCCTCTGGGGGCTGAGGATGGTTTCCAGTTAACAGCCTGGAGAATCTCCCTGGCCCGCCCCAGCATGGGCTGCCCCCCAAATCACACAGCTACAAGGAAATGTGTTCTTCCAACAACCCGAGTGAGTTTGGAAGCAGAGCCTTCCCTAGTGGAACCTGCAGGTGAGAACACAGCTTGGTGGGCGCCTTCTCTCCTCCTTTGAGTGAGACCCAGAGCCGAGGACCCTGGTTAAGCTGTTTCTGGTCTCCTGACAGCTAGAGATGGTAGGATAGTAAACTGAGCTGTTTAAAGTTACTAAACTTGTTATTATTTGTTATGAAGTAACTATTAAAAACAAAACAAGAGGCCCAAAATGGAGTTGCTTATGCTAAGCCCCATGTCCCCCAAACCAGACTTAATTATGATTTCAGCTGTCCCAGAAATGGAATCTGAGCCCAGGCAAGCAGACACCACCTGATCCCCACTCCCTCGGACCCCTGCCATCCCCAGAAGCCAAGTCACCTGGCCATAACCAACCTGCCTTGTTTGCCTGACGTGACTTCCTTGCTCCTCCTCTCTTCTGCCTATAAAAGTCTTTCATTTTGTACTGCTCCTCCGAGCTCCTTTCAGTCTGCAAGCAGGATGCTGCCCATTTCGTGAATCATTGAATAAAGCCAATAGGTTCTTTAAAATGTACTCAGCTGAATTTTTTTTTTAACACAACAGAAAACTCAAGCAGAAGGTCCGAGTCCCAGAGCACAGGACTGATGTCTAAAGGTCAGGAAGCTCAAAAAAACCCAGCCAGGAAAGGAGCCATCATCACTGACCAGTGTGGAAGAGGAAGGGAGAGCCAACATCACGATGAAAAAGATAGAATATTTCCAGAGAAGTGGAGGGACTTCTATGTCTATAGGACTGACAGGTTGATTCATTTAGATCTGAAAGTTAATCATTGGATCTGGCAACTTGTTGGTGATTAGCGATCTTGTAAAATATCTGTGTAGGTGTAGTCGTGGGACCAATGACTGTTAACAGTGTCTGAAGTGCAAAAAAAATTTCAGGGTTTGGATTCAAATGGGAGCAATGGATATAAAGAGCAGTGAGCAAGTCTGACTTCTGTTTTGGAGAGGTCAAATCAGTTGGTTTTGCTGATGGATTAGATACGAGAAAAGGGAAAGGGGGAATTTATCCCAGGGGCTGAGGCTTTAGCCAGTAGGAGGTGGGGATGCTGTTTACTAAGATGGGGAGACTGGGACAGGAGCAGGTGAGGAGGGAGCAGGATAGAAATCATGGTGAAAATAAGACTCCTGTTACATATTCATGGAGAAATATGCTGCAGGCAGCTGGCCATGTGATTCTCAGCTCCAAGGGCGGATTAGGTTTAAAGACATTAACTTCAGAGCCTTCAGCTTCTACAAAGAACTTAAATCAATGATGCTGAATGGAATCTGCCAAAGCAGTGGTTCTAAAACTGGGGCTGGGAGGCAAGGAGTTTTGCTCCCAGGGCCGATTGAACAATATCTGGCGACATTTTTGGTGGTCACCACTGGGGGGGTGCTGCTGGCATCTAGTGGTTAGAGACCAGAGATGCTGCTAACTGTCCTGCAGGGCACAGGACAGCCCCACAGCAGAGAATCACCCACCAGGTATCAATAGTGCTAGGTTGTGAAAGCCTGATCGAGGGAGAGAGAGAGAGCGAGAGAGAGGGAATGCATAGCTACAGAAGACCCAGAATCAAGCTCTTCAAAGGGGCAAAGATGAAATAGAGAAGCAAATTGAGAATACAGGTCCAGGATGGTAGGAAGAGAAACCATGTGATTAAGAGGGCACTAAGGAAGCGGGAACCTAGAGACACCGAGTACATCCACGTTTGCTAGTGATAGGCGTGTATGGTGCATGGACCGCCTATGAGAATTCACACACCTTGCACATTTTTAAGTGGACATCTGAAACTTTTTAATCATAAACTTTTCATCACAATATATGTATATTTTATTAACTAGGTGTTGAAAATATTAAACATTTAAAAAATGAGATAGAGGGCACCTGGGTGGCTCAGTCACTAAGCAGCTGCCTTTGGCTCAGGTCATGATCCCAGGGGCCTGGGATGAAGGCCCACATTCCTGATCAGCAGGAAGCCTGCTTCTCCCTCCCCCGCTCTCCCTACTTGTGTTCTGTGTGTGTGTGTGTGTGTGTGTGTGTGTGTCTACCAAATAAATAAATAAATCTTTAAAAAGAAAATGAGAAAGAAAAGGATCGACTTCATTGGAATAACATTTGCCTGCTACAAGTTGATTTTTTTTTTAAAGCAGAACAGTCTCATTTTCTGTTATTTTATTTCCCAAACCATACTAGAATGGAATGAAACCATTAAAATCCTTACTTGTGCTTTTCCCTATTATGTCCCTAAAAATATGTAGTTTAATTTAAATATGAAGGAATGAGTGTCACTAACCAAAACTGATTGTTATTCTGAGCACTTCCAACATCTGCCCTAATCCCCTTTCCGATGTTAACTTTTACCCTTAATAAGGAGAGTAAGCTCTAAAGGTGGAGCCCCAGGACTGCCCACAGAAGGGCATTATTTGAAACAAAACTGGTATTTCAACTTTGGTATCAGCCCAAGTCCTACACTCTAATAAGATCTGAGAGGAGTGTCTTGATCTTCCAGGAAGGAGAGGAGTATCCTGATATCAGACCCAAGAATGGGCATATCACCTATCCTACAGAGCACACATGGAGTTTGGATCTGGAAATGGACTCCCTTAAAATGATCTGCACATAAGGATTCTTTATAGAGATTTTTTTCAACTACCCTTGGGGACATGGTACCCTACACCCACAGGTGTAGACAAATATTTTACAAGCTATGCTGGGAATGAGGTGGGAGAGAAATATGGAGGTTGTTATAGGAAGGTAGAAGGTTAAAGGAAGTCTTTGTTTTGGGTTTTTTCCTTTTGTTTTTAAGAAAAAGGTCATTTGTCTTCTGACTGGAAGGATCCATTGGAACAAGAACTTGATATTGGCCCTGGGAGTGGAGTCCTGGAGAGGGCTGGAAGGAACAAATCCCAGGCACAAGGAAGAACAAACCCTAGCTGGGGATGTCTGCTCTTCTCAATAAACCTGCTCTGTCTTCAACTCTTTCTGTGTTTCTTGTACATTTCTCCAATTACCATGTAAATTCCATGATGCCAGGGACTTTTCTGTGTCGTTCGCCACAGATTTACAAACACTCAGGGCAGTGTGTAGCACACACTAACTAAATATTTGTTGAAAAACTAAAAACAAATTAAAAATGGATACAAATGTAGGTATAGATTTGATTGGGTGGTGGTAAGATAAGGGAATTCCTGCACAAAGGGCTTTTATTTTCTTGAAGTGTGACACTAGTGATGAAGTTTTGGAACACAGGTGAGGTTTGGTGGGGTGAGGTCCAGAGCCGATGACCAAGAAAGGATTCTTGAGACGTCTTAGGTGCAAATGGTGGTTTTATTAAAACACAGGGACAGGACCCAGGGGCAGAAAGAGCTGCTCAGACAGAGGCATGGTTGACTGGGAGCTGAGGAAGGTGAGGACAAAGGGGGTGTCCAGAAGGACTGTCATATGCTAAAGAAGAATTTCAGGATAAGGGAGACCTGGTTATTGTCAAGTCAAGGCTGTTTTTTTGCCTCTAATGAGGGAAAGCATGAAGACACAGTCGGGAGTTTCCTGGAGATATGTTACATTCCTCCTATCACACATCCTTGTCAGTGGGCTTTGGGCTTAGAAGAAATTCAGTTTTTTATTACACTTCCCTCCCCCTTAGCCTCCCTCAATTTTATGGAGGGGAGGGTGATGTTAGGGCTTCCGGAAACTGAGGTATGGGTGTCTGGAAGTCAGGCTATTGATGAGAAAGCTTCTTCCTTCCTTGTAAGTCACTAGGACATTCGTAGATGGAGGGATACTCCTGTCCTGCAGGACTGGGATCTCTATCAGTTAAGCATCGTTTTTCCTTTAGGGCAGCCAGGAGTGCATGAGGAATGTTACACATATGGCATGGGGAGAGGGTGTAGGGTGCCAGTTTCTGCTTCTGCTTTGTCCTAAGCTTGCCTTCTGCTCCCTCATCCCTAGGACAGGAGCTGGGAGTGAGGTGACATAGTTCAGAAGAGGTGGGGGTAGGGATTGTTGAGGCAAGTCTTGAAGGAGGGAAAGCAAACTCACCGGAGAGACAAGGGAGTTTGAAGCCAGGGTTGAGTATCCACTGGAGAATTGTGGTCAAGTGTTTTAAAGTACAGCAGGTTGGCTCAGCTGTATGATTCCTTCCTGGTTTCTGGTGCATGCCGCTGGCATTGGTAGAATCATTTCTAAAGAAACAAAGCAAAAGAGGATAAGCCTTTCTTTCACAAACGATGATGAATCAAGTTTTGAACATGCTGGGTTTTGAGGCACAGGTGGGACATCAGTGAAATAGCATGAGTAGGTAGTCAGTTACACGGGCCTGGTGGGTAGGAAAGAAACAGATGGTCATGTATCAGTGGGAGAGATGTTGGCTAGGGAATGGGAGCTGAAACCAAGGGCACAGTTGATATCACTACAAGAGAGGGTAGCTTGGAAGAGAAAGGTTAACTGAACCCCCGGGAAAACCCTGATGGGAATGTCACATGCATTTCTCAGGCATGCCAATGTTGACACAGATTACTGTAACTCCTGGGGGCCAGAAGCCATGTCTTTGAGATTCATTCATTCTCTGCCTCTGGCATAGCGTGGGCCACATTCCGATTTGATTTCATTGCACTTTTCATTTACCAGAATCTTGTCATGGTTTGCTAGTGTATCATTTTCTCGAAAAGATTAAATAAGGACCATTTTACAAATATGAGATGAATGCCTGAAGGGATTTTGTTTAATTCATTCATTAGCTCGGGAACCACTAAGATGTTACCACCACTTCAAGCAAGAATCTCAAGGCAGACACATATACAATCAGTAATACTTAAACGAATTTGCTTTGATAGATGCAAATAGATATGCAAATAGAATGCAAATGGATGCAAAACTGCCTTCTACCAAAGGAAAGGGGGTCAACTGTACTTCCAGTGGACAAAATTCATTTACATATAGCTAGACAAGATCATCTGCATCCACATCAATTATGTACAATCTATAGAGTTGCAAAATAGCTCAAAAGACAAGAAAGGCACAGAATATCCCATAGAATTGGTCAGCCCAGAAGGGTACATGAGACAACACCTGTTTTCCCCTGGAAGACACTATAATCTTTTAGGTTCATTTCAATGTCTTTCGTGATTTTGCCTATGCTTTAAAAAAAAAAAAAAAGTTACCCTTATCATTCTTATTAGTTGAAAAAAAAAAAACTAATAAAATACTAGTCTGTTATAAAATACACATGGAAGAATGTTCTGGCACTATCATACCCAATTTGGGGTACTAACTGATTAGGAAGATGAGGCAGAATTTGGGAGCCCGTAGGATGAGTCTGTTTCTGGTTGGAATGGGAAACATTTAAGAATCAAACTAAATGATCTCAAATCCACTCTGGAATGAAACAGGTTATAAGGAAAATACAGAAGATGTTGAAATGGACCTGTTGGCTCATTGTGAGCTTTCCTGGTCGAATGGAGACCTCTACCATGATGCTTGTCCTCCATGTCCCACCCGTCCCATACCTGCTATCCTGGCACCAAAGGGCCACCAGACTTTAGGCTCAGTCTGCAGTTCCAAATGGAAACCCTCTGTTCCCACAGTAGTGGACAGGATGACTCTGGTTGCTGGTGGAAGCGTCAGCTGCTTTAGTCCAACAGTTCAAGAGAGGATCAGAAGAGCATAAGGACGATATTGGAAAAAAATGCTCGGGCGAATTTCCAGAACACAATATTTCTCTTTGCAATTTTTGAGTGTTCTGTAGCCAACCTGCCAAAAAAAATGTGAAAACTATAAATAGAGAGGAGTGGGAAGGAGAAATGAGGACCTGTCACAGTGCCAGCGAAAATAGGGAACTGAGAATTTTCCAGAGATTCAGAGTCAAAGGGGGTTAATATTTACTTAGAAAAGAAGTCGTGGGCACAAGTTCTAGGATGAAATGAAGGCAAGAGAGGGAAGTTAGGGAATCGAGAGAGAGAGAGACTTGAAGATAAAAAAAAGTCAACTTAAAGTCTCATTCCTCATTAAGGAAAGTACAGATCAGAGAAGAGGGGAGAGACTGGGATATAGTTGATCGCCGATTGTGTCTGGCTCTGATTAGAAGCTTTGTATCCACTTTTTAATTTCATCTTCTAGCCTGTTTCCTGGATTCCAGCTTCTATTTCCTATGAAATAGGTACCATCACCAAAGACGAGAGTCAAACATGTAACAGTAGTCAAATCTTTAACAGCGCGGACAACTAACTAACCAAAAGCTGGCCCGGGGACCCCTGCAGAGTCAAGTGTTACACGCCCAGTGCCTGGATCGCGAGGCCATGGTAGGGATCTTGGGAAGGGTTCAGGGTAGGGAGACACACAGCAGGTTCTGGCCAGAGGCTAGTCACCAAACTTTGTGTGGCTGAAGGGGTGTGTACCAGGTGAATGTCCGCTCCCAGATGAAACTGAGGGAAATGTCCCTTGGGAAGGTTTCCGCTGACTCTCTGCCTTTCCTTCATCCTCCCCAGGGTGTTCCATTAGCATTTGGGGTCTGGGGTCTTGCCTGTTGCTCCTGGCTTTGTTGGGCCACGCCACTGCCACAGCCAGGGCTCCAAGTGGCAGTGCACTGTATGGGCTCTTGACTGTTCCCTCCTGACTCTCGGAAGGAGAACAGACAGCAGGGATTTTCATTCTTTGTTGGCACCTATTCTCTTCAGCAACTCCAAGATCAGTACCCCAGGCTGCACAAGCTCAGGTTCATGTCTTTACCAAAGACCGGCAATAATTTCAGAAAGGAATGACAATGAAGGTAAAAAAAAAACAGTTCAACTACTCGCTCATCTGGACTTCTAGGGCAGGTGGGGTTCCCAGACAACTTTGTTCCGTCGGTCTGGCACCCCCCCCCCCCCCCCCCTCGGTGCCTTGGTGATGAGTGTGGGCCTTGCTGTTTGCGCTGCCTGAATTTGCCCTTGTCACTTATTAGCACTGTGGCCCTAAAAGTCTGAGAGGCTAAAAGTCATGCCTCTCAGAGCCAATCGGAATAGCTTATTAGACCTATTGATTCTGGCATAGTGGGCCTGTGCGGAAATCTCTCTTCTTCATCCCTCCTCCTTCTCAGTCTTCCCCTCCTCCACCTCTCCTCCTCCTCCTTCTTTGATGTGTAAACCAAGGTATTTGGGGAGCAGGGAATGATGTGATGTTTGGGATTTACTTTAAAATATATTCCAGACCTCCCCCCTCCCCCAAAAACAAAAATACAGGCACTTTGGGGGCAGTAGAAGGAGGAGGAGGAGGGCCTATGAAACAGTTGGGGAAGCAGAGTGATAAGTACTCGGAAGGGCCGGGATCCTTCTGCTCTACACACTTTGGTGTATGCTTGAGAATTTTCATAATAAGAGTAAACAAACAAAGACCAAATAATGAGGCTTTCATTCCCTATATCCAAATGACCACAACAGGGCATAGAATGCACTTTCATAGTTGCTCCCCTGGCAATTTATTCTGATTCTCCAAATAAGATTCCAGCTCTCATCCTACCTGTCATAGTCTCTGGATATTGACTGGGAACGTTTTCCTCAACAAGGCCTTGCCAGGCCCACTGCTAGGGAATGTATTGTTTCAGATTCTGTACTCAGGTTTTAAAGATTTTTTTTTTATTTATTTAGAGAGAGAGAGAGGGGGGGGAGAGAGCGAGCACAGGCAGACAGAATGGCAGGCAGAGGCAGAGGGAGAAACAGGCTCCCTGCTGAGCAAGGAGCCCGATGTGGGACTCGATCTGAGGATGCTGGTATCATGACCTGAGCCGAAGGCAGCTGCTTAACCAAGTGAGCCACCCAGGCGTCCCTGTACTCACATTTTTTAAAAAAAGTGACCAGTTTCCCGTTTGGAGTGACTCGAATGCAAGACTCACTGTAAGCTATTGTCTTGCTGTGTCCCATCCCTTTCTAAGGACTGCTCATGCTATCAATGGGAGATCACAGCATTGGGAGGGGCAGCCCAGGCCTGGGCTATTACAGCAAAGCTGCAGCCTGAAGGGCGCGCGTGAGATCTGTGGTTTGAGCTGTCAGAGTCTCATGGAGAAAAAAAAAAGAGAAATGAATCATCATTTGACCATGACATTCCCACTAAAGGGGAGGACAGTGGGAGAAAGAGCAAGGGAAGAGGAAAGAAAAATCTCAAAATAAATGTGGGGTGGACGGCAGGAGGAGGAGGGGGGGTCTCGGAAATTGGGGGCAGGTGTGGCGATCGAACCAACGCTAGCCACAAACACACGATTCCGCCCCATTCTAGAGCGGACTGGACATAAACATGCTCGCACATCTACTTGTCGGCTGCGTTTTCGGTCGGCCGGCCGGTAGCGAGGTGATTCTTTAAGAGCTCTGAGAACCCAAACTTGTGGCCGCCCCCGCAGCTGAGCTGAAGTGGAGCTGGGAGCGGCCCAGACGACCCGAGGCTGCCAGCTGACCACCTTCCTCCCTACAGATCGCTGGAGCCAAGCTCAGCCGGGAGAAGCCACGCTCGCAGGTGGGTGCCAGGGCTAAGGGCGGAAGCAGGGTTCCCTCAGAGACCTCCGCGCCCAGGCGGCTGCAGCGGCGGCGCCCGGGGACCGGAGGCCTGACACCCGGAGGCGCCCCCCTCTCTGGAAAACCAGCTGCAGAAGTAAAGGGCCAACATCCCGCCACGGCTATGCTTCCCGCGGGACAATCTCGGGAGAAGGTCCTGGAAGAGGTTCGCAGGCCGATTTTCCGAGGGAAAGGGCGAGGTGGGGAGGGAGCGCCCCTGACCCTCCCCGCCCTCCCTTCTCCCGCTCACTGGGCATCAACAGCGTCGGGGCTGCCCTGCAGAAACGTAGGCGAGGTTGTAGTGTCGCCCTCTGCCGCACGGGGGCAGCATCACCTGCTGGCCCGACGGTAGCAGGCGGAGGCAGGCGGAGGCGGGCCTGCGGCGTCCTCTTTCATTGGCCGGGCGGGGGCGCTGCCATGTTGAAGGAAGCGGTGCCTTCTGTGCGGTGGAAACTCCGTGGCTTCACCCGTAGCGTCGGGGAGCGCAGCCTCCTACCTTTCCTCCTCGCTCGAGTGTCGAGTGTCGGTGCTGAGAGGCGGCGGTCGGCGGGATGGAGAGAAGTAAGATGAACCTGCCCAAGGGGCTGGACTCACTCTGCTTTGACAAGGACGAGTTCATGAAGGTGCACGCCTGGGCTCTGCTCCCTGGAGCCGGGCCGTGGGTGGCCTGCCCTCCTTGGCCCTCCGGGGCCTCTCCTCGTGCTTCTCCTGCGGGCTTCCTGGGCCGTCCCCGCCCCGGACGGGTCCTCAGCGGGGACCTCACTGCACTTCGCAGTGAGTCTCTTGGCCTCGGGTGGGCTAGGTGCAGCCTGGAGAAAGCACTCCTGTGAAATCGTGCACATTGAATGAAAACGCCTGAAAGTTCAGGGCAAGTGGTTTTGAGCTAAACGTAAAAGCCCCGGACCCGTAGGACCCGCCTCTGGTACCGTGCGGCACAGTCAGACCGCCGCTCCCCCGGCCTGACAGAAGCCTCCCAGTGCCTTGTGCCTAGAAGCTGAGCGACTGTGCGTTGAACACATCTCTGAACACACGTACTTACCAGGAATCGGGTCAAAAAGGCACTTAACCTAACGTTTATGCCTGACTTTCGTCTTAAGCTCCCGGAATGAGAAATCTGAAAGACTGTACTGTCCTTACTGGTTCTGGTCCAGTACTACAAAGCATACCAAGCTCCTTTTCTAAAGTTGCCCTACTTCTCTTGGTGAGGTCAGCCTGAAGCTGGCAGCAGATAACTGTAGGACATAAACTTACAGAATAGAAATTTAAACTGAAAAGACTTTACTGACAGGAAAGGTTCATCAGACATAGCCTTGAAAATGTCCCAAGGTTTGAATCAGAGCCAGGAGGAGCTTTATCTGTTTTCTGTATCCCTCTGGGTCTGTACTTAAACTATCAAAACGTATATGTTTAATTTCTAAGGATTGGGATTTAGTAGCTGGTTTCAGTGTTAAAAAGTTTTGGCTCTGTAGGTACCTAAAATTCTGAAAAGAGTTTGAATTTCTTACTTTTTTTATGGCTTCAAGTCATAATATGTTTTTTTCTTTTTTGGGTTAACCAGCTAGTTCCTTTTTGATACTTGCATTCAGATCACATCTCCCAAACTCTGGCTTTAAAAGTGCTTATGTCTGGATCCTCTGCGGTGTGGCCATATCATTTTTAATATGTAGGGATGTCTAGACGAAGGTATATTGTACTCTTGTTCTTGTATGGTGATGTTAAGCCACTGTAATAAAAGGTGTAAATTGAATGGAGTGTCTGAAGGAGAGCACAGAGTGAATTCTCGGATCCAGAAACCTTTTGTTAACGAAGGACACGTGATGAGGAGAGAGGTCATTGGAAGAAGAAAAGGCACACACACAGACTTAAAGAATCTCAAAGCACGGAAGTCTCTTTAGCTTGTCTGTCTTTGGACTTCGTCAGGCTTTCTTTGGGCCTAACACTAGCATTTTC
Source organism: Mustela putorius furo (assembly GCF_011764305.1). Lineage (NCBI taxonomy): Eukaryota > Metazoa > Chordata > Mammalia > Carnivora > Mustelidae > Mustela > Mustela putorius. Next base: position 259,404 of record NW_025422071.1, read on the forward strand.
TCGCACACTTCCTCGCCCCGCCATCTTTCTCACTCTGAGCTGACAGAATGCCTTTGGTCAAAGCAGCTTCGGAAAATAGAAATCTCAAAATAGCAGTTCTAAAGTAGGACTTAGAGGTAGGAAGAGAGCAAACTGGGAAAGTGGCTAGAATGCCAGCAATTCCATATTCTTTCAAGGCTCTGACATTTCTGAATATAATGTACAATTTGTAGTGTTAATGAACGTGACCCCTTCATACATAGAAGGAAAATACATGGAACAGCTGTTCTGTGTAAAGTGGTATTGATCTTCTATGTGGGAGCTGGAGATAAAGGTTATATGCAATTTGTGTTTCCGTCAGAGAGATGTTTTGTTAAGTTACAGTTCCGAGGCAGAAATGAGTGGAGAGCTTGCTGTCGGGGTTGTATTTCTACATAGGTGTCTTGTTTGGCACATTTTGGAATGAGACTGGGATGGTAGAAAGGGAGATGGGTGGGGGGCTGCGGTTGCACCTTGGACACTGCATACATTGAGGGGTCCACGTTGATGCAGTCTTCACGGTAGAGCTGCAGTCAGGTTTACAGCAGGAAGTTGCATGGTCATATCTGTTGAGTTCGAGCTGACTGGTGGCAGGAGACTACTTAAAAAGTCATGTTTATGAGATCTAATGAGAAATAGAAGGGGAAAGGTATGCAAAAGAGGTAGGTGATCAAAGTGCAGGAATGGCAGATGGGGAAGGGTCACCTGGGGCAGAGGCACTGGCAACATCATACTTTGTCGGCTTAGAAATACGAAAATCCTTTGGGTTGACAGCCAACTAATAGATGAGCAGGACATAAGGTATTGGTAGTAGGGGGAGAAAGTGGCATAACAGATAAATTAGACCATTTACGTGGGTGTGCTATTGACATCACATGTAGCCTTCCTCTTCCATCTCAACATATGACTTCATCTCCAGTCGTACAGAAAAATTAGCAGCCATCCCATGAGACCTCCTCCATCCTGCTGATCATGATCCCATTCTTGTATTTGTCCCCTTCTCCTCGCCTGGTACGGGGGAGGGGCTCTCCTTCCTCCTCGTGTTCAGTCTCCACTCTGGCTCAGAGTCCATGCCCTACGGCACTTCCAGGAGCCTGCGAAGATCCTCTCCCCTGCACTCCTTCCCATCACGTGCTCCTGTTTGATCCTTTCCCACTTGAATGCCCCACCTCTAGGTATTGCCATGTCAGTGTCGCACATCACAGCCCCTGCTCAGGGGTTGACTTGACTTTCCCACCTTCCACCCTTCAGGCCCTGTCGTTCCACTAAAGAGTTCTTACCAAAACTGTTTCTAAGTCAGCACACCTGACCTTTCTCTGTCTCCTTACTCGACATCGCAGTAGACCAAATGCTCTGCATTGCTTCCTGTCTTTCTTCTACCTCTCTGATGTGTCTCCTGTGCAAAGTCATGCTCCTGGTAGCCACTGAATGCTGATTATGGGCTCAGCCCCGTGTTCCTTTCTTTCCCTAGATGACCTTTTGTGCAGCTTCATGACCACCTATCAGCATGTAAGGCAGATTCCTGTCTCTGGTCCACACGCCTCCTGAGCACCAGTTCTGTGTATTGGACTTGCTGACCTTTCTTCTCGGATGTGTCTGTGGCCCCTCAGACTCATCAGGTTCAAGACGGAATTCATGAGCACCTCCTCCACTGAAAACCACCTTTCTTATTCTATTGCCTCTCTCGGTAAACACTTCATCCATTTAGCCTGGAGTCGGGAAACCAGAAGTCACCTCCTACTCTGTCACCTTTCCAAAATCTAGTCTGTCACACCCAGTCCTGTGGATTTCGCTTCCTAAACCTCTTGAGTCCATATACTTCTTTCCATCTCTTCTCGTACCTTTGCAGTGCGCCCTTGCCATCACACCGTAGAAGCTTCTCACCCAGTCTCCATGCACCTTCCTTGTCTTTCTGGCCCCTGGTCTACACTGCAGGCAAGCCACTCTTGTCTGAATGCGGATGTGATCTTGTATGTACCAGGTGACTGGTCAGTCCACCAGCTCTTGAAAAACCATTTTACCATGCACTCGAACGTATTTCAAAGAGAATCAGTCCCCCATGGGGTAGTTTTCCTTGGTAGACAGTTTGTTTCTGCACTGAGCCATCTGCCTCCTTCGAACTTCTCTGTGTCAGTTCCTCTCTGGAACCTGTGGCTTCGTTGGCACCCCGGGTAGGCACATGAGGACCTTTTCCATGAGAAGTGAAGGCAGGAGCCCTCTGGATGGTGAATGTATGTACCCTCATGTTCCAAAGGTAAAAAAAGAACAGTGCGTGGGGGTGGGGGTGTAAGTCCTTGAGGTTTCTCCCTGTTCTAATTGGGTGAACTGGGAATTTTGAGACAGGAAGCAGGTCCTGTGTGTCCTTGTTTGCAGGGAGCATGCATTCTGATGGACAAAACGGAAAAGGGGAAGAATGAGCAGCTGCTCAGATCTGTTTGTACTGTGCTGGCTGATTAGCTGTGACCTGCAAATGTGGGTCCCATCCTTGGCTCTGCTCTCTGCCTGCTTATGTCTGACTTGGGGCAAATCACTCACCTCCAGCCTTCTGTTTGCTTGTTAGTATAATGAGGTGGTGCTTATCTATGTGATCTTTGCCTGCTCCTCTGAAAAGACTCCAGTCCATCCTGGCTTGCAGATAAGGAAACTGAGGCCTGAGGTGTGATGACTTCCTTTAAAGCCACACAGCTAGTTGGGGCCAATCACAGGCCATATCTCCTGACCCCCACGCATCAGTCCTTGGAAATCCTACTGTAATATGTTCCTTTCCAGAGGCCACAGGTGGGAACTGAGGGAAGTGGGACAATCAGAACATTAAGAATAGCGCAGAAGATGGCACAATGTCTGCATGCCTTGGCACCTGCATTTCACCAATAGGGCCACCTCTTTCCTTAAGAGGTTCCCACAGGGCTGGTGATCTGGATGCCTGGCCTGGAGCTTAGCTACGGTAAATGGGACCAGAGGGAAGTGATGGCTGTTTGAGGTGGACTTTGTTGACAGCGGCTGGAGATAGCAGCTGACAGAGGAGGAAGAGGGAAGAGTGACAGACGGCAGATAGCCGCAGGCCCGCAGGTCAGCCACTGTTGCCCAGGGTTGCCCATCCCCAGGAGCCGTCTTCGTATCACAGGAGCTGAGTGCTTACCCTGTGGGTTCTTAGTTCGATGTCATGTCTTGATGACAAGATTCCATTCTCTTCCGCATCAGTTTGAGACAGACATCGTAATGAAATTCTAATTAGCCAAATATGGAATGTAAGCCTGGAACTCATTTTATAGAGGAATTTTCTTATGTGAACTACTTTCCCTGATGATAGAGGAGTTGTGACGATGTAACATCAGATAAAGTTTATCTGATTGGCACTTGTAAGAAGGGTTCCCGGCAAAAAAGAACTGTTTTTTTGTTGTCGTTGTCCTCCCTTTTGATCTTTCCTTTCCATTCCTTTTTTTTTTTTGTCTTGTGAGCAGTCATCTGATTTATAAAAAGATGCAACAAAAAGTAAAATGGTACAAGATAATCAGTTTCAAAACATAAAAACGTGAGTGTCTTTAGCCATAGCTCAGAACAGAGGAACTGGGTAAGGAGAATTGCTTGTATGAACTGGCAACAGGAAAAGTTGGTAAAGGAGAGCTGAGGAACTCTATTAAGACATAGGAGTGAGGGGCTCCATCATCATCTGGCATTTGCTCAGTGTCGTCTATATGGTTAGAGATGTCCATGATGGGAACTCCAGCAATCTTCTGGGTCTGGGTCAGCTGATGCCACAGTGTAACACTCTGAATTACTTCCGTACTGAGCGGTCATCTGCATAGTTTGTCTTGTGTGTACGTGGTAATCGTTTGAATCTTGGCTCTTTCGCAATCCTTAGAGCCTCTTGATACTTTCACCCCGGTTTCTCAGTTTCAGCCATTACACAGTCAGTTGTACAACTGGTACACTTGGCACACAGCCCGTCCATCATTGACCGGTCAAGTTTGGCCTAAATGAGAAAAGTTGATAAAGTCGGTACCAACCAGGATGTGGTAAGTCGGCCCAGCTGTGTGTTTATATTGGAAAAAGCAGGAGGGATGTTGGGGGACTTCTCTTTCCTTGAGTGCATGGGATCCTTCTTTTCTTTCTTTTTAGGTTTTAATCTGTCCTTCTCTCGGAGAAGGATCTCAGAGCTAAGCATTCGCTTCCCGGTCACATACTTTCTTGCTTTCTCTTGCTTCCCCATGTTCACACCATGCCCATTTCTCCTTGCTTTTGATTTTCTAATTCACTCTTTGTAGTACCATAAAACTTATTTAAATAAAATGTTGGCCTACTAAGTTATTGATTATTAGTAAGTTCTTTGTTCAAAATTTGAGAGCAAGAAGTATTATGTAAATATATCTTTTTGTTATTTAACTAGTCTTACAACATTTAGCATCAAATTTCTTGAAACATTTAAACAAATTAATCACAAACTGGGGGGCTTGGGCTCTTTCTTTCTTTTTTTTTTTTTTTTTAAGTAATCTCTATACCCAACATGGGACTTGAACTCACAACCCTGAGATCAAGACCTGCACACGCTCCAGTGACTGAACGAGCCAGGTGCCCTTTGGGCTTTTTGTTTTTAAGTTCCTCAGGTGAGGGGGTGCCTTAGTGGCTCAGAGGGTTAAGCTTCTGCCTTCAGCTCAGGTCATGGTCTCAGGGTCCTGGGATCGAGCCCTGCATGGGACACTCTGCTCAGCATGGAGCATGATTCCCTCCCTCTCTGCCTACTTGTGATCTCTCTCTCTGTGTCAAATAAATAAATAAAATCTTTAAAAAAAAAAGTTCCTTAAGTGATTCTAATGTGTGACCAGTGTTGAGAACTCTAGCACTGGATAATTCCTTTAAATAGCTCAAGAAATTAATTTTGAAAAGCGAACTAAAAGCCTACATAGATTATGATTGGTGTTAAATTGAGGGGGAAAAAAAAGAGATAAAGAGAAGAAATCAGCTGGAACAGAGTGTAATTAGGTACTCAAATATTTGTTAGATGGATAAATACATTTACGGAATGTAGGTTTTTGTTTTTTTTTTTTTTGTCTCTTCATAAATATGTCAAATGGGTATATAAATTCAACAAAGGAGTTTGATATAAAATTGATTAAAATGTTAGAACAGAAGTTTTTTAGAATTTCAGTGTTACTATTTCATGATGCTTTTAAGATGATCTCTCTGTAGATGGTGGGAAGATCTTGTTAGCATATGTTTTTAATTTCTCAAGCTTGAATAATTTAGTCACCGAACAAAGATTTAGAATGAGTTTTGGGAGACACAAGTCCTAGATTATGTCCCCACCTAGCTGGGTCAGAGATTTGAGAGCAGGGGCTGGAGGGAAGAGCTCCAAGGACATTTTTGTATACATGCTGATACCTTGGGCGGGAACACTCTTCCCACACTTCCTGTGGCTAGCTCCTTTGTGTCATTTGGATCTCAACTCATTGTTCTATATTTCCTGGTTCATCCAAGTTAAAATACATCCCATTTGTCACTCAGACCTTTACTGTGTCCTGTTTTCTTTTTAGCTGTGATCACTATTCATTAATCACTATTTGATCACTGTTCATTAATATAATGTTTGTTTACATATTTATTTTCTCATTTCTGCATTAGAATATCTGCTCCTTAAAAGCAGAGACCTTGTCTTTTCTTTTCATGACTGTGTCCCCAGGTCTTAGAGCAGAGCTGGAGTTGCATGATAAATATTTGAGGAATATTTATGGGATATACAGGGACATTTATTCATCTCTGTTGTCCATTGTTTTCAAGAATGGTTGGAAACACACACATACGTGAGCTCACACAAACTTTCTATGTCTTTCAACCCCTATGTAGTGTGCAGATTAGTGCTTAACTATTTTGGTTTTTTGTCTCGATGAAATGGGACATGTTTCAGGGCAGAGCTCATAAATTTCATATGCCCTCTTAGTACTTCTCATCATTACAGAGTGATGGTTCTGGGGGATTCTGCTTCTCGTGGAGATAGTATATAGTGATTTTATAAGTCCATGTATCTGGGAAGGAGTGTTTTACTTCTTGGCAGCTTAGAGAACTTCAATCTTTCCAAATTCCATGTAATTTTCATAGCATTAAAGCTACTAATTTCAGATTATTGGTAAGTTTTAAATGATTAATTCCCAGGTTACTTTGAATTAGTCTTTGTTTGCCATCCCTGATTGCAGCTAGTTAGTAAAGTAGCTAAACTTTTAAACTCTACTTGGTTTTAATTTTGAGTGATGTCACTGCTTCTCTCATGGTTAATGGTTCTTAATTACCTGCAGCTTGTCTGGTTTGCTCATTTATTTTCCTGTGTTCCAACACCTCTTGTGATCTCCCAACTTCTGGCCTTTTGGGGGATTTGTACTTGAACTGGGTTCAGATAGGAAATACCCCTGAGTACAAAGAGAAGATATTTTTCTTCTAACTTCACTATCTCCTATTATTAATGTATTACATTGTTGTGGTACATGTGTTACAACTGATGAACCAGCATTGATACAGTATTAATTAAAATCCATGGTTTACATTAGGGTTCACTCCTCTTTCTATAGTTCTGTGGGTTTTGACAAATGTATAATGTTATTTACCTACTGTTGGTATCTTACAGCCTAGTTTCATTGCCTTGAAAACCCCTGTACCTCATCTATTTGTTTCTTCTCCTCTCTCTGCTGCCCCCTCCTCGCTCACCCCTCAGCCCGGGATCTTTTGACTGTCTAGAGTTTTACCTTTTCAGAGGCACCTGGCTGGCTTAGTTGCTAGGGCATCTGACTCTTGATCTCGGGGGGTTGTGAGTTCTAGCCACCACATTGGGTATAGAGATGACCTAAAAAATAAATAAAAATAAAAATGTTGGTTAATTTTTACCTTTTCCAGAATGCCATAGAGTTGGAATCATATAGTATTTAGCCTTTGAGACTGGTCTTTCACTTAGCAATATGCATTTAAGGTTCTTCGAAGTCTTGTGGCTTAATAATTCATCTTTTAATTGTCGAATAATCCATTGTGTGGGTGTGGCACAGTGTACCTGTTCACCTACTGAAGGAGATTTGGATTGCTTCCAAGTTTTGGCACTTCAGAGAATAAAGCTGCTGTAAACATCCGTGTGCAGGTTTTTTTGTGTGGACACTAGTTTTAAGCTCTTTTGGGTAAATACAAAGGAGCACAATTACTGATCTTATAGTGAGAATGTGTTTAGTTCTGTGAGAAACTGCCAAGCTGTCTCACACAGTGCCTCCCATTTTGCATTCTGACCAAACAGTGAATGAGAGTTCGGTTGTCCCACATCCTTGCTAGCATTTGGTATTACTAGTGCTTTGGATTTTTTATATTCTACGTGATATGTAATAGTACCTTGTTCAAATTTGCAATTTCTTAATGACATACAAAGTAGAGCATCTTTTCAGATCCTTTTTTTTTTTCTTTTTTAAAGATTCTATTTATTTATTAACAGCACAAGCACACAGAGAGGTAGCAGCAGGCAGTGGGAGAGGGAAAAAAGCAGGCTCCTCGCTGAGCCGGGGGCCCAGTGTGGGGTTCAGTCCCAGGACCTGAGCTAAAGGCAGATGCTTAACTGACTGGGTTTCCCAGCCACCGCTCTTTTCACATTTTTTAATTAGGTTTGATTTCTTGTTGCTACTAAGACATCTTTATATTATATTTCTTATTTTAAGTCCTTTACCATGGATGTGTTTTGCAGATATTTTCTCTACTCTGTGACTGGTCTTTTCATTCTCTCTCTCTTTTTTTTTATTTTTAAGATTTTATTTATTTATTTGTCAGAGAGAGAGCGAGCGAGAGTGAGCACAGGCAGACAGAGTGGAAGGCAGAGTCAGAGGGTGAAGCTGGCTCCCTGCAGATCAAGGATCCTGATGTGGGACTCAACCCTAGGACGCTGGTATCATGACCTGAGCCAAAGGCAGCTGCTTAACCAACTGAGCCACCCAGGTGTCCCGTCTTTTCATTCTCTTAACAGTGTCTTTTACAGAGAAGTTTAATTTTAACAAAGTCCCTCTCATCCATTTTTTTCTTTCGTAGATCATGCTTTTGGTTTTATATATGAAAAGTCATTGCCAAATCCAAGGATCCCTACATTTTTTCTTATGTCATCTTTAAGAAGTTTTGCATTTTACGTTTAGGTTTTGTGAAAGGTGTGAAAAGTTTGTTTTTATTCTTTTCATTTGTTTTTTTTTTTTCTTATCAATGTCCCATTGTTCGGTTCCATTTGTTGAAGACTGTCCTTGCCATTGAGTTGCCTTTGCCTGTGTGTGTGGATGTTTTTCTGGGCTCTCCACTCTGTTCCAAGCACCTGTCTCTTTTGCCAGGCACCTTCTGTCTTAATCACTATAGCTTTAATAGTAAGTCTTGAAATTGGGTGGTGGCAATCCTCAATTTCCTTTTTTTCCCTGCTCTTTAATATTTTGTTGACTACTCTGGGACTCTTGGTTTTCCAGTTTTCCATCCAAATTTTAGAGTCAACATGTTGGTATCCACAGAATAACTTCCTGGCATTTTGATTGGGATTGCATTGAGTCTGGCAATCAGTTTGGGAAGAACTGACCTCTTAACAGTATTGAGTGTTCTTACCCAAGATTATGGACTTTCTTTCCACTTCACATCTTACCTTGCTTGTTATCTTTCATCAGAATTTTATACTTTTTCTCATATAGATCTTGTGCATATTTCGTTAGATTTGCACCTAAGTATTAATTTTTTTTGGTATGCTAATGTAAATGGTCTTGTGTTTTTAACTTCAAATTCCACTTGTACATTGCTGGTATATACGAAAGCAATTGACTTTTTAAATTTTTTAATTAAAATTCAATCTCGTTAACATATAGTGTACTTTTAGTTTCATGGTTAGAATTTCGTGATTCATTGGTTGCATACAACACCCAGAGCTCATCCCAACAAGTGCCCTCCTTAATACCCCTCACCCAGTTACCCCAACTTTCCCCTCTCCAGTAACCCTCAGTTTGTTTCCTGTAGTTAAGTCTCTTGTGATTTGCCTCCCTGTCTGTTTCTATTTTTCCTTCCCTTCTCCTATATTCATCTGTTGTTTCTTAAGTTCCACATGTGACTGAAACTATATGGTATTTGTCTTCCTCTAGTTCCATCCATGTCCTTGCAAATGGCAAGATTTTGTTCTTTTTGATGGCTGAGTATTGTGTGTGTGTGTGTGTGTGTGTGTGTGTGTGTGTGTGTATACCACATCTTCTTTATCCATTCATCTGTTGATGGACATCTGGGCTCTTTCAATAGTTTGACTATAAACATCGGGGTGCTTTTGCCCCTTCAAATCACTTTGTGTACTTTGGATAAACATCTAATAGGGCAATTGCTAAGTTGTTGGGTTGTTACATTTTTAACTTTTTGAGGAGCCTCCATACTGTTTTCCAGAGTTGCATTCCCACCAACAGTGTAGGAGGATTCCCCTTTCTCCACATCCTCGCCAACATCTGTTGTTTCCTGACTTGTTAATTTTAGCCATTTTGACTGATGTAAGGTGGTGTCTCATTGTGGTTTTGATTTGTATTTCCCTGATGCTGAGTGATGTGGAGCTCTTTTTCATGTGTCTGTTGGCCATTTGGATGTCTTCTTTGGTCTGTTCATGTCTTCTGTCCATTTCTTGACTGGATTTTTTTTTTGTTTTGTTTTTTGGATGTTGAGTTTGATAAATTCTTTATAAATTTTGAATACTGGCCCTTTGTCTGATACATCATTGGAAAGCAATTGACTTCTGTATTTTAACTGTGTATTGTGCAGACTTGCTATAATCACTTGACTAGTTTCAGGAGGGAGTGGGTGTGGGGTATGAAGTCTTTGTATTTTCTGTAGACAGTCATGTCATCTGTGAACAAAGTTTTATTCTTTCCCAGGTTGTATACCTTTTGTTTCCTTTTCTTACCTTATTTCATTAGTTTGGCCTTCCAGTATAGTATTGAATAGTAGTAGTAGGAGGGACATCCTTGCCTTGATTCCCTGTCTTCTATTTTCTCAGTATTAATATCATGTTAGCTGTGGATTTTTTGGAGACATTCTTTATCTAGTTGAGGAAGTCCTCCTATTCCTAGTTTCCTGAGGGTTAATAATGAAGAGGTGTGGATTTTGTTAAATATTTTTTTTCCTCCCTTCATTGATATGATCATGTGATTTTTTTTCTGTTGATATGATGGATCACATTGATTTTCTAATGTTGAACATTTTCTAATGTTGCATACCTGGAATAAATCATACATGAACCTGGTGTATATTTTTTTAATATAGTGTTTGCTTTTATTTGCTAATTTTTGTTGAAAATTTTTTGTGTCTGTGTTCATGAGAGATACTAGTTTGTAGTTTCTTTTCTTGTAGTATTGGTTTTGGTGTCAGGGTAATAATGATCTCCTAGAATGATTTAGGAAGTATTCCTTCTAGTTTTACTTTCTGGAAGAGATTTTAGAGAATTGTGTAGTATTCCATAAATGTTTGGTTGAATTTACAGTGATTGGGATTGTTAGCAGTAGCCCTCCCTTCTTTCATCTGATATTAGTAATTTATGTCTTCTACCTTTTTTTCTTTGTTTGCCTGGCTAAGGGTGTATCTGTTTTATTGATGTTTTCAAAGAAACAGACTTGGGGTTTATTGATTAAAAAAAAAATTCCTGGTTTTAATTACATTGATTTCTGCTCTAATTTTTATTTTTTCTACTTCCTTTAGGGTTTTTTTTTTTTAATGATTTTATTTGACACAGAGAGAGTCAGTGAGAGAGGGAATACAGGCAGGAGGAATGGGAGTCGGAGAAGCAGCCTCCCTGAGCAGGAAGCTCTGATGCAGGGCGCTGTCCCAGGACCCTAGGACCATGTCCTGAGCCAAAGGCAGATGATTAACCAACTGAACCACCCAGGAGCCCCTCCTTACTTTAGATTTGATTTTGTTGTTGTTGCCTAAAATGGAAGCTAAGATTATTGACTTTAATCTTTTTTTTTCTAATATTTGCATTCAGTACTGTATTTTCCCTTTAAGCAGCATTCCACACATTTTGCTACATTGTATTTTGTTGAGACTGGTCTCCTGTCATTTAGAAGTGTGTCATTTAATCTCCATGTATTTTGGACTTCTTCAGCTATCTTCTGTTACTGATTTTTAATTCCATTGCGGTCTGAGAACATACTTGGTATAATTTTTATTTTTAAAAATTTGTTGTGTTTTGTGGCCCAGAATTATTCTGTCTTGATGAGTGTTCCATGTGAGCTTAAGAAGAATGTGTGTTGCACTATTACTGGGCGAAATTGTCTGTGTACATCTGTTGTACGGTAATTGATGGTGGTGTTAAGTGTGCCATGTCTGGACTGAATGTCCACATCTGTCAGATCCTTGTTGCCCTGCTGCTGGATCGGCCCATTAATGATGGAGAAGTGTTGAAGTCACCAGCTGTGATAATGGAATTGTATATTTCTCCCTGCAGTTCTGTTAGGTTGTGTCTCACCTGTGTTGATCAGGCACACATACGTTAAGGATAATTGTGTCTTCTTGGTCAGTCGATTTCTTTATCATTATGTAATGCTGCTCTTTATGCCTGATAATTTTCCTTCTCTGAAATCTGCTTTGTCTGAAATTCATGTAGCTACTCCATTGTTCCTGTGATTAGTGTTACTTTGGATTTTTTTTAATGTATCCTAGCATTTAACTTGTTGATATTTAAGTTGTTTCATTTTTCATCAAAAATAATTCACAAAGCATAATAGTTGCCATTTTAAAGTGTACTCTTCTCTGGTTTTTAGTATATTTACTGTGTATATGGTACATACGTCACTTCTGTCTAATTCCAGAATGCTTCCATCACCCGAAAAATAAACCTCTTAGTTCCAATTCTCCCCTCCCCTTATTCCCTGGCAATCATGAATCTACTTTCTGTTTTTATGGATTTGCCTTTTCTGGAACATCTCATATCAGTGGAATTGTATAACACGTGACCTTTTGTGTCTGGCTTCCTTTAACCTGAGAGTAGAATGTTTTCAGACTTCACTCGTGTTGTAGCATGTAACAGTTTATTCCTTTTTATGGTTGTGTAAGAGGCTCTTCCACATTTTATGTATCCATTCATCAGTTGATGGACGTTGGGTATATACTCTTTTGGCTGTTACGAGCAGCGCTGCTGTGCACATTCATGTACAGGTTGTGGCAGGAACATCTGTTGTCAGTTCTGTCGGTGTCATACCCCTAGACGTAGAACTGCTGGGTAATTGTACGTGTGTAACTTCTTGAGGAGCTACCGAGCTGTTTGCTGCCTTAGCCAAACTATTTTACATTCTCACCGACAATACAGGAGGGTTCCAGCTTCTCCGCCTTCTTGCCAGCACTTTTTTTCTTCTTTTTTTTTTTTTTTTTCTTTTTCTTATTTTACCATAGTTGTCCTAGTGGGTGTGACGTGGCATCTGCATGTGCTTTTGATTCGCATTTCCCCAATGACTAAGGATGTCGAACATCCCGACATGTGCTCTTGACCGTCTGTGTATCATCTTTGGAGAAATGTCTATTCAAAAGTCTTTGGCTTGTTTTTAAATTAGGTTATTTGTCTTTTTGTTGTTGAGTTCTAAGAGTATATTTGCATATTCTGGTTATTAGGTCCTTGTCAGACAAATGATTTGCAGATACTCTCTCCCATTCTGTGGGTTGTCTTTTCACGTTCTCCGTAGTGTCCTTTGACACACGAAAGTTTTTATTTTGATCAAGTTCAGCTTATCTAATATTTCTTATTGCTTTGTGTATCATGTCTAAGAAAGCTTTTCCCGATCCAAAGTCATACAGATTTTCACCTGTTTTCTCTGAGTGTTACAGTTTTTACTCTTACATTTAAATCTTTGATCCATTTTGAGTTATATTTTTGTGTATGTGTGACGTTGCTGTTCCAAGTTCATTCTTTTGCATGTAGATATTCACTTGTCCCAGTAGTAGGCACTCGAAAAGACTGTTTTTTCCCCCCATTAAATGGTCTTGGCATCCTTGTGAAAAATCAGTTGACCATAAATGTATGGGTTGTAAATACTTTCTTTTTGAATACTTGGGAAATCTACACTATAAAGTAAAACCATTCCTAAAGTAGTAAAACCATTCTTGGTTAAGTGAAATGGGTCTCTATTATGGCACTGTGAGTTTGGGTTTGTTTTTTCACAGCAAACGCTGCCTAACCCAGTATTCACAGATGTTCCGAGTTATTTAGTCATGTGTTATGCAACTTTTGTTTATCTGAGAACAAATGCATAAATGGTAAGTTGAGTACTAATATTACCTAATAGCATTTGTTCACTGAGGCTAAGTTATATGATTTATTTATTTATTTATTTATTTAAGATTTTATTTGAGAGTGAGAGAGTGCGGGAGCAGGAGGAAGGGACAGAGGGAGAAGCAGGCTCCTTGCTCAGCAGAGCGCCTGATGTGGAACTCAAACCCAAGAGACTGGGTTCATGACCTGAGCCAAAGGCAGATGCTTAACCAACTGAGCCACATAGGCACCCCAGTTATACAATTTAGAATGCCATCATGAAGTTCAAGAACTTCAACAATGTGTAACTGAGGCAGGGAAAGTGATCGACCTAAAGGTATACAGTTGGTGAGTAGGATGGCCAGGATTATGAACCGAGACCCCCTCCCGTGATGTACTACATAACTATGATGTAAGGTCTGAGATGGTCTCAGGAGAGAAAGGTCCAGGCTAATTTGGTCACCAGTGTAAGAAGCAGGTGGCTTTCTGTAGATGACTGTGAAATTACGGTTTGGTATGAAGTCCTTCTCTCTGACACTAGCAGGGTCAGTCTTTGGTTGATTAACTAAAAAAGTCAGTTTAAACAAGTACTCTTAGGGAATGGTTCATACAGTTTTTAGCATTTTATTTGGAAAAAATATATGTACATTTATTCTCCATTGAAACAGTGCCAGGTCTTTTTCTCTGGAAACTGGCCTGCAGATTAGATTTCTGAGTTATCACAGCACTTGGGTCGCTCAATAGGTTAGGCATCTACCTTCGGTTCAGGTCATGACCTCGGGAGTCCTGGGATGGAGTCCCGCATTGGACTCCCTGTTCAGCAGGGAATCTCCTTCTCCCATTGCCCCTTTCCCTGCTCATACTGTCTGTCTGTGTCTCAAATAAATAAAAAGAATCTTTTTTAAAAAAAAGCTTTCTCTATGTTGTCTTTTTTTGCATTCAGTTTCAGTTTCTTTAACTGAATTGAGTGAGAATCCTGTGATCACTCCCTCCCTGCCTGGTACTTGGTCATCTCACCCATACCTAACTTAGCAAAAATTTTCTTATTGATTTCTTTGTATCAAACCTTTCCAAAGTAGCTGTGTTAGTTTTCAAAAGAACAGTGATTTTTTTTTTTGCAGTCATATTTTGTTGGTTTACATAGTGTTTAATGAAGCTGTATAATTACGAAGTAAGTGTAGGTGTCCTTAACTAGTTTGGGAATCATCACATTTGATTCTTGCTGACTAAACAGGTCATGGAGTAGCAGAGTCACAGGGGAAGTAGATAGTAATTTATTGCCTCTAAGCATATAAGCCTACCCGGGTATCACAGAAATGTAAAGGGGAAACACAGGATAGCTAATCCTGTGAGACCAATACTTGGAAATAGGTTATGAAAGATTTGGAACATCTGTTCAATGGGACACTCAGCATGCACATAAAATATTAATAGAAATGTATGTGTTTTACGTAAAGACATTCAAGTTATATTTTTAGATGGGAAATTTTTTTTAATAGAATGGTTTTTTTTTTTTTTTTTTTATTTTTATTCTTTTTTAAGATTTTATTTATTTATTTGACAGAGAGAGAGAGAGGTCACAAGGAGGCAGAGAGACAGACAGAGAGAGGGGGGAAAGTAGGCTCCCAGCTGAGCAGAGAGCCTGATGTGAGGCTTGATCTCAGGACCCTGAGATATGACCTGACCTGAGCCGAAGGCAGAGGCTTAACCCACTGAGCCACCCAGGTGCCCCTAGTTGGGAAATAGTTTAGAAGAGCATGAATATTTGTGTGTGTGTGAGTGTGTGTACACATATGTGTGTGTACACACATACATAGTGAAGGTCTGGGGTTTCCATTCAAGATGGTGGCATAGGAGGATCTTGAACTCATCTCTTCTATGAAATACACACTGAATCTATAGCTCCATATGGAAAAATTTCCTGTGGAAAAAACCCTACAACTAGCTGAGTGACTCCTACACATTAGGTGAGTAAGGAAAAAAACCTATGTTGAAGTAAGAATCAGTCTTGCCATAAACCCCACCCCTGGTACAGCGACCTGGGATTGGGAGGGTACTCAAAACCCCAGGCTTCTCCCTGAGGAGCAAAGGGTTTGAGCCCCACTTCTGGCACCCCAACTTCCAAGACGTACATCTAAGAGACAAGACCCCAAAACATCCAGCTTTGAAAGCCATCAGAGCTTGCACCCATGAGACCCACAAGGCTATAGCAAACTGAGAAACAGTTCTTAAAGCAGTCGCGCAAGTAGACTGACCCACCCTGGAACTCAGCACAGAAGCAGCAGACTGAAATGGGTTCAGATTTCTGTGAAAGAGGCTCATTTGCTTATCTTAAAGCCCTGAGGGGCAGGCATCTAATTTCACATGGATCTGGGAGCCTAGTAAGGTATTCTCCAAAGATGGAGCTGATGGGTACCATCTTTGCGCTGCCCCTCTACCTCGCTTCTGCTTTCTGGTATCTCCTGGAAAGGAGCTTGAATGCTCGTATGATGCCCCGAGGTTTGCAGTTGCTACCCAGGGTATACCTGTAGATCACCTGGCTCTAGCGGCCAGCAAGACTCACACTCACGGTAGTGAGTATCACAGTATTTACAACAACCAAGACTTGGAAATAACTAAAGTGTCCACCAACGGGGTGAATGGATAAAGAAAATGTGTGTGTATACGATGGAATATTACTCAACCATAAAAAGAAGGAAGTCATGCCATTTGCAACAACATGGATGGACCTTGAGGATATTGTGCTGAGTGAAATAAGTCAGACAGAGAAAGGGAAATACTGTATGATCTCCCTCACATGTGGAATCTAAAAAACAAAACAAAATGAAGTCATAGAGAACAGATTGGTGGTTGCCAGAGGTGATGTTGTGGAGGAAATAGATGAAGGGGTCCAGTGGTATAAACTTCCAGTTAATAAGATAAGCCTTGGGGATGTAATGTACATCATAGTGAATAGTAAATAATACTGTGTATTATTGTATATTAATTTTATTATTTTTTATTAGAAATATGTATTATTAGCCCCAGGGTTACAGGTCTGTGAATTGTCAGGCTTACACACTTCCCAGCACTCACCGTAGTACATACCTTCCCCAATGTCCACAACCCCACCACCCTCTCCCTACACCCCTCCCCTCAGCAACCCTCAGTTTGTTTTGTGAGATTAAGAGTCTCTTATGGTTTGTCTCCTTCCCAATCTAATCTTTTTTTTTTAAAGATTTTATTTATTTATTGGACAGACAGAGATCACAAGTAGGCAGAGAGGCAGGCAGAGAGAGAGGAGGAAGCAGGCTCCCCGCTGAGCAGAGAGGCCCATGTGGGGCTCGATCCCAGGACCCTGGGATCATGACCTGAGCCAAAGGCAGAGGCTTTAACCCACTGAGCCACCCAGGTGCCCCCCTCCGTATCCTATCTTGTTTCATTTTTTTTTCCTTCCCTACCCCCACAACCCCCACTTTGCCTCTCAAATTCCTCATATCAGGGAGATTGTATGATAATTGTCTTTCTCTGATTATTTCACTCAGCATACTCTCTAGTTCCATCCACATCATTGTACATGGCAAGATTTCATTTCTTTTGATAGCTGCATAGTATATTATATATATATATATATTAAGATTTTATTTATTTATTTGACAGAGATCACAAGTAGGAAGAGAGGCAGGCAGAGAGAGAGGAGGAAACAGGCTCCCTGCTGAGAAGAGAACCTGATGTGGGGCTCGATCCCAGGACCCTGGAATCATGACCTGAGCCGAAGGCAGAGGCCTTAACTCACTGAGCTACCCAGGTGCCGTATATTATTATATATTTAAAGTTGCTAAAGCTTAAGAGTTCTTAGCACAAGAAAAAAAATGTGTATGTTTGGTGATGGATGTTAACTAGTCTTAGGGTGATCATTTCACAACAGATAAAAATATGGAATTTTTATGTTGTACGCCTGAAACTAACATGTGTCCATTATATGTCAGTTTCTTTAAAAAGTAATTGATATTTTATTTTTTAAAAAATTATTTATTTATTAGACAGAGATCACAAGTAGGCAGAGAGGCAGGCAGAGAGAGAGAGACAGGGAGGCAGGCTCCCTGCTGAGCAGAAAGCCCAATGTGGGGCTTGAATCCATAACCCTGGGATCATGACCTGAGCTAACGACAGAGGCCGTAACCCACTGAACCAGCCAGGCACCCCAAAAGTAATTTATATTTTAAAGAGAAAGACTAGGGCACCTGAGTGTCTCAGTCAGTTGAGCATCTGCCTTCGGTTGAGATCTTGATTTCAGGGTCTTGGAATGAACCCTGGCATCAGGCTCCCAGCTCAGCAGAGAGCCGGCTTCTCCCTCTGCCCCTCCTCCCACTTGTTCTCTCCATCTCTCTCTCTCTCAAATAAATAAAATCTTAAAAAAAAAAAAAGTAAAGAGAAAGACCAAAACAAAGTCTGGAAGGATGTGAATCGCTGTGTTTAATAGTGAAGAAAAATAAACATTAACAGTGCTTAACTGCAGAGCATTAGAGAGTGGGTGATTTTTTTTTCTCTCTCTTACATAAGTATTTCTTGGTTGGTTGAAAGTTTGACAGTGAACATTTGTTACTTTTAAAATTAAGAAGAAAAAGCTGTTTCTATTTTGAGAAGAGCCTCTTTGAAATGTATAATTAAAAGAAATAAAATGCCTGTAGAGTTAGGCAACTGGAGAGAATGGTCTTGGTGAGGGGCCCCCTTTCCCATAATCTTAGGAAGTGAGCAGACCCCATGATGTCCCTGTGTGTGTTCCCCTGCAGTAATACGGCCTCTTATTCTTTCTCTGATCTTATTTTTCTATGTAAAATGTGGTATCAGTGCAATCATTTTTTCTTTCTGGTTTAATTTTCAGGAAGATTTCGACGTCGATCACTTTGTGTCTGACTGTAGGAAGCGTGTCCAGCTGGAGGAACTAAGAGGAGATCTGGAACTCTACTATAAACTTTTAAAACAGCCATGGTCGAGCTCATCAACAAGGATTATGCAGATTTTGTCAACCTTTCCACAAACTTGGTAAACCTGAAATTCACAAGTCCTACACACACACACACACACACACACACACACACACATTGTCTCTCTCCTTCATATTTATTAAAAGGGCAGAGTTTTTAGAAACCTTTCTGTTGATTACCCCACCAACCCCACCAGAAACTTGAAGAAATTACCAATTTCATTAATAAAAGAACTAAACTTTTTGGAATACATTTTTTTGTTTGTTTTAGTTTTATTCATTTAAGGTTGCTCTAGTTTGATTATGTTTCAAATTCATTTTCAACAGTGAAAAGTAAAGGATAATAATACCCAAGGGGTTGTTTTATTAGTTGCTAAGTGATTACACTGAAGTCTTCCTTGATTTAGACTAATTTGTAGGAGCAAATGTCCACCACTCTTACAATGTTTAATTTACTCCCAGGTATATCTGTTAGCCAGAGCTAGGTTGAGGGAACATTGGCCAATATTGATATTTAAAAAGTTTGGTTTTATAAAAATATAAGAATGATTTGCAGTGAGCTTATCAATTGTTTGTAAAAGCTGTTTAGAAATGTTGAATTTTGTTACTTGGCAGAAAAGTCTCCTTGTTGATGCTTCATTTTGTTTTAAATCTGTTTGTCCAGAGAAGCACAGAAAGTTGCAGCTCCGTGGGAATTTCAAGAAGCATTAAAATTAATGATGCACATTTGCTTTTGGGAAATATACCACTAAGATAAATATCCCAATAGGATTAAAAACCTAGAAAATTTTACTTCTGTTTAATTTCTATTTTTCTCAAGGCTTATAATAATGTTTAAGAGAGACGTAGCCCGTCAGACTTTCACATCAGCTGGCTGAGTATCATCAATTACAGACAGAGAACTGTTCACCTTCTGTGAAAATTTTTCACATTCATTTAAAATCTCATCTAAAGGCAAATTGTTCTTAAGGAAACTTTCGTTTCTCATGACTTCCCTTATTTTTATAGTTCCATTTATTTCAACAGATTTTTTTCATATTCTATGAACAACATTAATGGCCAAATAACACTTCTGTTGTTTAGCTAGTTATGTAGCAAAATACGGTTGTGCCAAAAAAATAACTTAAATCTGGTACTGCTTTGATCGTTAAATAGATACGTCACTATTACTCCTTATCGTGATGTGTTTGTGCCAACCTGGCTTTGCCTTTAGGTTGGCATGGACAAAGCCCTCAATGAACTTTCTGTGCCTTTGGGACAGTTATGAGAAGTTCTGGTAAGTCCCCAATTAATGAAAACAGTCTGCTGTGACGCCTGTTGTCCTCGTCGGCTTTTCTCTAAGAATTCTTTTCATCTGTTAGTTTGGTGGTACTGGTGGTTGTATTTTAACGGTTCATGATTATAATATTCACCTTCAGAAGAGTTGTAAATGATTTTGTTTTTGCATATGCTAAAAACCTAAAAAAAGATGTTCGATTTGAAGAAGACATATTCTCAGAGTAGACAATCTTAAAATGTCAGGGGAGAGGAAGCATATTTCCAAATTCAACTTATTAATGCCACTTTGGTCATATGTAAGTGGTTTCTAACTTACGAATGACTTGTATTTTAACAGTTTGTAATCTTGTAAATATCCCCCCGACCCCACGTAATCTACGTGTGGTTAGGTTCCTGGGCTGATCTACAAAAACTGTGTAATCCCTAATGGAACTGAAGGATAATATAAATAAAATGTAATACTTAATAAATGTTACATTTGCATGTTCTCTCAGAAAAATCTCTGTTGTGGGAATGGGACTCCCCACCTCTAAGCCATTGGGAATAGGAACTCCACCTGGGTGAAGAGTGGAGGGGCAGTTGTGGCATCACTTCTAACAGAAAACTGTGCTGCCCTGTCTCCCCCCCCCCACCCCCGTCTGTGTCTGGTGCCCTGACTTACGGCCTCTGTCCGTTCTGATGCCCTGTCCTAAACTTGTCATAAACGACACCATCCTTCCTTGTGTGTCTCCTCTAGCTTGAGTGGCCTCGTGCATCCCTCCCCTAAGACAGTGCCTGCACCCTAGAGAGAATATAAGGAGAACATGATTTAAGGGAAGACACAGTACATGGTTAGAACCAAGAAAAATGCGGAGTAATGGAAATATCAGTGCTGAGAAGCCTAGGGGAGGGGCAGGCAGGAAAGAGTTCGTGAAACAGGTAAAAATCTTGAGTTGTGCCTTGAGGTAGCCAATACTTTCCATGGTTTATGTCTCTTTTGAATTTTACAAAATCTTGTTAAAGGTACTTTTCCTTAGAATGGAAGGGATTTTCGTGGTCCGCTGCTGGATTCCACACCAGCCGCTGTGGGGCTCTCCCACTGCCTCCTTGGTGTGCCTCTTCCTCCCGGGGCCTCATAGTGGTGTTGTTTCCCAAGCCTAGCCTTCCTTTGGCCTCCCACTCTTCTCTCCCTGGAGGCAGATTTGCTCTACTCACACAGGCTCCCGTCCCACCTCACCCCCTGCCATCACTGTATCCCCTCCCTTTTCCATGGCCTGTTTTTATGGCCACTTTGGTCCTGCTCAGGCACAGGCCTGACCTGCCTTTCTGGTCCCAACTCTGAAGCTGTTCTGTGAGATTCTCAGACCTCTGAGGGATACGACTATATCTGTCTTCATTGTATCCCTGTGGGCTGCCACAATACTGACATCCAGGAGGTGTTTCATAATGTTGATGGAGTGAATTAATTCACCTTCCTGTGGAATTTTTGTGATATGCCTACTTCATTCTAGTTGTTTCTGTTAACCTTTGTTTTGGCCCTAATTCCTAATTATCTCTTTATTCATTAGCTTCTGGACATGTTTCTCTACCTCTGTGCTCTGTCTTTTTCCGGTCTTCTGTTCTTCATTCTTGATTCCTGGTATTTCCATACCCACATTTCATCATCATGCATCAGTGCTTTGACATTCTCTCGTTCTCCAAAATATGCAGAATCTAAAGACCTCATCTCAGTGAAGTTGGCCCTCCATTCCTATTTTTGCTTCTCTCCAGAAGGAAGCCTGCAGTGCACATGGCTGTGTGCCTGTCTGACCCTGCCCCTGAGTATGTCTGCACTTACATCTGCTCCCCATCCCCTCCCCACCTCGGCAGCTGTGTACACATGGCTTTCAGAGTCCGATTCAAGCCCCGTCGCATTTCCAGACTCTCCTGTACTTTGCTTCATATTATCTGTTCTCCATTCTAAGCCCCCTCGTCCCCATAACTTTCACTGTATATGTGTCATTCTTCTTCTGGCCATGCGACCCTGCCTTCGTGTCATTATGCCCCCAGATCATGAGTACCCTCAACAGTAACTCTGTCTGGTATATCATGATTTTTTTTTTTTTGTCAATATCTGCATAGTACTGGTGCACAGGTATTAAGTTCTGTGGAATTGAATGAGATGTAGGAACTTGATAATGTGACAAAACAATGTCTGTAATACGTTTTATTTTTTATTCTTTTAAAGAGTCTCAGGTCATCAGTCAGTGAAGGAATTCGGGCAGTAGATGAACTAATGTGTAAACAACAGGACATAAGGAAGAAAAAGGTACCCTCCAGTAGATTTCTTATGCTGCATGCCAGTTGAAGCCCTCTCCTCTTTTCTCCACGAACTTGTCAGCACTATTCAGCTTTTTTTTCAAAGCACTCACGCATGTGCATTTTATGCATTACGTCACGTTATCTACCTGAAATAATAAGACAGAATTTCAGAGGTACCCACACAATCTCAAGATCACCCACTTTTTCCAGAACAAGAAACTGTGATAACTGTTGTCGGTGCAGCGCTTGACAGTTAATGACTGTATAAATTGTCAGCGGCCTTGTAAAGAAAATAGGCCTAGGGGCGCCTGGGTGGCTCAGTGGGTTGGGCCGCTGCCTTCAGCTCGGGTCATGATCTCAGGGTCCTGGGATCGAGTCCCATATCGGGCTCTCTGCTCAGCAGGGAGCCTGCTTCCCTCTCTCTCTCTGCCTGCCTTTCTACCTACTTGTAATCTCTCTCTGTCAAATAAATAAATAAAATCTTTAAAAAAAAAAATAAAAAAAAATAAAAAAAATAAAAAAAATAAAAAGAAAGAAAATAGGCCTATATTAGAGACTAGGGGAGAAGTGGGCTTTCCAAAGCAAACTCAGGATTCTGCCGTAGGTTTGTTGTTATTTTCTGATCCTGTGTTCTTTATGTTCTGGTGTTCACTTTAATTTTTTCGATTCCCAGTAGTTAGCATGTGATGTTGGCTTAGTTTCAGGTGTGTGAGACAGGCAATGGCTCTGTACATCTGAGGGCTCACCCCGGGAGTGTGCCCCTTAGTGCTATCTCCAGTTTCAAGAGTCCCCGATGTCATTCATGATCATAATGATGTAGGGGCACAGCGGGCATTGGGAGTCTGGGCTTCTGACTCTCGCCTGCTGCTCTGTACTATGTTTTCTATGTGTATTATTAGCATATTTGTTAAAATCTCAGTGGGGAGAAAGCCTGTTTGAGGGACCTTCTGTTTAATTCGCCTCTGGATCTCCTCACAGCTTTTGT
Source organism: Mustela putorius furo (assembly GCF_011764305.1). Lineage (NCBI taxonomy): Eukaryota > Metazoa > Chordata > Mammalia > Carnivora > Mustelidae > Mustela > Mustela putorius. The sequence continues at coordinate 282,177 of NW_025422071.1, forward strand.
CCAAAGAATGCTTGTCATGCGCTTCCAGACAAAACAGTAAGCTTTATGAGAGCAGGGTGTATTTCTTGCTTTATTTTCTCGTGTCCCCCTCCTCCCCCACCCCCCGTCGGAATGAATGTCTAGCTCCCAGGGGTGTTCAGTAACTATTTATTGAATGGATAACTTTGTATTTTTTTGTTCTTTAAGGGTGAGAGTTTTCATAATGTCCTTCAACCTCTTTGATAATATTTGTAGTGTAAAATGTCTTTAATGATTTGGTGCTTGGCCATATAGGTATATGCACATGTAAACTGAGAGGGTCAGTACGATCGGAAGCCAAAGTTAAAACATGAATAAAGGGCCATAAGAAAACAAATGGAGGGGCGCCTGGTGGCTCAGTTGGTTAAACGTCCGACTCTTGATTTTGACTCAGGTCATGATCTCAGGGTCATGAGATTGAGCCCCACATTGAGCTCTATGCTCAGCAGGATGTCTGCTTGAGATTCTCTCTCTCCCTCTGCCCCTCCCCTGCACACGCACATGCAGTCTCTCTCAAATAAACAAATCTTTTAAAAAAATAGGAAAGAAATGCCCATAGAAAGATTCAGGATGGGGAAAAGAAGAAATAAGAGTATAGAATATGAGAAAGCAAAGTCTAGGGTTTTTTTTTTTCTCTATAAACTTGCAATAGAATATGGAAGTATGCTTATTCTAGAACTAAGATTTGCATTCTTGAGAATTCTGTGTTTCATAGAAATATTCAAAATATAGCATGCCCTATATATTTGAAGTTAACTTTTGGTCTTATATTTTTCTGCATTTAGCATGGGAAATAAAGATGATTAAGAGTAAAGATGGTGACTTTTTTGTTTGCTTAATTTTTATTTTTATAGATGTGTGTGTTGAGGCTTATACAAGTTATTTGATCAGTTGAAAAGATTGAAAAAAATCTTAAATTCACAAAGTTCTAAAGAAACCTCTGCACTAGAAGCAAGCAGGTAGCAGGTAAGCATTTTTTTTTTAACTAAGTAGCACATAAATTAATACTTCACATCCAGTCTAATTAGGCAGGGACGGCTTAGTTAGAATTCATTTCTAAACAAGAAGAAAATCCAGGTTTGTGGCTAGAATGTAGCTCCAGGAGAGTGGAGAGCATGAAATGGTGAAATCTATAACACGTTCCTATAAACCCTTTGGTTATAGACCACAGTTCCAACACGTCATTATGCTTGCAGTTGAAAAGTATATTGGAACCACCTTCCCTGAGGACTAGCAAAGTTTGTTGATCTTTAAGGCATACCTACCATTCATCTTGGTTTTTTTCCATCTCATTTTTTTTCCTAGACATGCCCAGAGTATTACCATTGATGTACTTTGCACCAGCATTATATTATTATGAAACAGTATAGGGCACATCCAGTTGAAATTTACAAACAGGAAAGAAAAGCTTATGAAATAGGAAAAAGATGATGGCTCTCTTTGTTATACTGTGATTGTCTTGTTCCCTTCCTGGTGTGAATTTTCAATCAGCCAGGGTAGATGAGTGACTCAGAAAATGAGTAGTTAGGTCCTGTCAGCACCGTGAGACTCACAGTGGTGCAGTGGGAGTAGCCCGGGCTGGTTCTGCACATACCAGCTGGGCTGCCTGCGTCAAGGTCGCCTGGTGCCCTGCGTGCCCTGCGTGCTCTGTTATGTGAGGCATAACTGACAGTTTGTCCTGAAAATTGATGGCGTGCAGGTGCAGGTGCCTGAGCGCTGTAAGGCATGGGAGGCGGTGGGGGTGGCAGGTTTTAACTTTGGGAATTACACTTCTCTAATTGTCTCTACTAGCCCTCTCTGGACTAGACAGATTTTGGAGAGAATTGCCACAGAATTTAACCAGTTACACTTTCATGCTGTTCAGAGCAAAGGCATGCCTCTTCTGGACAAAGTAAGACCAGTAAGTGTTGGTTTCGATTTTCAATTTGCTGTTTGCGAATTTCCTGGATGATTTTGGATTGACCTAGCATTGCCCCTGATAATTGCTACTTTACAGGATTTTGAAGCTAGCTTTGAATTTTTTTTTTTTCAGTATCTCCTGCTTGGGACCCTTCTTCCATTATGTCACACTAGATAGATTTTGTGTAAAGACACAAGCGTAGTCTCCAAACTATGCAAGTAAAATTAATTCTGAATTTCATGTAACTTGACACATCATATGATGTAGTCAGAGTTCATTTATCCAAAGCCCTTGACTGGGTTTAAATGCACGTTTGTCAGATTCACTCCGTAGCTTAAGAGGCAAATAACTTTTTGTCGTTCGTAATTGTCTAAACTTCACTTTGATGAAGCCGACTTACTTTCAAAGAAATCATACGGAGGGTATGCCTCAGTGGCTCAGTCAGTTAAGCCACTGCCTCTGGCTTAGGTCATGATCCCAGGGTCCTGGGATCGAGTCCCACCTTGGGCTCCTTGCTTGGCAGGAAGCCTGCTTCTCTTTCTGCCTATGCGCCTTATGTGCTTGTGCTCTCTCTCGACAAATAAATAAATAAAAACCTTTAAAAAAGAAAGAAAGAAAGAAAGAAAGCAATCATGGGGAGAAGAGATTCATTGTTATTCTCTAGGAAATGTTGGGATTTTAATCTTACATATATTCTGGTAGAATTAGAGGCTCGATTTATATATATAACACATATGTATATAAATTATACACATATATTTGAGCTTTTAGAAACTGTTGTGCCTGGATCTTCTTTCCTGGTCTCTCTGTTTTTGCAGCGTATAGCCCACATTACAGCCATGCTGCAGCAGTCCCTGGGAGGCTGTTGCTAGAAGGGCTTCAGACTTCCAATGTGGATATCATACGGCACTGCCTCCGGACTTAAGCTACATTTGACAAGACACGGGATGCAGAGGCGTTAGTTGGTCAAGTACTGGTGAAACCGTACATGGATGAGGTTTGTGCCCCCATGCACCTCATTCCACAAACACAGAGCATCTAATCTGGCTTCGTTTCTTGACTGGGTGCGAGAGAGCTCAGGGCTCTTCCTTGAAGATGCTCTTAGTTCCTGCTCTTCTGGATGTAAGAAAAGGTTGGTCCCGCTTGGAGCCCATCAGCATGGCAGGAATCAGGCATGCACTCTTTTCTCTTCCAGTGATGCCATAACTCAGGGATCATCTTAATTTAGTAGGGGTGAGGGACTTGCCTAGGAAGAAGGTACGGATCAGAACATTTTCAGGTCAATTTCCATTTCCATAAGTTATACGTTAATGAAGTTGCCGAAAAGCGTGACCCCACCAAGGCGCCCGTGCCCACTGGAGAAGCTGGAAGGCAGCTCTGTACACAGGGAAAGTCTGTGAGGGGAGGCGTCTTCGCAGAATTGATGTGGCTTAAGTCTTGAAGACCATGGGGGAGTTTGCCAGGCTAGGAAGGTGGGAGGGAGGGAATATTCAAAGGGCTTTGAAGGGCGAGTTAGTGGGGTAGTACCTTAAGTCCGGAACTTGGTTACCCAGTGTTCTTGACCTATAAGGATACAGTTAAATACAGGGAGTCAGTGTATCCTGCCTCTGAGTGGCCGGAGTATGGGCTGCACCATGTGAGACCGCCAGCAATCAGCAGCTTCCAACTTAGAGAGCGTCGGTTTCATCTAGTTCAGGCTGACAGAAGTCATGAAGCCAGTCTCAGCGTTTGAGGGCTTTCTTCCAGTCACCTGCCAGTGCGAGTGCTCTTTCTGTCCAGTAAGTATAAAGCTACCCACCATGACTTCAGGATGAAAGGCTTCCAGTTTTAAAACGAGACAGTATCCCAGTGATAGAAGTGAAATTGAAGGATTAATTTCAGTAATCTTCTCAGCTTCATTAAGACTATAAAAGTAAATGATCTGTCAGTTCTTTGTATGTATCCTATTATAGTTCATAGCTCTCTCTGTGGGGGTGAAAAAGATCACATTATTCTATGTCACTAAATGAAAATATTTTAGTTGTTTAATTTATGTCCTTTTCATTGAACTGAATCTAATATGCTAAATTAGGGAAGTACTTTACGTTTCCGTGTCGTTAAGTGAACTGTGGCCACGTTTGTATTTTAAGTTTGTATGCTTGTCATTCACCTCCTGCAACTCAGCCTCACCAAAAAAATAATAAAATACTAAAGCAAAATAAGATGTGTTTTCTTCCATCACTTTCCATCTCAGCCCTTTCCCTGTTCTGGAGAAGGTAGAGGATAAGGCCAGGGTGAAGATGGTACAGAGCTGTTGTCTGCGGATACAGTATTTCGCTTTTAAGCTCAGAAGGGAAGCAGATGAGTGTGTGTGATGTTTTAGCTTCAGGCCAGTCTCTGTCCCTCAGCCTCTGTGTCCCCCAGGGTTGGAGCAGTATTCCCAAATCCCGGGACCCAGATTTTCATGCCGTTGTTACTTACCTCCTGTTTCGAAAGCATACTGAGTGGGGAGGAGGAAGGACGAAGTGCATTTGTAAGGTTTACTCGATTCTTTTCTCTGTAGTGTATAGTTCATACTTCTCTTTTAGGAGCTTTAAAAACAAACAAGAACACAAACAAATAAATAAATAAATAAATAAAAATAAAACGCTCTTCCTTCTGCTAGGGAATTGTAGAGCAGATCGTTGAGTCTCATCCGGACGGCCTGAAGATCATGTATGCTAATAAGCTCCTGGAGTTCGTTCCTCACCTCTGCCACCTTCTTCGAGAGGTCACAGGAGGAGCCATCTCAAGGTGATGTAAACTGCTGTGTATGCACCTGAGCTCAGTTTAGTGACCACCTGTCACCTCCTCTTGTGCTGCTGATCCCTGACTGTCCTGACTGACCCAGGAACGTGTGCTCTTCCCTATTTGTTACCAGTGCTGTGAGGCAGGTGTCGCTTGCCTGGGTTTACAGGGAGGGAATGAAGAGTGGGGACGAATCTCAATGGTGACATTTGTGTGACTCCAGAGCCTCTGCTTTTCTCTTGTCTATACTTTCTCCTTAACCAGGTTCAAAATCAAAATTGGTTTCCTTCCATTATTGTGATGTCATCATCGGTCTAGAAATACCAATTCATTTTAATTCAACACGTTTTATACTGATGGCAATTAAAGTCATGTTCGGTTTTCCTTCCCTCTCTTATTTCATTTCCATGGCTTTCCAGTTCTGTTTCATGAATATCCCATTACCTTCCACCATCTCCATCATCCCAGTCCAGACCTTTGTCGCCTTTTGTTCGAGGGAGGCGGCCTCTCCCCACCTGGTCTCCCAGCTCCACCTGTCCCTCTTCATTGCAGCCCTCGGCTGTCCCACCTGCCCAGAGCTCTGCAGCCTTCCTGAGTCGCTCGTGGCTTCTCATCACCCACAGAGGAGCATCCAGTCTTCCTGGCGCAAACTGTGACCCTTGGTGCTTGAGTCCTAGTGGTGCTCTGCTGTAGAACTTTCTACTGTGGAACTTTCCCCCATACCACTATTGTTCCTGGCCACACAGGAGCACTTGACCTTCCCTAACACACCTGGTACAGAAGATCCCTGACTTCACCTTGGTTCAGTTTATGGTTTTTTGACTTTTTATAATAGTGCAGAAGTGATATGCATTTAGTTCGGATCTTTTCCCAGGCTGGCGATCTACAGTAGGGTCCCCTTTTGTAATGCTGGGCAGGGGCACCGAGCACAGCCCCCAGCAAACCACGTGATCATGAGGGTCAGCAACCAACACACTTGAACCGTCCTGTTCTGGCTTTCAGTGCAGTGTTCAGTAAGTTACATGAGATACGAGACAATTTATTGTGAAATAGGCTTTGTGTTGGAGGATTTTGCCCAACTGTGCAATACTGTAAGTGTTCTCAACACATTTAAGGTTGGTGGGGCTAAGCTCTGATGTTCAGTCGCTTAGGTGTTTTCCATGCATTTTCAACTAAAGAGATTTCCAGCTGAACAATGGGTTTATTAGAAGCCGAGGCCGTCATAAGCCGAGGAACATCTGTCTATACTGTGCGCCTCTGTGTTTTCCTTCATTGCTTCCTGTCTCTTATCCCTTTGTCTTTCTGTTGATCTGTCACTCCACACGAAGCTCCAGTCAAATACAACTTCTTTTTTTTTAGGTTATTTATTTATTTACTTATTAGAGAAAGCATAAGCAGAGGGGGAGGCAAAGAGTGAAGCAGGCTCCCCACTGAGCAGGCAGCCCGATGTGGGACTCGATCCCAGGACCCTGGGATCATGACCTGAGCCGAAGGCAGCGGCTTAACCCACTGAGCCACCCAGGAGCCCCATGAAGGCTTTTTTTAAAGAACAAGAACTTCAGACTATATCTTTATCCTATAAGTTCCCACTACAACTGGCTTCTGTCTTGGCCAACATTTAGCCATTCAGATAAAGTCCGTATTTAGTGCTTCGTGTGTATGCATGTGTAAAATAAGAGGACAGTCATTAATCTTTAAGATTGTGTATAATAACCGTGAAATAAGGATTCTTGATACACAAGGTCTCGCCTGGGGAAAACAGCTGGGGAACAGTATGCAGTTTTCAAATGACGGAGGGGAAATACGCATTCGGTTATGAGAAAGGGAAGGAGAACAAGACCAAATATTAATAAAAGGGAAAAAAGCTTTTTCTGCCATCTTTCCGTGCCGCAGTAACAGTGTGAACAAATGTCCCACAGATGCCCTCAAGAACATTAACACTGCTGAAAGGGGGGGCGAAGGCCAGGTTCTTAGGAGGCCATGCACCAAAGTCATCGTCCCGTTTCCTCACTGTGATGACGAAGAATGAGTACATTGGCAAATTTGAAATTATTGATGACCACAGAGCTGGGAAAACTGCAGTGAACCTCACGGGCAAGTTAAACAAGTGTGGCATGACCAGCCCTAGACTTGTATAACTGAAAGATCTAGAAAAGTGGCAGAATATTTCCATCCCCTCAGTTTGGTTTCACTGCATGGAAAAATTCTTCTGGCATCATGCACCATGAAGAAGGAAGAATCCAGGCAGGAGGGAAAATCCTGGGATTCCTCTTTCCTAGAAATATAATATACATGGCACGTGAAATGCCTCAATGGGAAAAAAGAAAAAGGAAAATAAATTACAGTCAACTAATGTTTGACAAGGGTGCCAAACAATTCAATGGGGGTAAGAACAGTATTTTACTCCCAAGCAGCCACATGCAAATAATGAAACAGGAGTCCTGCCTCACACCATACAGAGAAAATAACCCAAAATGCATCAAAGACATAAATGTAAGCATTAAAATGATAAAGTTCGGGATGCCTGGGTAGCTCAGTTGGTTGGACAGCTGCCTTCTGCTCAGGTCATGATCCCGGAGTTCCCGGATCGAGTCCTGCATCAGGCTCCAAGCTCCACAGGGAGTCTGCTTCTCCCTCTGACCTTCTCCTCGCTCATGCTCTCTCTCATTGTCTCTTTCTCAAATAAATAAATAAAATCTTTTAAAAAATAAAAATAAAGTAAAATGATAAAGTTTTCAGAAGAAAACACAAACGTAAATGTTAGTGGTCTTGAATCTAACAACAGCTCCTCAGCCATAACACTAAAGTACAAGCAACTTAAAAAACATAATAAACAAATAAATGGGACTCAACCAAAATGTCCCAGTTTTGTGCTTCCAAGGACCTCATTGACAAAGTCAAAAGACAAGCCACTAAATGGGAGAAATTATTTGCAGGTTATATGCAAGGAACATGCATTCAGACTGTGTGAAGAATTCTTAAAACTCAAATAAAAAGACAACCAAGTTAAGAAATGAGCAAAGAGAGGCGCCTGGGTGGCTCAGCGGGTTAAGCTGCTGCCTTCGGCTCAGGTCATGAACTCGGAGTCCTGTGATCGAGCCCCGCATCGGGCTCTCTGCTCAGCAGGGAGCCTGCTTCTTCCTCTCTCTCTGCCTGCCTCTCTGCCTGCTTGTGATCTCTCTCAATAAATCTCTCTCAAATAAATAAATAAAATCTTTTAAAAAAATGAGCAAAGAACTTGAATACACATTTCTCCAATATTCAAATGTATACATTAATATATAAATGTATATATATAAATATATTTTACATGATCATATATTTATATAAACATATTTATGTGAATATATTTACATTCTTAAATATGTATTTAAATATAAATAAAATATGAAATATATAATATATATTTAAAGATACATATAAGGGATATATAAAATATATGGGACAATAAGCACATGAAAATATGCTCAACATCACTAATCATTCGGGAAATGCAAATCAAAACCATGGTGAGATACCACCTCCCACCCTCGTGGATGGCTACTATCAAAAAACCCAAAAGCAGGTGTTGGAAGGATGTGAAGAGCTGGAACCTGTAAATTGCTGGTGGGCTTGGAAAATGGTGCAGCCACATTAGAAACGGTTTAGTAGCTCCTCAAAATGCTGAACACAGAGTTGCCGTATGACACACCAATATCACTCCTGTGTATAGAGCCAAGAAAAAACTATGCCCACACAAAAACTTGTGCATGAAGGTTTAGGGTTTATTCGTAATAGTGAAAAGGTGAGAACAACCCAGATGTTCATCAACTGATGAAGAGATAAATAAAATGTGATCCATCCAGCCAGTGGAATATTATTCAGCCTTGCAAAGGAATAGAATTTTGATATGTGCCACGACACAGAGGAGCCTTGAAAACATTCTGCTGATTGAGAGAAGTCAGTCACAGAAGACCACATACTGCATAATTTGATTTATATGGAATTTCCAGAATAGCTAAATCTACAGAGACCGAAAGTAGATTAGCGGTTGCCTAAGACTGGTGGTGATGGCTAAAGTTTTCTTTTGAGGATGATGAAAATGTGTAGGTAGTTCAGTATAGTATAGTTAACTATAGTGAAAGCCATTAAATTGTCCACATTAGATGGTGAGTGGTATGGCCTGTGAATTATATCTCAATTAAGCTGTCATCGAAAAATGCAAAGAACTTCTATATTTATCAAGTAGAAAAAGAATGAACTTGATTAAAAACATCAAAAATGGGGAAAATAAAAACAAACAAAATAAGATGGAAGGAATAAAATCATGACTGTTTATCATTAATTTAAATGTGTACAGACTGACTTTTTCTATTAAAGCACCTATCAGGGGGTTACAGATCCACGCTGTTCAAGAAACATACTTAAATTGCAAAAGGGATTGAGAATGTATCAGGTGAGGAGATACCATGCAAAAGAGAAAGCCGGAATGGCAAAATTCATCGCAGACAAGTTGGGTCTAAAGTTATAGGTACTAAGATGAAGAGGGACATTTATAAATGCAGAGTTTGGAAAGAAGATGTAATAGGTATAAGCAGGTATACATCTAACAACATAATACCTGAAGACTCTAAAAATGCAAGAACAAGGTAAAATTTTAGCTTTTCAAATGGGAGTATCTACTAGAAGGAGGGAAAAACAAGGACACACAGAAAATAGACATCCTGGGGCGCCTGGGTGGCTCCGTGGGTTAAAGCCTCTGCCTTCGGCTCAGGTCATGATCTCAGGGTCCTGGGATCGAGCCCCACATCGGGCTCTCTGCTCCGCGGGGAGCCTGCTTCCTCCTCTCTCTCTCTCTCTGCCTGCCTCTCTGCCTACCTGTGATCTCTGTCTGTCAAATAAATAAATAAAATATTTTTTTAAAAAAAGAAAATAGACATCCTTATTTCCCTCGGAAAACATTTCTTTCTTACACCTAAGGAAAGACATATTTGTAAAGATTAATTGCATACTAGGCAACAAAGGAAACCTTTACAAGCCTTCCAAATTAAAGATTTAAAGAACGGTTCTTTGATCACAATCCAGTAGAATCAGAATTAGATAACCTGGTAACAAAAAATTGAAACTACATACAAGTTAAGAAATACAGTCTTCAGTCAAAGAAGAAATCATAAGACGACTGAAGAAAATCTTGAAAGCAATGGAAAGGAGACTATTTCATACCAAAACTTACAGAAGACAACTTCAGTCTCTAAGGAGACTTTAGTGTCAAATGACTTCAATTTCAAACCTTTCTTTGAATAAAAGAAACTACTCATTTAAACCCATCAGAAAAGGGCAACTAAATCAAAATAAAGGAAGTAATTAAAATAAAGATAAATTTTTAAACTAATAAAAAATATGAGGGGCAAATAAACTCAAAGGTGTTTTTATGAAAGACTAATTAAATAATAAAAAAAACCTTCACATGCCCTATGAAGGATAAGAGAGGGGGAAGATGGGGTGTGGGAGGAGGTGGGGAGAGAGGGAAGGGGGATGGGGAAAAGGGGGTTTCAGTGAGGAGGGGACAGAGAGAGGGAGAGAGAGAGTTGCAAAATAGATAAGGATTGGGAACAGATATAAAAGCAAATGCATAATATAAAAGAATCACTAAACTGCAAGGCACTTTATACTAATCAATTTGATAACCTAGAAGAAACGATGATTTCCTAGGAAAACAAAATCATCCAAATAATTCAAGAATGGATAATTCAGAAGATGAGTTTCAAGATCAGACAGGTTTGCAGCTGGATAACTGTCATTCTACTGTTAAATGGCAACAGGCAATTAAACAATAATAAGTCAATTCACTTGATGAAGCTGAGCACAATTTTAATACCCAAACCTGAGAGGGAGGAACAGGAAAGCTATTAACAAATCTGGCTTAGGACAGATGAGTTAACAGAAACTGAACTAATGTTAGCAAATAACAGAAGTCAGGCATCTATCAAAGGACTATATCCTGAGACCAACTTGGATTCATTCCAGGAAAATAAAGGGAGCTCAAGACCAGACAATCAATAAGATTTACCTCATCACTAAATTAACTGGGAAAAAACTCTTAAGACCATAGCAATAAATACATTTGATAAAAAAAAATAAAGGCACCTGATAAAAGGTGAGCAGCCATTCTTTATAAAAATGAAGATAAAAACAGAAGGACGTTATGCAGGAGGGATTCTTAACCGGGAAGCACTAGATCAAGAGGTAGATAAAATGAGCCCATATTTGTCAAACAGTGACAGAGCCCCATGCGTGCGTGGATAGAGGCGAATGAGCTCATGGATGAGCACCAGGCTGTCAACAGGTATTATAGGGACAAAGGCAGCGGTGAGGAGAGGAGAGTCTTAACAACAGGGAAGAAGGTAAAAGGAGGATTGCAGTTAAAAATTGTGCATGATACTAACACATGCAAATAAGACCGGATATTTTCCCGTATATAGTTTTTTAAAACCCTGCACACATTACTGGAACTACCAACTCTTGCTTTCAGCTCCGCAGCCCTCGCGTGCTTTCCCAGTACCAGGATGCAGGGGTAGATCCTCCGTTGGTGACATCCTATGTCATTGTACTCCTAAAGGGACAGGTGAAACAGGGCAGGGGCTGGAGGTCGGAAATCAGGCATCGCTGCGCCCACCCCAGCTCCCTGCTCGCCCAGCCCCCACTCTGAAGCAGCGGGCACTTGGAGCTGTTAAGAAGCAGGGATCTGAGCAGTTCTCTGGTTCCCCTGGAGCCATCTGCATCCATCATATTTCCCACAGCTCTCCCCGAGTGTTCCCTTAACTCCTAGCACACCCTTCTTATGAGAGCACCTAGTACTCCCCGTCACAGTGCTCTGTCTGTCACATGCGTCCATTGATCCACTTTGTGCTGGTTGAGGGCTGGAGCCCCCTCCTGTTAACTCCTCAAGTCCGTTTCTAATGCAGCAGCACCTGGCACTTAAGCACCCTGTCAGTACCTGCCAAATGAATGAAATGTACTCAAAACATAGTATGAAGTCTGCATTTTGAAACTCCTTTTTGGAGCCGTTTGCTATCATTTTCCCAGGCAATTTAAAAAATTTCCAGCCTTGCTGCCAATAACCTGAAGGGGTAAAGGAATGCCGGCGTGCCCCATGGGACATGTCACTCTGGATGGTCCTTTGGCAGCAGGGACTTTGATAGAGCTCTTCCAAACCCAGCAGGATGGTGGAATGGGTACGTGGCCGAGTGCCTCCTGGGTCTGACCCTGTGTGACGCCCCCCGGTGCCTGCAGCTGCCCTCTGAAGGTGTTGCTTTTGCGGCAGAGCCGGAGGGCACCAAGCGTGTGTCTGTCTCCAAAGTCCTGGGCACCACATCACAATGCCTTCCTGAGAAGCAGAATCAAGGACAGTTGCTGATCTTCATTCCTTCCAACCAAAGGTATCTCATACACCATCTTTGGAAGTTGGAGCCAGGGGGCGCCTGGGTGGCTCAGTCGGTTAAGTGTCTGCCTTCAGCTCAGGTCATGATCCCAGGGCCCTGGGATCGAGTCCCACACATTTGCCTCCCTGCTCAGCAGGGAGCCTGCTTCTCCTTCTCCCTCTGACATTCCCCCCACTTGTGCTTTCTGGCTCTCTGTGTGTCAAATAAGTGAATAAAATCTTTTTTAAAAGCTTGGGCCATACTCTTTAGCCATTCTGCTTTCCCTGGGGTAATTTTCCACCTCCCTGAATTTACCTGCATCTTTCCCAAAATCTACTTATCTTCCAGCCTTCTTGACCATAATGAGTCTATAAATTTTCAATAGACAGTGTGAACTTACACTTGCTAATATTTGCATAACATGCACCTCTTTCGATCTCAAAGAAAAGCTTCGCACCACAATGGTCTCTAATCTCCAATTAGGTTCTGTTCTGGGATCCCACTGGAATTCTACGCACCTGTCCCCTAAGATGCCATAAATTGTGGTCCAGTTTCCCAGCCAGCCAAGGAAAGCACATGGGAAATCTTGCTGAAGTATGAGTAAGAGCCAACGAAAGGGAACATATTTATCTGCCTCGATTGCTGGGACCTGAGGAAAGAAAGTTTCATTACAGACAAATCAGGAAGGAGGTGCAGATTGCTTTTTATGTCACTCTGGAGTGGAGGTCTGCCATTGATCATTAAGGCCATTTCCTGCAATGCACTCACCAAAGTGATACTCACTTCGGAGTGGACAAAACTTAGGAAATGGCCAAGGGGAGCTCTGCTTACACTTTACACTCTCAGCATTTATTTGTATTAATTTCTTTATAGGGCAGTATAGAGACATGAGACCACATTGAAAAAGCAAAGCTTGTCATCCTGTGGCCTTGGGTCAAGAATAGAGATAGTGCTGCTCATGTCAGTTTTAACCTCCAGTGGCCAAGGGTTTGATCTGATGCTCTTTCAAATTTTCACCATAGCCTTTCTCAAGCTCAATGGCCAATAATCCCACAGGAGGAGATTTTAGGGCCCTCTCAAACTTCTGTTTTGCTATCTCTCCCCAGCCTGCTTCCCCTGCAAAAGTCACCACTTTGCCTGTGCATCTACCACCTCTTAGAGCTTTTGGAATCAGCCACAAATTGCAGTGCTGATTCCTTCCATGACCACATATTGTTTACAGGAAAACTCTTCTTCGTTATGCTTTGCCAGTCAGAGTGACGGTTTCATCCGCAACCTGGACCAGGTTCGGGAATGTTCTACACATAAATGTGAGCAAATGTCTTCTGTATTGAGAGACATGTACATTCTGTAAATGGACTCTATTGAAAAACCAATACATAGGGTACACTTATGTCCTGACCCAGCTGGAAGGAGGCACTTCATTTCCATCTTTCAGAAAATTGGTGTAACACATTGATTTTCATAACAAGGAAAGCAGTTTTGTGTCCTCTACCAAAAGACTGCCATAGTAAGCAACAAATTGCCTCTTTGGAGTGAACAAATTAATAAGATATTTTCAAAATTTCAAAATAAAGACAGAACGATGTCTGTAATGCTAAGTGCATCCCCTTAGTTGCAGGACATTGTGTCATGGACCACCTGAGCAATGACACATGGCAGCCGGTAGTCTGATTTGTACATCAATTCACCTGGCAACCTGTTAAAAGAAAGTCTTGCACATGACTATCTTTCAATAAGACACTGACAAGATGGCCAGGAAGCCAGCCTTAGCTGGCTTTTTCAGGTGTCCAGACATCTAGTCAACCTACCTCACCAACTCATCACCATGCTTACTGGAGTAAACCCAATCTCTTCCTTCCCCCCTGGAGATGGGAGAAGAGCCACTCACACGTTTGTATGGAATTCTCATTCCCCCTCGCTCTGTCCCCACATGGCTCTGTCTGTGTAATAAATAAACAAATCTTTATGTCACCCAGAAGGTCCTGGGTCAAAGTATACAACACGGACAATTTTAGGTCACTACAGCCTTTTGTTTTTCTCTCCACCTTAAGCCTTCTGGGTGGCCAACAGCTTATCTAAAACTCATGTTGCTGCCATATGCTGTTGTTCTGCTTAATCTTCCCAGTAAAGTTCAGTATTTTTCCCTAAAGTTTGGTTTATCAGTATCTCCAGCGTCTATCTCCAGCTCGGGTCACGATCCCAGGTCCTGGGATCAAGTCCCACTCTGGACTTCCTGCTCTGTGGGAAGCCTGCTTCTGCCTCTGCCTCCCATCTCTTATGAATAAATAAAGAAAATCTTTAAAAAATTAAAAAAAAAACCATTTCTATCTTCCCACTTTTAAAGATTAATTCTGGGAATTATTGCTATAAATCCAAGTGTCCTATCTCTTTCTTAAAAAGTCTTCTCCAGGGCACCTGGGTGTCTCAGTTGATTAAATGTCTGACTCAAGATTTTGGCTCAAGTCATGATCTCAGGGTCATGGGATGGAGCCCTAGTGAGGCCTCCGTGCTCAATGGGGAGTCTGCTTCTCTCCTTTTCCCTTTGCCCCACCCCCCTACTCACATGTGCACACACGTGTTGTCTCTCTCTCTCTCAATAAATAAATAAACAAATCTTTAAAAAGTCTTCTCCAAAGGGAGTTTGAGAAATAGTCCAGTAAGGGGCTGGAAGAAAATATTATAAGTTTTATTCATATTTCATGTCATCCATTTAACTGTTTAGCTTTTGCATGTCATTTATAATGTGCATAATAATTTAGTAGAGTAGTAGAGTCTATAATTTATCAAAAATTTGCTTAAATTGGTGGTATGTATGCAAATATTTTTGTATGTATGTATTTATGTATTTTTTTATTTTTGTGAAAGAGAGGTGCACAGTAATAAAAGGAGATAACTGCTCCAGGGACCCAGATATTTCCCCAAGTCCTGTTTCTTTTCATTCCCTCTGTGCTTCATTAGACCCCCTTAACACCAATCTTGTCCCTAAAACTCGCCCTCTGCAGCACCAAGTTCGAATGCTTAACTCAGGCCATTACTGAAGGCTGTACCGGGATGACCTTAGGGAAAAGGGTGGTGGGTCTCACGGGTTTGCTGTGTCACCCCCATAAACAGTCCTTTGTTCTGAACAGCTAGTGCAGCCCACGTTTGAATCACAGGCTCTGGCACCAGAGTGGGCGTAGATCCCAGCTGGCCCCTCAGTAGCAATATGGCTTTGGGAAAGTTGTGTCATTTCTGGCCCAGACTTAAGGCTCATCCATAACGTGGAGAAGACAGTGTGACCCTCAGTGGGCTGTTGAAAGGATCACGAGATGGTTCGACTCAGGTGCTCCGAGGTACCCAGCACACAGTAGGCCCACAGTAGAACAAAAAGTTGTTCTATTGATCTTATAGTTACTATTACTCATACTAACAAAACTGATAGTTTGAGATGATTTTCAAGCGAAGTGTCTTCGCCTGGATTTCTAAGATTAACCTACTTCAAAATGAATTCTGCTCTACTGTGAAAAACGAGCTAACAAGCAGGTTTCTTCTGCATCTTTTCTGAACTTTTTAGGATCCTCTCTAGAGAAAGGTTCTAAAGGAAGGCAAAGTGCAGAAATACTCTTGCTTCAAAGGATGTGTAGGAAATGATTAATTTTGCCAAAAAACAGTGCCTTGAACATAAAAGATGTTTGACGAAGCTCACTGTAGACAGTGTATCCCTCCAGGATTCATAAGTTGAAAACTCAATGTCCAAAGGGACATAACCAGGAGATGGGGTCCTTGGGAGATGTTTAGGTCATGAGGGTGGAGTCCTCATGGGCGAGATTAGTGTCTCCATAAGAGAGACCCCACAGAGATCCCTCGCCTCCTCCACCTTGGAGGTTATAGGGAGAAGATGGTCATCTGTGACCCAGCAAGTGGGCACTTGAACAGACACGGAATCTTCCAGGGACTTGATCGTAGACTTCCCAGCTTCCAGAACTGAGAGAAATAAGTATGTCTTTAAAGCACCTAGTTTATGGTGCTCTTGTTACATCAGCCCAAACTAAGATAAAGCTTGTCTCTTATACTGAAAAATAACACAAATGTTAACAACAATTAAAAAAAGGAACATTGTGGCCAATGACATGTAATGAACATCATCTCTCCTCTACAGAGCCAAGAGCTTAATTAGTTTCGGGCAACTCAGTAGAGTATGATTAAACCAAAGAGCAGCAAGATGTCTAAATGCTCAAGTCCTCTGCCTCCTACTTTTCTGCCAAAACAAAAGAAAAGCCCTAGGCTGGTTTTGGTTGCCACCAAGCACAAAACAGCCAAATTCCAAATTAGAAAGCTCTGGGGTTTAATTGTGGATGTATGGAATTACATAGAAGCTCTCTTTGATCATTCCTTCATAGTAGGCCTACCACAAAAATTATATATATATATACACACTTTTAGCATTTTAAAATGTGTCTAAATTTCAGTTTCGGATCCAGTTTTGACTATTGTTATGGGCTTAGTTGGATGCCCCCAGATTCCTACGTTGACGTCCTAACACCCAGCATCTCAGAATGTGGCAGTATTCAGAGACAGGATTTTTAAAGAGGTGATAAAGAGAAAACGAGCTCACTGGGGGTGGGCACCAAGCCAACAGGAGTGGTGTGCTTACAGGAAGAGGAGATTAGGACACAGACAATACAGACTGAAGGACAATCGTTTGAAGACAGAGTGGAGAACACAGCTATCTGCAAGCCAAGGAGAGACGTTTGAAGAATCAAACCCTACTGCCACCTTGATCTTGGACTTCCAGCGCCCAGAACCACGAGAAAATAAATTGTATGTTGCCTAAGCCACCCGCCTGTTGATATTTTGTTTACGACAGCCCATGACTCAGAAATTTGAGGACCCCCCCACCGCCAGACTTTATCCTGAAGTTCTGTTTCAGCTTCAGGGGCTTGTGTAATACTACTGTATCAAGGAGGGAGGCTCCTGCCATTCCCCGCACTGGGTCATTGAGACACTGCACAGCTGTCCCCAGGGCTGGCTACATAATTTACAAGCCCCATGCAAAATGAAGATATAGGGCCCTTTGGGCAAAAACAGGGAGGAAGTGTTTGTTAAAGGTACTAAAATAGAAAGCTCATTTCCTCCATGGTCTGTCTGCTGAAGGGGCATGGCTGCTGTTTTCTATTTGCATTTAATATCATTCCAAGCAAATAAAATTTTTAAAATGTGATTATGGGCATGATTCTTGCCATTCATCTTTGCAGGGTGCAATGTCAGTGTTAAATAATTCACGCAGGGATTCCACAGCTGGGGCACACCCACGTGCCCTCTTCTTATCAGAACCGTGGAAATCCTGCACAAGACCAGCTCTGCCATCTTTACCTCACCTGGGGACTCACACCTGTTCCACCGACCCTGCCGCCCTCGGCTTCCTGATGAGTAAGGAACTTGACAGGATCAGGAGCCGGGGGCTGCCTTTCTTTCCCTTCCCTCCTAAGTCACCACTTCCAAGGCTTGGCTAACACAGGGAGGTGACATGAGTGAGAAAGGACAAGACAGGGTTCTGGGCTGCTCACAGGAGGCCACCGCCTCCTGCCGGTGCTCAGAGCAAGCTCTGGTCTGTAGGGAAGGCGAGCTCCGGTTGACTCGGTCATAGACGTCACGTGGTCAGCGAGTCTCGTTGACCACCACTCACGAGGTGTCCATTTCCATGCTGTGCTCCCCGGGCAGGGCGAGCAGTACATGCAAATGAGGAGGCAAGGAATGGTGGATACCCACAGTGGGCTGTCCCCTCCGCTATGTACGTGCTCCACTGTCCCACCTGTTGTGCCCCAATAATGGGTCCATGATTAAAAGAGCGAGACTGATACAAAGCGAAGGTCAAACAAAGCTTTATTTCGCACCAAGCATCAAGAATCAAACTGACCAGCCAGGGCCGCTTTTCTTACAGAGAAGTCAACCCCTCTCTCCTTTACGGACTAGCTTTTAAGGACATAGGCCATGCGGTTGGGCCTGGTCATGCACAGGTGGCCAATGAAATTGTAACACACAGAGAAAGCTGCACAGTGATGCTAGGTGACCAATTGAATTACAACTTACCTTTTAGTAGATATTTGACCTAGCCTATCACCTTGGTTAGGATTGGCGCCCAAAAGACTCACAAAGGGCGGGACCCATACTCCTTGGTAGCTAGGGAGACAGTATGCAACCCTCCACTGATCAGATGTCTTCACCTGGCCTGACCTACCCTTGTATTTGGGCTTTGTTACCTGAGGTTGATTTCTGGGACTTGTTTTTTAAGTAAGTCCCCTGGGAGAAGGGGAGCAGGGACAGCTTAAGGGTTAAACAACAAGGTTATTGTGTAACCTCAATGGAAGCCTCTGGCTAAAATATAAAAATATAAAATAGGTCCTTATACCACCCACATCGCTCAAAAAACACAAAGTCAAAAATAAAACTGAGTAATTCCTAGACAGTGAGAGAGAAGCACACTGACTTCACCTTAGAACCCTTCTGAGGGCGGTGCTTGGTGGGGGTAGGAGGGTGTGGGGGGGTTGGGAGTGGATAATGCGACCTCTGAGGGTGTGTCCCAAAGGGCAGGGCCCTTTGAGAAGGGGCTTTCTGGGGGAGGGGCCCTTCTGGGAACAAAGCCCTGGGTGGGGGCATTCCCTCTGGGGTCAGGGCTGGGAGCAACCCCAGAAACCTGGCCCACAGAGAAGCTGGTCCTGTTTCTCCCTCTGCCCCCTTTCCCCAGGGACCCATAGGCTTTGGAAACTAAAGTCAAAATTAAAGCCATATGTCTAAATGGTTCATACTGTGGTTGGGTAGTGTTTTTAACATATTAATTGACTGGTTTTTCTCAGTATTTGTCAAACCTTTCCCAACTCAAGGCTTTCTCTTAAGCAGCAGCGCAAGGCTGGCCCTTCAGTTGGGTCAAGCTGTTTGGTGATTCTCTGTAAAAACCCACCCTCTTGCGCTGCTCAGGAGGGCAGTGTTGCGTCCTAGGATAAACATAAATATATATCAAATGTGTTTACAAATTATATTTATATGTATACATTCAATTCTATGTTTACATATATATGTATAAAATAAAAATAAAAATATTGTTTAAAAGGCTGTTTTTCCGGGGTGCCTGGGTGGCTCGGTGGGTTAAAGCCTCTGCCTTCGGCTCAGGTCATGATCCCAGGGTCCTGGGATGGAGCCCCGCATCGGGCTCTCTGCTCAGCGGGGAGCCTGCTTCTCCCTCTCTCTCTGCCTGCTTCTCTGCCTACTTGTGATCTCTGTCTGTCAAATTAATAAATAAAATCTTTAAAAAAAATGCTGTTTTGCAGGGAACCTGGGTGGCTCAGTCCTTAAAGCGTCTTTTTTCCACTCAGATCATGATCTTAGGGTCTTGGGATGGAGGCCCACATTGGGCTCCCTGCTCAGCAGGAAGCCTTCTTCTCCCTCCCCCACTCCCCCTGCTTGTATTCCTGCTCTGTCTCTCTGTCAAATAAATAATTTTTTAAAAAGAAATACTTTATTAAAAAAATATATGTAAAATGCTATTTTGCCCTCTATCCTGGTAAGATTGAACACATTCCTAACAAGAGATCTTCCTTGACTCCGTGATAAAAATTTAACATTGTCTTAATGAATCCTCACAACATCCGCCTCCCCAACCCTTCTCAGATGTTACAATTAAGGTTCAGTGAAGTCCAAACACTGGGCCTGAGGTAATATACCCAGTATGTGGCCTCTTGGCATAGTCTAGCAGCCCAAATTGGGGGCGAGGGTGTTTGAGTGTCGTTGGCCAGGATGAAAAAGCTGAAAGATGAA
The DNA here is from genome assembly GCF_011764305.1 of Mustela putorius furo. Taxonomy (NCBI): domain Eukaryota; kingdom Metazoa; phylum Chordata; class Mammalia; order Carnivora; family Mustelidae; genus Mustela; species Mustela putorius. The sequence continues at coordinate 302,055 of NW_025422071.1, forward strand.
AAGAAGGGCAGTCTTGCTTTTGGCCCAAAAAAAGAGGATTTAGAAAGAAAAAGAGACCTGTCGCCCAAAGGAGGAGGCTCCCCACTGATCCCGGCTGGGCAGGAGTCAGAGCAGAAGGGAAACTCCCATCACCAAGGAGAATGGGCTTCTCCTTCATACAAAAGCATAGGATCCCTCTCACCTGATATGTTTCTGTCCCCTAGTCATCCCCCTGTGCCTGCCCCATAATAGCATTCACAGGAAATGGCTGAGAGATACATTCAACTTGCAGAATTATAGCAAATAAAGTAATCTTTGACCCATCCTGGGAGCTTCTGATTACTGGGAGGGGCCAAGCCATCCTAGGGCAAGTGCACTCATTTCAAGAACCAGTAAAATGACTCCAAGAGTATCCTAAGGGCTAGTGATCATGACTGGTCCAGAAATATTTCTGGGAGTCCCTTTTAACATCCCTCCCATCATTTCTTCTCATCTCCAAGGGAATGGTACTTAGGTATTCTGAAAGAAATATGCATGACTAGTAAACTGTGTGTGACCCCTGCCGCCTAATTCATCCCTCACCAGCAATTAACACTGATGGTTTGAAGGATGGCTACTCCCCTGGCAGGGCAAGAGCTGAAGCAGAATGTATGGGGCGAGGCGGACTCTTCCCCCTGGATATAAATAATTAAACCCAGTAGCCACCCTTCCTGCCTGGCCACTGTCATTTAGGTATGGCTGATTATCCCTAAATGGGAATGAGATGGGGGGGGCGGGGGGGGGGGGAGGGAAGCAGGTGAGGGTCAAAAAAAAACTACAGTAGCTGCCACTGAGGGTCCAACCTGGCATTAGACTGAGCTCAAGTCCTGATTCCATCATATACGAGCTGTATGAACTTGGAAAACTGAGTTCAACTCTCGAAGCATCTGCTTTGCCCCCCCTTGGAGTGAGAATAGTCAGTAGTATTGACTTCACAGGGCTTATTAGGAGGATTAAATTAGATACTGTTCATTTAGCACAGTTTCTGGCCTATAGAAGGCACACATAAAAGTTGATTATCGTTTTTATGGACCTCCAACTTTAAGCCTTCTATAAAGAACCAAATGATATCTCTGAAAAATACCAACTGCCTACAAGGTTGTAGGGAAAGTGGTATCTATGTTGACCTGATTAGAAAAAAAGTGGAAAATCTCTCTTGTTTAAGCCTTGTTGAAAATTTTCTAAACTCTGTCCGCTCTTCTGCTTTAGTAATTAGAACAAACGTTGGAGACTCGTGGTTTTCTGATAATTGAGTTGCTCGTTGTAACGCAGGGCAATTCGACATTAGTGTTTATTTAAAAAATTACCGCAAATGAAGATAAATGGTGAGACGTGCACTAAATTTGATGAAAATCCTGACGTGAGTGTTTCTTCTTGGGATTCTCTCTCTCTCTTTTTTCTCCTATGATCTGAGAGCGGATTACATTCTACTTGGGTGATGGCTCAGGTCAAATGTGTGGTTTTGCAGGTGCCTAGCCTTTCACAGACAATCTTGGAAGAACCATCATTGTCTCTGTAAGAAAACGGAGGGAAAGATGTGATTTTAACACACTCAGCCTACAACAGTTCAACAATCTACCAATGTGAATTTAGAAACGCTGAGCAGGTCCCCCTTCTAGTAAGGAATATCTCTCCCTTTTTCTTATAATACCTGAGTTTCTACAACTGAGCAATCTACTCTTTTGTGTAAAACAGCTTCCCAGGATTGTTTCTCCTTTAAACGCAAGTGAACTTTGGGGATGGCACTCAGATCCCTTTATTTTACTGGACAACTGTGGAGCAGGGGTTGGGTGTGTTTCAAGAGGGAAAATATCCACAAGGGGACAGAAAAAGGACATAAATGTACAAAATCCCATTTTCCAAGAATGTAAAAAGCTAACTTCCAGGGGAGCCTGGGTAGCTCAATTGCTAAGCATCTGCCCTTCGGCTCAGGTCATGATCCCAGGGGCCTGAGAATCCAGCCCCGTGTCGGGCTCCCTTCTCAGAGGAAAAACCTGCTTCTCCCTCTCCCACTCCCCCTGCTTGTATTCCCTATCTCATTGTGTCTCTGTCAAATAAATAAATAAAATCTTAAAAAAAAATGCGAACTTCCAATATTTTTTTTTTTTTCCTTTGCTCTAAATATCTCAATGTTCACTTGTTGAAAGCAATTGATTGAAGCCCTGGGAAGAAGTGGTAGATTGAAGCACTCATCAGAGTTGTTTGTGCTGCTTTGCAGGGGTCTGGCTGCACTAAATTATTTCAAGAAGTATTAATTATCTAAGTCACTCAGAAGAAGCCATTTACCTATTTCATTTTCTTTTTTTGAAGAGAATCTTTTTTTTTTAAGATTTTATTTATTTGTCAGAGAGAGAGGGAGCGAGAGCGAGCACAGGCAGACAGAGTGGCAGGCAGAGACAGAGGGAGAAGCAGGCTCCCTGCCGAGCAAGGAGCCCGATGTGGGACTTGATCCCAGGACGCTGGGATCATGGCCTGAGCCGAAGGCAGCTGCTTAACCAACTGAGCCACCCAGGCGTCCCCCTATTTCATTTTCTGTGGTTCTTGATCCTTCCCCCAAATTCTCACAGGCCTCCGCAGCTGGCACAGAGTCCGCTCCCATAACTATAATCCCTGTCCCATACTCTCACCTCCATCATACATCATACATACCTGATAAAACCCCACATTGGTAAAAACCCAACCCTCTGTCCACCCTACGTCTGCCCCTGGCAGCTGAAGGTGGTTTGTGAGAAAAGCAACTATGCTGGAAGCTTTCACATTAAGTTTTTTTTTTTTTTTTAAGATTTTATTTATTTATTTGACAGAGAGAGATCACAGTAGAAGAGAGGAAGGGAAGAGATCACAGAGAGAGGAAGGGAAGCAGGCCCCCTGCTGAGCAGAGAGCCCGATGTGGGACTCAATTCCAGGACCCTGAGATCATGACCTGAGCCGAAGGCAGTGGCTTAACCCACTGAGCCACCCAGGCGCCCCTTTCACATTAAATTCTCAGCCACAAATCCAAGTATGTTTCTCTGACTGACAGAATCTCCGCTCTTCTCGTGAAATATTTTGACTCTTTCACATCTTCTTTCCTCCAACCTTAAGCCAGGGCTTCTCAACACTGGCCACACTTTTGAATCACCTGGAAGACTTTAAAACACAGGAGTGCCCACCTCCAGAGGATCTGATCTAATTGGTGTAGAACCAATTAGATTAATATCCAATTAGGGTCTGGATATAAGTGTGCTTTTAAAATTCTCCCAGGGATTCTAATGTACAGCCATTTTGTTCAGAGTGAGAACTGAACACCTTCCATCAGATACAGCTGATGACCGACCATTCTGATGACTCACTGAGAAAAGTAAATTGAGGGCACCTGGGTGGCTTCAGCTCAGATCATGGTCTCAGGGTCTCGGGCTCTCGCATCAGGCTCTCTGCTCAGCAGGAAACCTGCTTCTCCCTCTCCCTCTGCCTGCCTCTCTGCCTACTTGTGATCTCTCTCTCTCTCTCTTTCTCTCTGTGTCAAATAAATAAATGAATAAAATATTTTAAAAAAAGAAAGAAAAACAAACTGGGTGGGTGTGTAGTTGGCTAAGTGGTTAAGCGTGTGAATCTTGGCTCAGGTCATGAGCTCAGTGTTATGAAATAGAGGCCCACGTGAGGCTCCATGCTCAGCGGGGAATCTGATTGAGATTCTCTCCCTCTCCTTCTGTCTCTTCCCCCTGCATGTGTATGCTCCTGCTCTCTCTAGCTCTCTCTCTCTCTCTCTGTCAAATATATCTTGAATAGAAAAATCGGTAAGGAAAGAAGACCCACAGAATCCCACTAAGTTTACCTGGGTGGAATCCTTACTCCAATCCCTTCTGAGTGAGGACAAGCCCATCCACTTGGGGCTTCTTCTCATTTCCCTGATCTCTGAGTATGAATGTGCTCCAGGACCCAACCTCAGACTTCTCCTCTGTCTACACTGAGTCCTTGGTGACTGTCCCTCTTCTACCATCTGTCTCCTGATGACTCCACATCTCCACCTCCAGTCCAGACCTGGATTTTGAGCTTTCTTCCACTGCCTGCTTTCCAGATCTACCTAGATGAGTTAAACCCAACATGTTCAAAACCAAGCTCTTATTCTTCTCGAGCTCTGCTGGTCTTGCAATAGCTCAAACAGGAAACTGTAGAGTCATTCTTGATTCATCTCTTTCTTTCACTGCCCACGTTTAATTCTTTGGTAGAAGCTGTGGATTCTATCTTCAAAATATATTCTAAATCTGACCAGTTCTCCACACTTCAGTTACTCCCACTGTGGTCCAAAACACCGTCTTCTATAGCCTGAGTTATTGTAATAGTCTCCTATCTGGTCTTCTGGATTCCATTTTTGCTCTGTTCTAGTTTATTTTCCACTCAGCAGTTAAAGCAATCCGTTTAAGACAAAAGTCAGACCTTGTTATTTCTCTGCTCTAAGATCTCCAATGGCTCCCCACTTCACTCAATACAAAATTCAGTCTTACAAAATTTAACACTCAACTTCCTTCTCAATTCATCTCCAACCTCTTCACTCAGCTGTCTCTGCCTCCGCTCACCAGCCTCCTTAGTGTCTAACAGAGTACAGCAAGTGCGTGCCTCCCTTGGGGGGTTGCACTTGTTTCCTCTTCTTAAATGTACCCGTCTTGTTCTCTGAATCCACTCAAGGATCTGCCAATGTCTTCTTATCAGAGTAATCTCCCCTAACTGCACACACAGCCAGCACCAGCACCATCACAATCAACATAGTTTCTGTCCCTCTCTACTTTTGACTTCTTATCAACAGCTGACATATTATATATTTATTTATTTATTGTCTGTTCTCTCTCTTCTATTTGAATGCATGTGCTATAAAAATGGTATTTGTGGGTTTTTTCCCTGATTTATTCTGTGTTCAGAAGAGGATTTGATACATAATACTCAGTACATAATTGTTGAACGAATGAATGAATGAATGAATGAAAATATCAGGTTATCTCTCAATCATAAGAGAGATTTCTCTCAAGCATTTTCTATAGTATCGCCCTATTTCATTCTCTGCACCTCTGGGTTGATTAGTAGATAAAATCATCATGTAAAATCAGTTTGAGCAAGGTTGGATCCTTAAGCTTCTATGTCACCTAGGACTCCAAATGTCACGGTGTACCATGCACATTTGCCTCCAGCCTTCTCCCCCATATTTTGGTCATGGTTCAGCAGCTGTGGCATCGTTCAGCTTTCTTTTCCCCTCCCCTGTCTCAGTTCCAGGAGGTCCTCCTTGGCTTTGGGCCCCCTCCTTGTGGGTGATGAAGGCAATGTAGGGAGAGGCAGCAGCTTCCCTGACTCACCCCTGCTTTCTCCATTCATACTGATCCAGTAACGCATAGCCTGTGCAGTACAGGGCTGGCCAGGTCAGTCTCTGCCACCTTAGGACCTCATTTTTGTTCCCTGCGGCAGCTTGGCCATTTGCAAAATCAGAAATTGTAAAAGTACAAACAGGAGACAATATGCCATATTTTATGGATTTTAAGATGCCCCTCCCCTCCCATTTTCTTTCACATCTCCAATGTCAGGAATTGTCTTATAGTTGGGGCTGAGCAGGTGGAAGTCCCTATAAAGTTACCACAGCTTGACCCTGTGCCATGTGGTTACTGCTCCTAGGGCACAACTGATCATCTACATCCCTTGGCATGCCAAGCCACAGGCCTTTTGAGGACCATTTAAAGAAAGAAAATAAACTGGTTATTATATGAAAATCTCAGATAAGGAAAAAAAAAAAAAAAAAAGAAAAAGAGAAACCCCACCAGCATCAAACCAAGCAGAATGGAGGGGTGGCAATTTGGATGACCTCAGAATACTTTTATAAGAAGTGCAGCATGCAAAACAATCTTGAGAAAGGAGAACAAAGCTGGAGGTATCAGTTTCTTGGATTTCAAGATATACTACAAAGTTATAGTAATCAAAACAGTAGGGTACTGGGAGAAAATATATGCATAAATCAATGGAAACAGGATAGAGAGCCCAGAAATAAATCCACAATTATATGGTCAATTAATCTTTGACAAAGGAGGCAAGTATATGTAACAGAAGAAAGTCTCCTCAAAAACAGTGTTGGGAAAACTGGAGAGCCATGTGCAAAAGAATGAAACTAGACCACATTCTTTTACCATACACGTAAAGAAACTCAAAATGGATCAAAGATCTAAATGTGAAGTGTGAGGTGTGCCTGTCTTGCTCAGCCTGTACAGGATGTGACTCTTATTCTTGAGGCTGTGAGTTTAGGTCCCACATTCAGTGTAAAGCTTACTTTAAAAAAAAAATTAAATGAATAAATGAGAGACCTGAAACCATAAAACTCCTAAAAGACAATAAGCAGTAATCACTTGGAGATTGGTTTTAGCAACATTATTTGTGGGTATGTCTGCTTAGGCAAGGGAAACAAGAACAAAAATAAATTATTAAGACTACAACAAAATAAAAAGCTTTTGCACAGTAAGGGAAACCCGCAACAAAACCAAAAGGGAACCTACAGAATGGGAGAAGATAGTGGTGAATGATAAATATAATAAAGGATTAATAACCAAAATATGTAAAGAACACACACACACACACAAAACCCCCCAAAAACCCAAACCCCAACATATAATCCAATTGAAAAATGGGCAGAGGACTTAATAGACATTTTTCCAAAAAATACATACAGACATCCAATAGACATGTGAAAAGATGCTCAATATCACTCATCATCAGGAAAATAAAATCAAAACCACAGGGAGATCTATCACCTTATACTTGTCAGAATGGCTAGTATTAAAAAGACAAGAAAGAACAAGTGTTGGCCAGGATGTGGAGAAAAAGGAACCTCTGTACATTTTTAGTGGGAATGTAAATTGGTGCAACAACTGTGGAAAACAGTATGGAGGTTCCTCAAAAAATTAAAAATAGATTTACCATATGCTTTAGTAATTCTAGTACTTGATATTTACCCAAAGGAAATAAAAACACTTGATTCAAAAAGATATATGCCCTCCTAGGTTTTCTGCAGCACTATTTATAATAGCCAGTATATGGAAGCAGTTCAGGTGTTTATCAGTAGATGAATGGGTAAAGATATGGTGTATATAGATATATAATGGAATATTATCCAGCTATAAAAAAGAATGAGATCTTGCCATTTGTGACAACATGGCTGGATCTAGAAGGTATTAGGTTAAGAGAAATAAGTCAGACCGAGAAAGGCAAATACCATATGATTTCACTTCCTTTTTTTTTTTTTTTTTAAGATTTTATTTATTTATTTGAAAAAGAGAGAGAGATCACAAGTAGGCAGAGAGACAGGCAGAGAGGCAGGTGAAGCAGGGTCCCCACCGAGCAGAGAGCCCGACTCGGGGGCTCGATTCCAGGAACCTGGTATCATGACCTGAGCCAAAGGCAGAGGCTTTAACCCACTAAGCCACCCAGGGGCCCCTGTAATTTCACTTCTATATGGAATATAAAAAAGAAACAAAGTGAACACAACAAAAAAAAAAACAGAAAGCCAGGCTCCCTGCTGCCAGACTCTTAAATACAAAGAACAAACTGGTGGTTATGGGAGGGAAGGTGGATGGGGGATGGGTGAAATAGGTGAAGGGGATTAAGAGGTACAAATTTCCTGTTATAAAATAAATAAAATAATTTCCTGTTCTCATCTGGAGATGAAAAGTACAGCATTGGGAATACAGCCAATGATATTATAATAAATATGGTGAGTGATGATATATGGTGACGTGATGATATACTTACTGTGGTGATCACTGAGTAATGTATAGAATTGTCAAATTACTATGTTGTACACCTGAAACTAATTTAACATTGAATGTCAGCTATATGTAAATAAAAATAATTTTTTAAGTGCAGCATGACACAAAGAGAGAGGCAGGCAGAGGTGGTGGCTCAGAGGAACATATTGTGAGAGAAAATCTGGGCACTGAAATCTCTCAGTTAGAAAGTAAAAAAGCCCCAAAAGTAGTGAGATTCTTAATGTGAGGTTTGGAAAAACGTTAACCAAAAATTTTAACTTTTATTTTTATGTATGCATTAAGGCCATATGTAATAAAAATCTGTCTAAATACTTACCAAAGAGCTTTTTGAATACATTTAAATTAAAATATTAATGAAAAGAAAACATTGTATCATAGTTTGAATGGTAGCATTTTTTGTTTCTTATTAAACTATGCCAGGAAAGGAGGCCAAGACTCAATGAAATATGGCTATTTTCCCCAGTTTCACAAGAGCATGAACCTCTCTGGCTTAACAAAGCCTAAGGAATCTACTACAGAAATGGATTGTTCTTACTACCCTGGAGCCTTTTGTGCAGACTATGAACCAAAAGCTCAATATTAATCTTAAAATTAATTATATTACAAAGTTGTATTATTTGGAAGATGTGTTTAAATGACTCAAAGTTAAAAGATCTCAGTATAATGCTGGTTCTATAATTATCCTCCCAGAAAACATTACTTGTAAAACTTAATGATGTAGAACCATAATCATAGCATCGAGTAGGAGGTTGCCAAGCAGATGGGAAAGTTTTTTGGTTTTTGTTTTCCAGTTGTTTTCTTCCCTTTTTCCTCCCCTCCTTTCACAAGGAGAATCAGCCACCTGTTTTTTAAAGGCTGAAGTATTTTTACTGTTCTTGGTCGGAAACATTTGTTTAAACAAAGTAGCACTTGGTTGCTAAACCCTTGATTCTAAATGGACATAGCCATCTCATTTTTGTTGGGCCAGGGTTTGGATAACAATTTGATTTCCCAGTCTGTTTCTTTTGTGACCATATAATCCTCTCCCAGTGTTGCATGCTCTGTGAGCTACAAGCACTTGAGAGCTCATAAGCACAAAGACTCTAAGGTTTCTTTTGGGATTAGCACCATACAAATGCAGATTTGGCACAATGGAAGACTGATTCCATCCTTGTAACTGTTACTGCTCTACTTCCTGCTTCCTCTGGGTAGCAAAGCAAGCCACTGTTTTTAAAATACACACTCACTTTAGCTGCTGACTTTTTCATTGGCTGCCTGGAGAAGAGAAGGAGTTCTTGCCTATGTATTTCAGTGTTTTGATCCCTTTCAATTATTTTTTAAAATATATATCATTAAATTTTACAGGAGTATTACAGAATTCCTAATTGCAGAATTTGAACTTGAGCTACGCAGTCTTACTTTTCGTCTTCAATCTATGTGTCATTGACCCTTTTTAAGTCTGATTACCTGTATGAACTCTCTTCAGAATCTTTCCCTGGTTAACACAGTATAGAGAAGTGCTGGAAACCAGTTCTTTTCTGTGACACAATTCTTCCAACGGAGTTGTTGAAATGCTTTGCAAACAATTTCACGTATATCAGCCAATTCATATACAAAGCAATGTCATGTGAATCCTTTCCTTTTTATATATCATCTTTCAGTGATGATCAGGAATTCATGCTGGTACAGAGACTCTGGTTTGGGAGGAGGAAACAGGGGCTTGCGAGGGGGGAGGGCGAGAGCAGAAGCTGCTCACCTGCTGTTAGAACTGACCTTAGCTGGTGGTACCAACATCTTCACCCTTTATGCATCTGCATCCTTTATGCATGAAATAGCAATATGCCTTTCCCTTTCGTGTAATCCTTATTTAGTTAATGCCCAGTAGGATTTGCAAGCCCTTCACATCTCTGTGGATTTATTTTATTTCAGAGTGCAAGTGACTTTATGGCCCAATTACCATCATTGTGACTTATTGCATTATTGTGGGAGGGAGAGAGGAGCAAGAAACGCCTGATCATGTGTATCGTCATCAATGGAATGAGTGCCACGCACTCCTGGCCAAGGCAGAAGGATGATGAAACCTTTCTGATCTATTTATCAGAACACTGAAGCCTGGGTGATTGTGCCGTATTTTAACAGACAAGTGTGTCAAATTTATGGGTGAAGATGTTGCAGTGGTGGTGTTAGAGTAATTAATATTTGGAAGGTAATGAATACTTTGAGTTTAAAGATGTCAAAGGTCAAAGACGGGAGGAATGACTAAGATCGGATGTTGACCCCCTCAAATTACAGGGGTATTGAAGCGAGACTGAGTCACCACCTGACCCCAGGAATGAACCAGCGAGGCGGGCTCCTTATTAGAGCAAGGCTCCCGGAAGCCAGATAGCCCTTGTGCTTGCAAGAGCTCAAGGCACAGCCAGCTGTGGAGCACCGATGCAGCAGCAGCCACAGCAGTCACGGGAATCGTGACCCTCGGGCCCGGCGCCTACCTGGAATTTCCGCAGCGCCTGGTTCAGAACCACCGGGGCGGACAGCTCCCCGCCACCGCAGGCGCCGACTGCGGAAGGGGACCGAGAGCGCGGGCTTCACGCTCCGTGAGCCGGCTAGGGCGGCGGGAAGACAGGCTGGGTCCCCCCCAACCCCCTACACCCACTCGGTTCCTCCCTTCCCCCTGCAGGGCCGCGCGGGGCCTGCGGGTTGCCGTCGGGTCACACGTCCCGCGGGCGAGGAAGCCAACGGCCGCCCTCCCCCCCTGCCGCCGCCGCCTCCGCAGCTGCTCTCCTCTCCCTGCTCCGCGGAGGGATGTGGGGCGTGCCCCGCGCGCCCCGCCCCGACCTGCTCCCCATTGGCCGGCGGGCCGGAGGTGCGAGGAGGCGGGGTCCGTCTCTGGCCGCTCGCGCCCGGGAAGGTTGGCCAGGGAGCGCGGGGTGCAGCGGGAAGGCGCGTGGGGACGCAGCGGGCGCTGAGGAGACGCAGCGGCGGCGGTAGCGACGGCGCCTGGGCCCGGCCGCAGCCCCTGCCTCCCGCCCTCGCGCCCTGCGTCCCTCCGCGGCCTGCAGCCTGCGGCGCCCGAGCTCCGAGGGCGCTTCCTCGGGCGCTGGGCCCGAGGCGGCCTAGACGGCGGGCCGGTCGGGCGCGGGGCGGCGGGCGCTGTGCTGCGGGCTGCGCTGGTGGGGGGCGGCGGGCCGCGGCGCGGGCCCGGTGCCTGGCGCGTGCGGCTGGGAGTCGCTCTGCGGGGCGGGCGAGCGGGCGGCGGCCGGGGCCATGGCCCAGGTCGGCGGGAGCGCGCGGAGGAGGGCGCCGGCGCTGCTCGAGGCGGCCCGCGCGCGCTACGAGAGCCTGCACATCTGGGACGACGTGTTCGGCGAGTCGGGCCTGGACAGGGGCGGGAACCCCTTCTACAGCACGTCCGGCGCCTCGCGCTCCTCCTCGGCCGCCTCCTCGGACGCCGAACACGAGCGCCCCGGCCCCCCGCTGCCTCCCGACGCCCCCGAAGCGCAGGAGTCCGACGAGGACGAGGCCAGCTTGGGTTGGAGTGCCACGCTGCGGGACCGCCGGCCCCCGCGCTTCGTGGACACTGGCGGTAAGGCGCGGCCCGCGGGGGCGGGTCGGCCTGGGGTGGCGTGAGCGCGGGCTGGAAGAACTCCAGACGCTCCGCGGGCCGGCTGCTTGAGGGCGGCTTTTCGGTCAGCACACAGATGGGGCCCTGGCAGCGGGGATTTGAAGTGGGAGAATCAATCTGGTTGCGTGGTGGTGGTTGGTGGGGGCCGCTCTGACTTCCCCGCGGATGGAGAGGATGAGGCGGAGGCCCAGGTGGCACCCTGCCGCTGGCAAGGACCCAAGGGGGGGCCTTCCCTCCCTTGCTGGGATTGTCCAACCCAGTCACACCTGTGGGGTTGCTCGTTAGGGGTGCGTTTGAGTTAGGTTCCTAAAGCCCGATGCAGCTTGTGTGTGTGTGTGTGTGTGTGTGTGTCTGTGTGTGTCTGTGTGTGTTTGTTGCGGGTGGGGGGTACGTAAATCGTTTTGTGTGGATGGCCCCAGAGCAGCGTTACCCAGGTGCCAGGGGTGGGACAGCCAGCCTTTGGAGGGAGGCCTAGTGTGAGCCGGGATGTCTTCACTGGCTCGTGTTTTCTCCAGTGAATCTGACCAACTTTGTGCATGCCTTTCAGGATCACTTGCTGAGAGCAGAGAAGAGTGAGAGGACCAGTTATCAGCATTAAGCTGTCTGCTCTGGCTCCAGAAGGCACTTGTATGTTCTGCTTACCGACAAGGTCATGGTCAAGCCCCTGATAACTGGAGGTCGCAGGCCTGCTGGCGGTTGTGGCTGCTTGAAATCCTCTTTTACTGCCTACTTTTTGGGAAGGTAATTCTGACATGTCTCTGCTTAGCCTGCAGAAGCTCTGCGGCCTCTGCCCTCTGGGAGAGGTGGAGACCAGCCAGCAGTCCCACCTGTCCCCTGATGCTTTCTGTTCCTTGCTCGACAGCCTACTGTGGCAGGCCCTTGTTTCTGCACACCATTTTCTTGTGTTGAAGAGTGTGCAACCAGTGTTGTGGAGGACCAGGGAGTGGCCATACTGGACCCAATGCCGCTCTCCCTGTGGCTCTCCATGATTGTTGTTCAACCATAGGAGGGCAGGCCAAAGGGAACCCTGGCTGGTGCCTGGGCTTGGATCTGGACCTTGTGCCACAGCCTGCTGGTAGGCTGATTGGGTTGGCTGGACTCTCTCAGCAGGGAGTGGTCTGCAGACCTCCCACGGACAGGCTGCAGTGTGGACACCCTGAGCTACAGCTGGGCTCTAGGGTCCGAGTCAACTGTGCTGTGTTTTGGAATGGGTGAATTTAACATATTCTCATTTAGGCTTCAGTTCAGAGTTTGGGAATTTTGAAAGTCACATCACCCTGCATAATCCTTTTAAACCCCATACATTTCCCAGAATGTCATAAGGGTTTCCAGCCCCAGATGGCTGTTTTCCATTCAATTAGCTCTTTAAGAATTGTACGTACCCAGAGCTCTGGTTTGGCAGACTTGATGCTGTGAGTGCTGTGATCCATTTTTTGATCTTGGAACATGAGAGACATGTCCTCTTGTTTCCCTCCCTCTCTGGGGAAAATAGGGGAATCGTGTTAGCTTAAGCCTGGTTATGACTAAGAGCCATGAGTGTGTTGGTCTGAGAAGGATGAGCGCACCTAAATACATTTTCAAGCAATATTATGTTTCTCAGTAACCTATACTTGGGAGAAATTCTGCATCAGAGCAATTTAGTCTAGCCACTGCGGCACTTAAATGGTCATGAAGTTCAGGATCATTTGTCATTTAGCATCAGGTTCAAATTCTGCTTCCTTTGGATGTGCACTGAGCTCACATCTGGACCCGAGAATCACAGGCAGGCAGGTGCTTTAACCAAAGACATTTAGTGGTTATTGGATGGTATTTATACCCAATTTTGTTTTCCGTTTTTTTGTGGAAGCTTGCTTTTAAAATCCAGCCCTAATGAAGAATTTCCTTTTCTTCTTGAAACAGTCTTTCCCTGTGGGAAATTCGGGGTGGTGGCGGAAGGGTGATGTGGATGGTTTATTAAGCATGAGTTCAGATGGCCTGGAACAATGGGATATGATTTATGGGGCCTGGAAATAGATGCCGGGCAGAGAAAACCCTTGTGCCCCGCGGTGGGGGGGGGGGGGGGGGGGGAGATGGACGGGTTTGGTAAGAGTGAGAGCTGCACCCTGGCCAGTCTGAGAGCAGAGAGGCTCAGGCTCTGAGGTTTATTAAAGTGTCAAATATAACCCCACTTTAGGAAGGCAGCTTGGGCCTGTCTTCCATCTTTGTTCCCTGGTTCACTGACAGACGTCAGCGGGCCGGTGGGGTAGGAAAGGGTGGCAAACAGGACGGTGGCATTTGGATCTGTGATCAACCCTCGAATAGGAAAATCCGTAGCAGAAATGGCTGTTGCTGCTAGAAGCAGATGAGGAAAGCAAAGGACTTAGGGAACAGGTTTCATGCCTGCTTTCTGCTGCAAAAGCGTGTGTGTGTGTGTGTGTGTGTGTGTGTGTGTGTAGTGAATGTGTAATGTGAATGTGTATGTGTGCATAGGTGTCTTACACATAAATATGTATTGCTTGGGCTGGCTTGGGCTGGTTGGGGATTTTGGTTTTGGTTTTAAATTAGAGATCACAGGTGCTGTCTAGGAGTCCCACTGATGCCCTAGAGTCCCTGCGCCGGAGAGAGGCATCGGCACTGGGCACCCCTGAGCTTGGATCTGCATCTGGAGTGCAGTAGGGAGGCACCTGGTGCCCAGCCGAGGGGAGGAGGGCAGGGAGGCAGAGGTGTTTCTGTGGTTCAGGTTGAGACTAGTCCGCGAGCAGCTCTTCTAGTCTTCCAGTCTTCCCAGATTCTTCCTTCTGTTCTGTCCACGCATTTAGCTTCCTGGATCAGGCGCTCCAGAAGTGCAGCCAGCAGATAGGAGTGGAGGTACCCTCTCCCTCTCCCCCTCCCCCTTCCCTCTCCTCCCTGGCTTCTGGTTGTGCCTGGAGATATGGGCCCCCTGGAGGTGATTTAAATACAAAGACCATGCTTGCCCTGCTGCCTCTTAAACCCTGTCTGAAGGGAGGGTCAGCCTGGAAGCTGAAGATGCGTGCTGGGACCCCAGGGTCCAGAACCTTCTCCTGATCAGACTTACAGCTCTCCCTCTAAAATAACCCCTTCAAGCTGTCAGCCTCACCTGCCCACTGTGTAAATAACTGACACAGCAGGCGGGCTCACTCCTTGGAAACAGCACGAAATTCAGGATGTGCTGGTTTCCGGGCTTCTGCCCTTCTCATTTCCCATTCTGAGCAGTCTTGTGACTCGTTCCCTCTGAGGAGGCAAAGGAACAGGCAGATTCCCAGATGCTCAGGGGCCCCTCTGTGTTTGGCTTTGTCGGTGGTTCCTTTGCCGTGGCTGGCTGGATTCTGAGCTGTTTGCTTTTTCTCTTAGAGGCTGGACATCCTAAGAGTTTTTTTTTTTTTTTTTCTGTGTACCGTGTCAGCAACCCTCGGTAATCATTCAGCAGGGAGCTGTGACCTTGAGAAGCTGAAGACGACCATAGGGCTTTGGAAATTAACATGGTTAAATGTTTTATCTTAGGGTTTGTTGTTGGTTTACTCGGCTTAAAGTCTTTTTTGACTGAGAAGTAAGAGGAGAAACATCTTAAAGCTAGAGTTAAATGTATATGCTCGTAATGGGTTTGTGAGCTGAGGTACCTGGGCCCTCGTCATTGGTGTCCACGGTGAGCCCCTGCTCCCAGCTTTAGCTCTGTATGGCATTCAGTGGCTCCGGGAGGAGCTGGGCATCTGGGCGAGCGACAGGGTACGCCTTATGCAGTGCTCCCTAATAGTCAGCCATGTGCCCCTACCACACAGAATTCAGAGAAGGGAGCTTCCTGGAGGGAGGTGGTGTTCAGGCAGTGGGCATGACGGTGACCACAACCAGCGGGCCCCGGTCATAGTGTTCCATTTCATAACCACGCCAAACCTTTGCAAGTACTCCAAGAGAGCTGCGATCACCTCCACTTCACAGAGAAACATGGTTTCGTCTGAGGCGATGAGATGACCTGGGGAAGTGGTAGCCTTCTCTCGAGGGAGACTTGATTAATCAGGGAAGGTCGTGCCTTTTTAGTTTTTTTTTTTTTTCTTTACAGCATCTGAAAACTTTTGCTGTCAGAAATACTTTTGTATTTTTACAGGGAATTGCTTGTAACTTTTTCTAAGGGCGTACGCAGTTCAGTGAGGTCTAATGCATGTATGGATTTGGATTTGTGTAACCAATCTGCACAGTCTGATAAGAGACAGGAAATCTGGAATGTTATCTCTTTATTTAATCTGTCTCAGCCACTGTGATGAGCGTGGATAGAGCGCTTCTGCAAGGAGCAGGGCTCTGAATCCATGGGGAATCTGGGGGTTGTGTGGGGTCTGGTACTCAGTTTTATTTTATTTATTTAAAGATTTTATTTATTTTATTTGACAGATAGAGATCACAAGTAGGCAGAGAGGCAGGCAGAGAGAGGGACGAGGAAGCAGACTCCCTGCTGAGCAGAGAGCCCGATGCGGGGCTCGATCCCAGGACCCTGAGATCATGACCTGAGCCGAAGGCAGAGGCTTTAACCCACTGAACCACCCAGGCGCCCCTGGTACTCAGTTTTAGAGTTGAAAACTCACCTTTATTTTTAAGAAGTGTGATTGTGTATTTTTTCTTATTAATAAGTAATATATGTACATTTTAGGGAAAAAAATGATGAAATTTTAAGAAATCCCATAACCCCTCATGACCTTAGCTAATCATAGTTAATCATATTGAGTATATTCTTCATATATCTTAGGTGTCAGCTTGTTGGGTGACCTGCTCTTTAATTGTAATTAATATATTGTAGTCGTTTTCCATTTACATTTTTAAATGTTGATTTTAATGAGTCCGCGGTATCACACAGTTTCCTCTGGGTCGGTGTTGTTGCTGCCTCCCTCTTGTATTTGTTCTGCTGTGATAAATATTCTTGAAACCTAAGTCTGTGTGCACATCTGTAGCACAATCCTTAGCAGAAAATGACCAAAGCAGAATTGAATCAAGGACCCACTGTAAGGTTTTTGGTGTCTGTGGTGAAATAGGTCTCCAGAAACATATCTACAATGCTCCTGCTGGCTGTGCACCGAAATCCTTAGAAAGTCATGCTTGGAGGACCTGCTCCAGTGTGTGATTCCTGCCCGCTTGGCCTCTTAGAGGACCGTTGCCTTTGGTAAAGCTTGCTGAGGTGTAATACACACACACAGCACGTGAGTCCTAGCATGCGGCATGCTGTGTGTAACTACTACCCAGATGAGGATCAGGAATGTTCTGAGCACACCAGAGGTTCCCTCCTGCTCCTTCCCAGTCAGTCACTCCCTGCCCCCTGCTTCTCTTCCATCACCAGCGATCAAGTTTGCCTGTTACCTTGCTCTGGTGGTTCAGTTCCTCAGGACATCTGTGGATTCCTTCTTGTTGTCGCGTATGTGGCATCTTAAATTTCATTATCGTCTGTTGTCTTCCATCACTTAGGTACTGTAGTCGGTTATCCGTTCTCCTGTTAATGGTCTTTTACATGGTATCCAGTTTGGGGCTTCTGAGGATAAGCTGTTTCAGACATTCTTGTGGTTTTGATGGACAGATACATTTCCCTTGAGCATGTAAACCTAGGAAAAGGTTTTCCAGGTCCTAGATTAGATGTGGGTCTCCCCTGTCGAGCTCGTGGACTGGGTGATGTTTTGCTGAGGCCTGTCTTGTGCATGGCCAGATGTTGGCCACCTCCATTCGGCCTCTCCCCACCAAATTCCCAGTGGCGCCCTTTCCTCCAATTACATCAACCAAACGTTTCTCCAGGCATTGCCATATGTCCCCTGGGGAGCCAAATCACCTGCAGCTGAGAACAACTGCTTAATTTTTTTAAAATTTATTTTAAATTTATTTTTTGAAAAGATTTTATGTATTTATTTGAGAGGGAGGGGAGAAGCAGAGGGAGAGGGAGAAGCCAACTCCCTGTTGAGTAGGGCTCCTGGTGCAGGCCTGGATCCCAGGACCTTAGGATCATGACCTGAGCCGAAGGCAGATGCTTCACCGACTGAACCCCCTGGTGCTCTGAGAACCCCTGCTTCAGTACATGCTGCCACACTGTGTTCCAGTTCATCCAGCTGCCAGCGATGTGCGGGACATGCCATGTGTTAATTCAGCAACATACTGAACCCTGCTGGGATAAAATGATGAGTGAGACCTGTCTCCTGGGGTCCAGCAGGAGAGACAAAGTAAAGACAAGGAGAAAGAGCCTCTGGGAAGCAGTGGGATCAACGTTAACAGGGATTTATATGGAATTCTGGGGAGGGTCCCCTGGTCCAGCAGGGTTGGGGAG
This sequence comes from Mustela putorius furo, assembly GCF_011764305.1. Taxonomy (NCBI): domain Eukaryota; kingdom Metazoa; phylum Chordata; class Mammalia; order Carnivora; family Mustelidae; genus Mustela; species Mustela putorius. The sequence goes on from NW_025422071.1 coordinate 319,735, forward strand.
GAGGTGGCCCCTGTGATGGAGGTGGCCCCCTGAGCTGCTTCTGGAAGCAGAGATAATGATTACTCAGGTGAAGAGGAAGGAACAGGGCATCTCCAACTCGGGCAAAGGCCAGGAGGAGAGAGAAGGTATGCCACTCTGCCCAGGGGCGGACCCACCCTTTTCCTACCCTGAGCATCCGGACCCGAGGCCTTATATACGAAAATGTCCTGAAACACGACATGATGTCCTTGTTACCACAGCACAAGTAACTGTAGCTGGGATCCAAGGTCTCATGTTCAGGTGCAGATACAGATGTTTCCGGCGTTTCCTGGCGCCCACAGGGAGGGGAATGTGGTCGGTTCGGTGAGATCTATGAACTTAGGATGGAATCTCTGGAGAAGCCCTGAGCTCTGCCCTCAAAAGAAGGAAGAGGGAAAGGGAAAAACTCAACTTCTGTTGGCGGAAAGAGGCACGGTGTTGTCTCGGGGTGGGAGGGATGTCGTACTAAAAGGATAACAGGCTCTGAAAACACCCTGTAATGTGACGATGATGTTCCGCCCCGACTGGCACGTGGTGCAGAGAGCCCCACTCCCCTTTTAGAGTTTCAGAAAAAACTTATTACAAAAGTAGGAACCCCGGGCAATAGTTAGCTGTGTGTTTAATAAGCCACTTTACTAAAAAGTTTAGAACTGCAAATCTTGACACTCTCACTGCGACAGACTCACTCCTTGGCCAGGATATTGGAAACTTCATCTGCTTCCATTTCCAGCTTCTAGGCTTGTGGACACCCCCACCCCATCCCCATTTCTTCTGTGGAAGAGGAGCGATCTTTTACAAATATAGGCTAATCTGATGATTCCCCGCTTAAACCTTCATGTAGCTTCCGGCTGAAACCAAAGGGAATTCCAGAGTCCTTCGCAAGGCCTCCAATGCCGACAGCTGCTCCGCAGCCTTCCTTTCCAGTGTCCCCTTAGTCCCCTGTCCTGCCATCTGCACATAATCTATTCATTTCCGCCTTCATGCCTATGGGGCCCATACCTGGAATGTTCTTCATGGCAGGCTCTGCTTGTTAGTTTGGTCTTGATTCAGATGTCACTGCCTTACCCCATCCCTCTTTGCTGCCACATTTGCTAATATGTTGCCCTTGTGGGATGAGATGCTGGATGTCTTGGTCACAGTTAGGACACGGTGAGTCCTCTGTGTTTGTTGAATAAAGGAACTAACAGAAGACCAGATGAACACACAGCTAGATTGTTAAAAATGAGGATGGAATCAGCACCAATGGAGAAATGTCTAAACGTTTTCTACATGCCAAATAGTGGAAGATAGGTTGGACCACTCTTGAGGGAACGGATTCCCTACTAGGAAGGCAGCGAAGCAAGTCTGGGATGTATTTTACAGGTTTTCTGTCCTTCATAGAAAACTGAACTTGACCTCGGAGGAACTCTACAACCTTGGGCTTGTGCGGCCTGCCCACTTCCTAAGAGCTAGAGACCCCCAGACAGGAGCCTATTAGAAATCTGAAGGGAAGCCAGCCTCTTGTACCCTTTTATCTGTTTAACAAGTGCTTGTGTGTCCTGTAGTATGTGCATATAGTGTTCTAAGAACTTCGTTTTTTTTTTTAAGATTTTATTTATATATTTGAGAGAGAGAGAGAGGGCAGGAAGTGAAGAGGGAGGGAGAGGGACATGCAGACTCCTCGCTGAGCAAGGAGCCTGACACGGCCCTATCCCAGGACCCTGAGATCGTGGCCTGAGCTGAAGTCAGATGCTTACCCACTGAGCCACCCAGGTGCCTCTAAACACTTTGTAACGTGTGTGCTCCTCATAACAATCTTGTGAGGTATTATTATCCTCATTTTTAGTATAAGGAAACTGAGTCACCGATTGGTCAAGTGATCTCGGCTGAAAGAGTTCCTTTGACTAGGGCTCGAAGAAACCCCATCCTTACGGCGTGAATGTGGAACACAGTATATCTGGTCAGATCTGCTAATTAATGGTATTTCCCTTGTGAGGGGCCCTTGAAGGCCAGTGTCATTCTCCAGATCTGTCTGACCTGCTGCCTCTCTTCCTGGTGGCGGCACCTCGTTACTCAGCACCCTTTGTAGTGAGACGGGGCCGCTGCCTGGATTCAGCGCGGTGGAAAATGAGCCCAAGGGTGGGCTCCACTCTCAGGCCTGGCCGCGGGAGGCCCCTGGGAGCCACACGTCAGGGATGTTGGGGGCCGGCATGCAAAAGGACCTCGTATCGAAATCACCATTTGGAGAAAAGCTGCTCCCGCATCAGCCACAGCTCTCAGGGATTAAAGGCTTGTCGGCCAGAAATGAACTTCTTCCCCAGTTGGTTCTTGGTACGTTTGGTGGGGGGTGTTAGAGGAGCCGGGTTTGCAGACACAGACGCTGAAGAAAAGCCGATTCCTCGGGGGAAGTGGATTCAGAGCAGTCGGGCCCACGCGGCATTGCTGCGTGGGGACTCCTGAGGGGCTACGAGGGAAGACAGCCCAGAGGATAAAAGTCGATTCCCTGCCTCCTTGCTGCGACATTCCCACGGTGACTTTGGGAGCGGCCAGGGAAGGGTGCCGGGAAGCCACGTGCATCCTGCGCTCTGGAGATGGGTGCTGAACCGCACGTCGGTGGTTTGAGGCTGTAGACGGTTTGGAAGGGGCTAGGGGGTCAGTTCATGGCTGGAGAGGACCTGGGGCAGGAGGCCTGGGCTGTGCGTGGGCTCCCCCTGTGACTTTGCACCAAGGGGCTCCTTCCCAGGGTTCTGAGGGACAGGAAAGATGTGCGGGGAAGCCCAGAGCTGCTGGCTCATTCTGGGGAGCTTTATTTTTCTTCCTTTAAACACATGATGGCTTTTGTGCTACTTAGGAGATTTTCAGACCTTTGCAGCAACCAGGAACCTTAAAGAGGGCAAACCCAGGGTACCTATATGAGGCAGGGGAAAGCAGGTGCTGTCTTTGAAGTTGGGAGTGGGAGGGCCCCAGAGCCCCCCACCCCACCCCAGGGTGCTTCCACACCCCATCCCGCTCAGTTCCTCATACTCTAATGTGAAGGACCTTTGGCTGGGACCTGGGTCAGGAGGGGAGAGAGGCCTCTGAGAGGCACCCAGTCCTTTTCTGAGATGGTGAAGAGGACACTGATAAGTCAATGAGATTCTGGTGTTTCAAGCCACCCAAAAGTGTCTATGGCAAAGTGATTAAAAATTGAATTATTGGGGGCTTCCTGGGTGCCTCAGTTGGTTAAGCATCTGCCTTCGGGTCAGGTCATGGTCTCAGGGTCCTGGGATCGAGCCCCAAATCAGGCTTCCTGCTCAGTGGGAGAGTCTGCTTGTCCCTCTGCTTATGTGCTCTGTCTCAACAAATCACAATTTTTTTTTTAATTTTAAAATTTTTATTTTATTATTTTGGATGGAACTGAAATGGGAGGACACCTGTTTCCTTCTTTAGGAAACTGTTACAAAAAGAAGATCATGGATTGGGAGAGAGGATGATTTTCTAGGAAGAAAAAAGGTAAATAAGTGTAATTGTCTAAAAATGGTGACAGTCTTGCTTGTAGATGTTCCTCCTGCATTTTGGGAAGTTGGAGAATCCATAATACTTTCAATTAAAGTTTTCCTGAGAATCCCCAGCTGACTTTGGGGGTGTGGGGGGTATTGTCCTTTGTGAAGATTTTGAGCTTCTGTGAGTGAGCAGACCTCCACTCCAGAGTGACATAAAAAGCAATCTGCACCTCCTTCCTGATTTGTCTGTAATGAAACTTGCTTTCCTCAGGTCCCAGCATTCGAGGCAGATAAATATGTTCCCTTTCATTGGCTCTTACTCATACTTCAGCAAGATTTCCCATGTGCTTTCCTTGGCTGGCTGGGAAACTGGACCACAATTTATGGGATCTTAGGGGACAGGCGCGTAGAATTCCAGTGGGATCCCGGAACAGAACCTAATTGGAGATTAGAGACCATTGCGGTGCGAAGCTTTTCTTTGAGATCGAAAGAGGTGCATGTTATGCAAATATTAGCAAGTGTAAGTTCACACTGTCTATTGAAAATTTATAGATTCATTATGGTCACGAAGGCTGGAAGATAAGTAGATTTTGGGAAAGATGCAGGTAAATTCAGGGAGGTGGAAAATTACCCCAGGGAAAGTAGAATGGCTAAAGAGTATGGCCCAAACTTTTTTTTTTTTAATTTTATTTATTTGCCTGAGATAGAGAGAGAGAGTACACACAAGCAGGCAGAGAGGCAGGCAGAGGCAGCGAGAGAAGCAGGCTCCTCGCTGAGCAAGGAGCCCGATGTGGGACTCGATTCCAGGACCTTGGAATCATGACCTGAGCCGAAGGCAGCAGCTTAACCAACTGAGCCACCAGGCGTCCCTGGCCCAAACTTTTTTTTTTTAAAGATTTTATTTATTTATTTGACAGAGAGAAATCACAAGTAGATGGAGAGGCAGGCAGAGAGAGAGAGAGAGGGAAGCAGGCTCCCTGCCGAGCAGAGGACCCAATCCCAGGACCCTGAGATCATGACCTGAGCTGAAGGCAGCAGCTTAACCCACTGAGCCACCCAGGCGCCCCCTGGCTCCAACTTCCAAAGATGGTGTATGAGCTACCTTTGGTGGGAAGGAATGAAGATCAGCAACTGTCCTTGATTCTGCTTCTCAGGAAGGCATTGTGATATGGTGCCCAGGACTTTTGAGACAGACACACGGTTGGTGCCCTCCGGCTCTGCCCAAAAGCAACACCTTCCAGAGGGCAGCTGCAGGCACCGGGTGGCGTCACACAGGTTCAGACCCGGGAGGCACTCGGCCATGTACCCCTTCCACCATCCTGCTGGGTTTGGAGGAAAGCGATCAAAGTCCCTGCTGCCGAAGGACCATCCAGAGTGAGATGTCCCATGGGGCACGCCGGCATTCCTTTACCCCTTCAGGTTATTGGCAGCAAGGCTGGACATTTTTTAAATTGCCTGAGAAAATGATAGCAAATGGCTCCAAAAAGGAGTTTCAAAACGCAGACTTCATACTATGTTTTGAGTACATTTCATTCATTTGGCAGGTACTGACAGGGTGCTTAAGTGCCAGATGCTGCTGCATTAGAAACGGACTTGAGGAGTTAACAGGAGGGGGCTCCAGCCCTCAACCAGCACAAAGTGGATCAATGGATGCATGTGACAGACAGAGCACTGTGACGGGGAGTACTAGGTGCTCTCATAAGAAGGGTGTGCTAGGAGTTAAGGGAACACTCGGGGAGAGCTGTGGGAAATATGATGGATGCAGATGGCTCCAGGGGAACCAGAGAACTGCTCAGATCCCCGCTTCTTAACAGCTCCAAGTGCCCGCTGCTTCAGAGTGGGGGCTGGGCGAGCAGGGAGCTGGGGTGGGCGCAGCGATGCCTGATTTCCGACCTCCAGCCCCTGCGCTGTTTCACCTGTCCCTTGAGGAGTACAATGACATAGGATGTCACCAGCGGAGGATCTACCCCTGCATCCTGGTACTGGGAAAGCACGCGAGGGCTGCGGAGCTGAAAGGAAGAGTTGGTAGTTCCAGTAATGTGTGCAGGGTTTTAAAAAACTATATACGGGAACATATCCGGTCTTATTTGCATGAGTTTGTATCATGCACAATTTTTAACTGCAATCCTCCTTTTACCTTCTTCCCTGTTGTTAAGACTCTCCTCTCCTCACCGCTGCCTTCGTCCCTATAATACCTGTTGACAGTCTGGTGCTCATCCATGAGCTCATTCGCCTCTATCCACGCACGCATGGGGCTCTGTCACTGTTTGACAAATATGGGCTCATTTTATCTACCTCTTGATCTAGTGCTTCCCGGTTAATAATCCCTCCTGCATAACGTCCTTCTGTTTTTATCTTCATTTTTATAAAGAATGGCTGCTCACCTTTTTTCAGGTGCCTTTATTTTTTTATCAAATGCATTTATTGCTATGGTCTTAAGAGTTTTTTCACAGTTAATTTAGTGATGAGGTAAATCTTATTGATTGTCTGGTCTTGAGCTCCCTTTATTTTCCTGGAATGAATCCAAGTTGGTCTCAGGATATAGTCCTTTGATAAATGCCTGACTTCTGTTATTTGCTAACATTAGTTCAGTTTCTGTTAACTCATCTGTCCTAAGCCAGATTTGTTAATAGCTTTCCTGTTCCTCCCTCTCAGGTTTGGGTATTAATATTGTGCTCAGCTTCATCAAGTGAATTGACTTATTATTGTTTAATTGCCTGTTGCCATTTAACAGTAGAATGACAGTTATCCAGCTGCAAACCTGTCTGATCTTGAAACTCATCTTCTGAATTATCCATTCTTGAATCATTTGGATGATTTTGTTTTCCTAGGAAATCATCGTTTCTTCTAGGTTATCAAATTGATTAGTATAAAGTGCCTTGCAGTTTAGTGATTCTTTTATATTATGCATTTGCTTTTATATCTCTGTTCCCAACCCTTATGTGTTTTGCAACTCTCTCTCTCCCTCTCTCTGTCCCCTCCTCCCTGAAACGCCCCTTTCCCCATCCCCCTTCCCTCTCTCCCCACCTCCTCCCACACCCCATCTTCCCCCTCTCTTATCCTTCATAGGGCATGTGAAGTTTTTTTTATTATTTCATTAGTCTTTCATAAAAACAACTTTGAGTTTATTTGCCCCTCATATTTTTTATTAGTTAAAAAATTTATCTTTATTATAATTACTTCCTTTCTTTTGATTGAGCTGCCCTTTTCTGATGGGTTTAAATGAGTAGTTTCTTTTATTCAAAAAAATGTTTGAAATTGAAGACATTTGACACTAAAGTCTCCTTAGAGTATAACTTCTGGTGTCTTCTGTAAGTTTTGGTATGAAATAGTCTCCTTTCCATTGCTTTCAAGATTTTCTTCAGTCGTCTTATGATTTCTTCTTTGACTGAAGACTGTATTTCTTAACTTGTATGTAGTTTCAATTTTTTGTTACCAGGTTATCTAATTCTGATTCTACTGGATTGTGATCAAAGAACGGTTCTTTAAATCTTTAATTTGGAAGGCTTGTAAAGGTTTCCTTTGTTGCCTAGTATGCAATTAATCTTTACAAATATGTCTTTCCTTATGTGTAAGAAAGAAATGTTTTCCGAGGGAAATAAGGATGTCTATTTTCTTTTATTTTTAAAGATTTTATTTATTTATTTGACAGACAGAGATCACAAGTAGGCAGAGAGGCAGGCAGAGAGTGAGAGAGAGGAGGAAGCAGGCTCCCCGCTGAGCAGAGAGCCTGATGTGGGGCTCAATCCCAGGACCCTGGGATCATGACCTGAGCCGAAGGCAGAGGCTTTAACCCACGGAGCCACCCAGGCGCCCCAGGATGTCTATTTTCTGTGTGTCCTTGTTTTTCCCTCCTTCTAGTAGATACTCCCATTTGAAAAGCTAAAATTTTACCTTGTTCTTGCATTTTTAGAGTCTTCAGGTATTATGTTGTTAGATGTATACCTGCTTATACCTTTTACATCTTCTTTCCAAACTCTGCCTTTAAAAATGTCCCTCTTCATCTTAGTACCTATAAATTTAGACCCAACTTGTCTGCGATGAATTTTGCCATTCCGGCTTTCTCTTTTGCATGGTATCTCCTCACCTGATACATTCGCAATCCCTTTTGCATTTTAAGTATGTTTCTTGAACAGCGTGGATCTGTAACCCCCTGATAGGTGCTTTAATAGAAAAAGTCAGTCTGTACACATTTAAATTAATGATAAACAGTCATGATTTTATTCCTTCCATCTTATTTTGTTTGTTTTTATTTTCCCCATTTGTGATGTTTTTAATCAAGTTCATTCTTTTTCTACTTGATAAATATAGAAGTTCTTTGCATTTTTCGATGACAGCTTAATTGAGATATAATTCACAGGCCATACCAGTCACCATCTAATGTGGACAATTTAATGGATTTCACTATAGTTAACTATACTATACTGAACTACCTACACATTTTCATCATCCTCAAAAGAAAACTTTAGCCATCACCACCAGTCTTAGGCAACCGCTAATCTACTTTCGGTCTCTGTAGATTTAGCTATTCTGGAAATTCCATATAAATCAAATTATGCAATATGTGGTTTTCTGTGACTGACTTCTCTCAATCAGCAGAATGTTTTCAAGGCTCCTCTGTGTCGTGGCACATATCAAAATTCTATTCCTTTGCAAGGCTGAATAGTATTCCACTGGCTGGATGGATTACATTTTATTTATCTCTTCATCAGTTGATGAACATCTGGGTTGTTCTCACCTTTTCGCTATTACGAATAAACCCTAAACCTTCATGCACAAGTTTTTGCATGGGCATAGTTTTTTTCTTGGCTCTATACACAGGAGTGATATTGGTGTGTCATATGGCAACTCTGTGTTCTGCTTTCTGAGGAGCTACTAAACCGTTTCTAATGTGGCTGCGCCATTTTCCAAGCCCACCAGCAATTTACAGGTTCCAGCTCTTCACATCCTTCCAACACCTGCTTTTGGGTTTTTTGATAGTAGCCATCCACGAGGGTGGGAGGTGGTATCTCACCATGGTTTTGATTTGCATTTCCCGAATGATTAGTGATGTTGAGCATATTTTCACGTGCTTATTGTCCCATATATTTTATATATACCCTATATGTATCTTTAAATATATATATTTCATATTTTATTTATATTTAAATACATATTTAAGAATGTAAATATATTTACATAAATATGTTTATATAAATATATGATAATGTAAAATATATTTATATATACATTTATATATTAATGTATACATTTGAATATTGGAGAAATGTATATTCAAGTCCTTTGCTCATTTTTTTTAAAAGATTTTATTTATTTATTTGAGAGAGATTTATTGAGAGAGATCACAAGCAGGCAGAGAGGCAGGCAGAGAGAAAGAAGCAGGCTCCATGCTGAGCAGAGAGCCTGATACGGGGATAGATCCAAGGCCTCCGAGTTCATGACCTGAGCCGAAGGCAGGAGCTTAACCCGCTGAGCCACCCAGGCGCCCCTCTTTGCTCATTTCTTAACTTGGTTGTCTTTTTATTTGAGTTGTAAGAATTCTTCACACAGTCTGAATGCATGTTCCTTATATATGACCTGCAAATATTTTCTCCCATTTAGTGGCTTGTCTTTTGACTTTCTCAATGGGGTCCTTGGAAGCACAAAACTGGGATATTTTGGTTGAGTCCCATTTATTTGTTTATTATTTTTTTTAAGTTGCTTGACTTTGGTGTTTGGCTGAGGAGCCGTTGTTAGATTCAAGACCACTAACATTTACCTTTGTGTTTTCTTCTGAAAACTTTATCATTTTACTTTATTTTTATTTTTTAAAAGATTTTATTTATTTGAGAAAGAGACAATGAGAGAGCATGAGCGAGGAGAAAGTCAGAGGGAGAAGCAGACTCCCTGTAGAGCTTGGAGCCTGATGCAGGACTCTATCTGGGAACTCCGGGATCATGACCTGAGCAGAAGGCAGCCGTCCAACCAACTGAGCTACCCAGGCATCCCGAACTTTATCATTTTAATGCTTACATTTATGTCTTTGATGCATTTTGGGTTATTTTCTCTGTATGGTGTGAGGCAGGACTCCTGTTTCATTATTTGCATGTGGCTGCTTGGGAGTAAAATACTGTTCTTACCCCCATTGAATTGTTTGGCACCCTTGTCAAACATTAGTTGACTGTAATTTATTTTCCTTTTTTTTTCCCATTGAGGCATTTCACGTGCCATGTATATTATATTTCTAGGAAAGAGGAATCCCAGGATTTTCCCTCCTGCCTGGATTCTTCCTTCTTCATGGTGCATGATGCCAGAAGAATTTTTCCATGCAGTGAAACCAAACTGAGGGGATGGAAATATTCTGCCACTTTTCTAGATCTTTCAGTTATACAAGTCTAGGGCTGGTCATGCCACACTTGTTTAACTTGCCCGTGAGGTTCACAGCAGTTTTCCCAGCTCTGTGGTCATCAAGAATTTCAAATTTTTCAATGTACTCATGCTTCGTCATCACAGTGAGGAAACGGGACGATGACTTTGGTGCAGGGCCTCCTAAGAACCTGGCCTTTGCCCCCCCTTTCAGCAGTGTTAATGTTCTTGAGGGCATCTGTGGGACATTTGTTCACACTGTTACTGCGGCACGGAAAGATGGCAGAAAAAGCTTTTTTCCCTTTTATTAATATTTGGTCTTGTTCTCCTTCCCTTTCTCATAACCGAATGCGTATTCCCCCTCCGTCATTTGAAAACTGCATACTTTTCTCCAGCTGTTTTCCCCAGGCGAGACCTTGTGTATCAAGAATCCTTATTTCACGGTTATTATACACAATCTTAAAGATTTATGACTGTCCTCTTATTTTACACATGCATACACACGAAGCACTAAATACAGACTTTATCTGAATGGCTAAATGTTGGCCAAGACAGAAGCCAGTTGTAGTGGGAACTTCTAGGATAAAGATATAGTCTGAAGTTTTTTTTCTTTAAAAAAAGCCTTCATGGGGCGCCTGGGTGGCTCAGTGGGCTAAAGCCTCTTGCCTTCAGCCCAGGTCATGATCCCAGGGTCCTGGGATCGAGTCCCACGTCGGGCTCTCTGCTCAGTGGGGAGCCTGCTTCCTCCTCTCTCTCTCTGCCTGCCTCTCTGCCTACTTGTGATCTCTCTGTCAAATTAATAGGTAAAATCTTTAAAAAAAACATAAAAAAGCCTTCATGGGGTGCCTTTGTGGCTCAGTGGGCTAAAGCCTCTTGCATTCAGCCCAGGTCATGATCCCAGGGTCCTGGGATCAAGCCCCGAATCGGATTCTCTGTTCAGTAGGGAGCCTGCTTCGCCCTCTCTCTGCCTGCCTCTCTGCCCACTTGTGATCTCTGTCTTTCAAATAAATAAAATCTTAAAAAAAAAAGGCCTTCATATTTTATTAAAAATTTTAGGTGTCCGAATTCAAAAGGTTAACAATATAGTACAATAATAATAATAATAATAATTTCATCTAATAATAATATAATAATTTCTCCTGCATAGTCACTGCTGCACACTAGTAAAATGAGATGTTTCTTTTCTTTTCTTTTTTAAAGATTTTATTTATTTTATTTATTTGACAGACAGAGATCACAAGTAGGCAGAGAGGCAGACAGAGAGAGAAGGAGCGAAGTGGGCTCCCCGCTGAGCAAAGTGCCCGACGTGGGGCTCGATCCCAGCCAAAGGCAGAAGCTTAACCCACCCAGGCGCCCCGAGATGTTTATTTTCATTTGGGATTATGGAGGGGCAAGGTGTTTTTGGCTCTCCTGCTGAAGTAGGGACTCAGTCAGTATTGTCTCCACCTTTTTCCCTAATAGTAGCTCTGGAAGATGAAGATGTCCCTCCATCTCCCAGACATGAGGGTTTGACCAGGACATGGGATTGTATAAGCTCATTGACATAGTCTCATGAACTAAGCCCTGGTTTATTGGTCACAGTCGTTCTCCAAGTATTTTCAGGAGTAAACTTCAGGTGTTGCCCTTACTCTAATTTTTCTTTCTGAGACTTCTGACTGCAATCCCTACTTCCTGCAGTCACTCGAGGAGAAACGAGGCATGTGGCAGCGCAACAGTGTGTTTTTCTTTCAAGATGACAGAATCACTCTTGATTTATGTACGCATCTCAGATTTTCATATAGGAACATGGATTTTGGTGTCTACCCTGAGGAGGTGATACGTACGGTGTGGGGCACACTTGTATTCTCATGACACGTCACCTGGGTTACACAGAACTTTCTGGGCCCGGCAGAAAGGCAGAAACCCGGGTGAGTTCCTCATTGTTCCAGCAGGCTGTCAGCCCTCAAAGGCCTTCTGGATGTGTTTGTGCATCGCAGTGTCTGCTGTGTAAGATACAGAAAGAGCACAGTAGTTCAAGGGGAAAATATTTAGGAACACATTTTCCAGGAGGAACCAGGATTCAGTTTGGGTGACTCTTGACCATTTTTCATCTTCTGATGACTGAAAGTGGTAGTTAGTCTACAGTCATGGTTTTAACATGCATTTCAAATGTAATGTTAGTTTCCATCAACATAAAACTATAAGAACTGTCTTCCTAAAGGGCATTCGTGTAAGGCCCATTATTTTCCAGCTTGATTAATGAAAACAAAATTTTTCTGTAATGCTTTCTTCCTACTCTGTATTAGTTTTCAGGACTGGATTGAAAGTGATTTATTGTGGATAGGGTTATACCTGGTCATGGAATTTTTTTTGTTCCTGGGTTTTTAAAGGTGGCAGAGTTGACTTTCTGATTTTAATTCATCTTCACTAGATGAAGAATTCACAAATAGGACTTTTTCTTGAAATAACCATAGCCTGGGGGCGCTTGGGTGGCTCAGGTCATGATCTCAGGGTCCTGGGATCGAGTTCCACATCGGGCTCCCTGCTCAGTGGGGAGCCTGCTTCACTCTTTGCCTCCCCCTCTGCTTATGCTTTCTCTAATAAGTAAATAAATAAATAACCTAAAAAAAAAAGAAGTTGTATTTGACTGGAGCTTCATGTGGCGTGACAGATCAACAGAAAGACAAAGGGATATGAGACAGGAAGCAATGAAGGAAAACACAGAGGCGCACAGTATAGACAGATGTTCCTCGGCTTATGACGGCCTCGGCTTCTAATAAACCCATTGTTCAGCTGGAAATCTCTTTAGTTGAAAATGCATGGAAAAACACCTAAGCGACTGAACATCAGAGCTTAGCCCCGCCTAACTTAAATGTGTTGAGAACACTTACAGTATTGCACAATTGGGCAAAATCCTCTAACACAAAGCCTATTTCACAATAAAATGTCTGGTATCTCATGTAACTTACTGAACACTGCACTGAAAGCCAGAACAGGACGGTTCAAGTGTGTTGGTTGCTGACCCTCGTGATCACGTGGTTTGCTGGGGGCTGTGCTCGGTGCCCCTGCCCAGCATTACAAAAGGGGACCCTACTGTAGATCGCCAGCCTGGGAAAAGATCCGAACTAAATGCATATCACTTCTGCACTATTATAAAAAGTCAAAAAAACCATAAACTGAACCAAGGTGAAGTCAGGGATCTTCTGTACCAGGTGTGTTAGGGAAGGTCAAGCGCTCCTGTCTGGCCAGGAACCATAGTGGTATATGGGGGAAAGTTCCACAGTAAAAAAGTTACTACAGCGGAGAACCACTAGGACTCAAGCACCAAGGGTCACAGGTTGCGCAGGAAGAATGGATGCTCCTCTGTGGGCGATGAGAAGCCACGAGCGACTCAGGAAGGCTGCAGAGCGCTGGGCAGGTGGGACAGTTGAGGGCTACAATGAAGAGGGACAGGTGGAGCTGGGAGACCAGGTGGGGAGAGCCCGCTACCCTCGAACAAAAGGCGACAAAGGACTGGACTGGGATGACGGAGATGGTGGAAGGTAATGGGATATTCATGAAACAGAACTGGAAAGCCATGGAAATGAAATAAGAGAGGGAGGGAAAACCGAACATGACTTTAATTGCCATCAGTATAAAACGTGTTGAATTAAAATGAATTGGTATTTCTAGACCGATGATGACATCACAATAATGGAAGGAAACCAATTCTGATTTTGAACCTGGTTAAGGAGAAAGTATAGACAAGAGAAAAGCAGAGGCTCTGGAGTCACACAAATGTCACCGTTGAGATTCGTCCCCACTCTTCATTCCGTTCCCTGTAAACCCAGGCAAGCGACACCTGCCTCACAGCACTGGTAACAAATAGGGAAGAGCACACGTTCCCACGTTCCCGGGTCAGACAGGACAGCCAGGGAGCAGCGGCACATGAGGAGGTGACAGGTGGTCACTAAACTGAGCTCAGGTGCATACACAGCATTTTACGTCACCTTGAGATGGCTCCTCCTGTGACCTCTCGAAGAAGGCGGCAGTGGTGAGGAACGAACTCCAGGAGCTTATTAGCATACATGATCTTCAGGCCGTCCGGATGAGACTCAACGATCTGCTCTACAATCACCTAGCAGAAGGAAGAGCGTTTTATTTTTATTTGTTTATTTGTTTGTGTTTTTGTTTGTTTTTAAAGCACCTAAAAGAGAAGTATGAACTATACACTACAGAGAAAAAAATCGAGTAAACCTTACAAATGCACTTCGTCCTTCCTCCTCCTCACTCAGTATGCTTTCTAAACAGGAGGTAAGTAACAACAGCATGAAAATCTGGGTCCCGGGATTTGGGAATACTGCTCCAACCCTGGGGGACACAGAGGCTGAGGGACAGAGACTGGCCTGAAGCTAAAACATCACACACACTCATCTGCTTCCCTTCTGAGCTTAAAAGCAAAATACTGTATCCGCAGACAACAGCTCTGTACCATCTTCGCCCTGGCCTTATCCTCTACCGTCTCCAGAACAGGGAAAGGGCTGAGATGGAAAGTGATGGAAGAAAACACATCTTATTTTGCTTTAGTATTTTATTATTTTTTTGGTGAGGCTGAGTTGCAGGAGGTGAATGACAAGCATACAAACTTAAAATACAAACGTGGCCACAGTTCACTTAACGACACGGAAACGTAAAGTACTTCCCTAATTTAGCATATTAGATTCAGTTCAATGAAAAGGACATAAATTAAACAACTAAAATATTTTCATTTAGTGACAAAGAATAATGTGATCTTTTTCACCCCCACAGAGAGAGCTATGAACTATAATAGGATACATACAAAGAACTGACAGATCATTTACTTTTATAGTCTTAATGAAGCTGAGAAGATTACTGAAATTAATCCTTCAATTTCACTTCTATCACTGGGATACTGTCCCGTTTTAAAACTGGAAGCCTTTCATCCTGAAGTCATGGTGGGTAGCTTTATACTTACCGGACAGAAAGAGCACTCGCACTGGCAGGTGACTGGAAGAAAGCCCTCAAACGCTGAGACTGGCTTCATGACTTCTGTCAGCCTGAACTAGATGAAACCGACGCTCTCTAAGTTGGAAGCTGCTGATTGCTGGCGGCCTCACATGGTGCAGCCCATACTCCGGCCGCTCAGAGGCAGGATACACTGACTCCCTGTATTTAACTGTATCCTTATAGGTCAAGAACACTGGGTAACCAAGTTCCGGACTTAAGGTACTACCCCGCTAACTCGCCCATCAAAGCCCTTTGAATATTCCCTCCCCCCCACCTTCCTAGCCTGGCAAACTCCCCCATGGTCTTCAAGACTTAAGCCACATCAATTCTGCGAAGACGCCTCCCCTCATAGACTTTCCCTGTGTACAGAGCTGTCTTCCAGCTCCTCCCGTGGGCACGGGCGCCTTGGTGGGGTCACGCTTTTCGGCAACTTCATTAACGTATAACTTATGGAAATGGAAATTGACCTGAAAATGTTCTGATCCGTACCTTCTTCCTAGGCAAGTCCCTCACCCCTACTAAATTAAGATGATCCCTGAGTTATGGCATCACTGGAAGAGAAAAGAGCGCATGCCTGATTCCTGCCATGCTGATGGGCTCCAAGCGGGACCAACCTTTTCTTACATCCAGAAGAGCAGGAACTAAGAGCATCTTCAAGGAAGAGCCCTGAGCTCTCTCGCACCCAGTCAAGAAACGAAGCTAGATTAGATGCTCTGTGTTTGTGGAATGAGGTGCATGGGGGCACAAACCTCATCCATGTACGGTTTCACCAGTACTTGACCAACTAACGCCTCTGCATCCCGTGTCTTGTCAAATGTAGCTTAAGTCCGGAGGCAGTGCTGTATGATGTCCACATTGGAAGTCTGAAGCCCTTCTGGCAACAGCCTCCCAGGGACTGCTGCAGCATGGCCGTAATGTGGGCTATACGCTGCAAAAACAGAGAGACCAGTAAAGAAGGTCCAGGCACAACAGTTTCTAAAAGCTCAAATATATGTGTATAATTTATATACATATGTGTTATATATATAAATCGAGCCTCTAATTCTACCAGAATATATGTAAGATTAAAATCCCAACATTTCCTAGAGAATAACAATGAATCTCTTCTCCCCATGATTGCTTGCTTTCTTTCTTTCTTTCTTTCTTTTTTAAAGGTTTTTATTTATTTATTTGTCGAGAGAGAGCACAAGCACATAAGGCGCATAGGCAGAAAGAGAAGCAGGCTTCCTGCCAAGCAAGGAGCCCAAGGTGGGACTCGATCCCAGGACCCTGGGATCATGACCTAAGCCAGAGGCAGTGGCTTAACTGACCGAGCCACTGAGGCATCCCCTCAGTATGATTTCTTTGAAAGTAAGTCGGCTTCATCAAAGTGAAGTTTAGACAATTACGGAACGACAAAAAGTTATTTGCCTCTTAAGCTACGGAGTGAATCTGACAAACGTGCATTTAAACCCAGTCAAGGGCTTTGGATAAATGAACTCTGACTACATCATATGATGTGTCAAGTTACATGAAATTCAGAATTAATTTTACTTGCATAGTTTGGAGACTACGCTTGTGTCTTTACACAAAATCTATCTAGTGTGACATAATGGAAGAAGGGTCCCAAGCAGGAGATACTGAAAAAAAAAAATTCAAAGCTAGCTTCAAAATCCTGTAAAGTAGCAATTATCAGGGGCAATGCTAGGTCAATCCAAAATCATCCAGGAAATTCGCAAACAGCAAATTGAAAATCGAAACCAACACTTACTGGTCTTACTTTGTCCAGAAGAGGCATGCCTTTGCTCTGAACAGCATGAAAGTGTAACTGCTTAAATTCTGTGGCAATTCTCTCCAAAATCTGTCTAGTCCAGAGAGGGCTAGTAGAGACAATTAGAGAAGTGTAATTCCCAAAGTTAAAACCTGCCACCCCCACCGCCTCCCATGCCTTACAGCGCTCAGGCACCTGCACCTGCACGCCATCAATTTTCAGGACAAACTGTCAGTTATGCCTCACATAACAGAGCACGCAGGGCACGCAGGGCACCAGGCGACCTTGACGCAGGCAGCCCAGCTGGTATGTGCAGAACCAGCCCGGGCTACTCCCACTGCACCACTGTGAGTCTCACGGTGCTGACAGGACCTAACTACTCATTTTCTGAGTCACTCATCTACCCTGGCTGATTGAAAATTCACACCAGGAAGGGAACAAGACAATCACAGTATAACAAAGAGAGCCATCATCTTTTTCCTATTTCATAAGCTTTTCTTTCCTGTTTGTAAATTTCAACTGGATGTGCCCTATACTGTTTCATAATAATATAATGCTGGTGCAAAATACATCAATGGTAATACTCTGGGCATGTCTAGGAAAAAAAATGAGATGGAAAAAAACCAAGATGAATGGTAGGTATGCCTTAAAGATCAACAGGACTTTGCTAGTCCTCAGGGAAGGTAGTTCCAATATACTTTTCAACTGCAAGCATAATGACGTGTTGGAACTGTGGTCTATAACCAAAGGGTTTATAGGAACGTGTTATAGATTTCACCATTTCATGCTCTCCACTCTCCTGGAGCTACATTCTAGCCACAAACCTGGATTTTCTTCTTGTTTAGAAATGAATTCTAACTAAGCCGTCCCTGCCTAATTAGACTGGATGTGAAGTATTAATTTATGTGCTACTTAGTTAAAAAAAAAATGCTTACCTGCTACCTGCTTGCTTCTAGTGCAGAGGTTTCTTTAGAACTTTGTGAATTTAAGATTTTTTTCAATCTTTTCAACTGATCAAATAACTTGTATAAGCCTCAACACACACATCTATAAAAATAAAAATTAAGCAAACAAAAAACGTCACCATCTTTACTCTTAATCATCTTTATTTCCCATGCTAAATGCAGAAAAATATAAGACCAAAAGTTAACTTCAAATATATAGGGCATGCTATATTTTGAATATTTCTATGAAACACAGAATTCTCAAGAATGCAAATCTTAGTTCTAGAATAAGCATACTTCCATATTCTATTGCAAGTTTATAGAGAAAAAAAAAACCCTAGACTTTTCTTTCTCATATTCTATACTCTTATTTCTTCTTTTCCCCATCCTGACTCTTTCTATGGGCATTTCTTTCCTATTTTTTAAAAAAGATTTGTTTATTTGACAGAGAGAGAGACTGCATGTGCGCGTGCAGGGGAGGGGCAGAGGGAGAGAGAGAATCTCGAGCAGACATCCTGCTGAGCATAGAGCTCAATGTGGGGCTCAATCTCATGACCCTGAGATCATGACCTGAGCCAAAATCAAGAGTCGGACGTTTAACCAACTGAGCCACCAGGCGCCCCTCCATTTGTTTTCTTATGGCCCTTTATTCATGTTTTAACTTTGGCTTCCGATCGTACTGACCCTCTCAGTTTACATGTGCATATACCTATATGGCCAAGCACCAAATCATTAAAGACATTTTACACTACAAATATTGTCAAAGAGGTTGAAGGACATTATGAAAACTCTCATCCTTAAAGAACAAAAAAATACAAAGTCATCCATTCAATAAATAGTTACTGAACACCCCTGGGAGCTCGACATTCATTCCGACGGGGGGTGGGGGAGGAGGGGGACACGAGAAAATAAAGCAAGAAATACACCCTGCTCTCATAAAGCTTACTGTTTTGTCTGGAAGCGCATGACAAGCATTCTTTGGACAAAAGCTGTGAGGAGATCCAGAGGCGAATTAAACAGAAGGTCCCTCAAACAGGCTTTCTCCCCACTGAGATTTTAACAAATATGCTAATAATACACATAGAATACATAGTACAGAGCAGCAGGCGAGAGTCAGAAGCCCAGACTCCCAATGCCCGCTGTGCCCCTACATCGTTATGATCATGAATGACATCGGGGACACTTGAAACTGGAGATAGCACTAAGGGGCACACTCCCGGGGTCAGCCCTCAGATGTACAGAGCCGTTGCCTGTCTCACACACCTGAAACTAAGCCAACACCGCATGCTAACTACTGGGAATCGAAAAAATTAAAGTGAACACCAGAACATAAAGAACACAGGATCATAAAATAACAACAAACCTACGGCAGAATCCTGAGTTTGCTTTGGAAAGCCCACTTCTCCCCTAGTCTCTAATATAGGCCTATTTTCTTTACAAGGCCGCTGACAATTTATACAGTCGTTAACTGTCAAGCGCTGCACCGACAACAGTTATCACGGTTTCTTGTTCTGGAAAAAGTGGGTGATCTTGAGATTGTGTGGGTACCTCTGAAATTCTGTCTTATTATTTCAGGTAGATAACGTGACGTAATGCATAAAATGCACATGCGTGAGAGCTTTGAAAAAAAGCTGAATAGTGCTGACAAGTTCGTGGAGAAAAGAGGAGAGGGCTTCAACTGGCATGCAGCATAAGAAATCTACTGGAGGGTACCTTTTTCTTCCTTATGGCCTGTTGTTTATACATTAGTTCATCTACTGCCCGAATTCCTTCACTGACTGATGACCTGAGACTCTTTAAAAGAATAAAAAATAAAACGTATTACAGACATTGTTTTGTCACATTATCAAGTTCCTACATCTCATTCAATTCCACAGAACTTAATACCTGTGCACCAGTACTATGCAGATATTGATAAAAAAACAAACAAAAAAAACCATGATATACCAGACATAGTTACTGTTGAGGGGACTCATGATCTGGGGGCATAATGACACGAAGGCAGGGTCGCATGGCCAGAAGAAGAATGACACATATACAGTGAAAGTTTGGGGATGAGGGGGCTTAGAATGGAGAACAGATAATATGAAGCAAAGTACAGGAGAGTCTGGAAATGCGACGGGGCTCGAATCGGACTCTGAAAGCCATGTGTACACAGCTGCCGAGGTGGGGAGGGGATGGGGAGCAGATGTAAGTGCAGACATACTCAGGGGCAGGGTCAGACAGGCACACAGCCATGTGCACTGCAGGCTTCCTTCTGGAGAGAAGCAAAAATAGGAATGGAGGGCCAACTTCACTGAGATGAGGTCTTTAGATTCTGCATATTTTGGAGAACGAGAGAATGTCAAAGCACTGATGCATGATGATGAAATGTGGGTATGGAAATACCAGGAATCAAGAATGAAGAACAGAAGGCCAGAAAAAGACAGAGCACAGAGGTAGAGAAACATGTCCAGAAGCTAATGAATAAAGAGATAATTAGGAATTAGGGCCAAAACAAAGGTTAACAGAAACAACTAGAATGAAGTAGGCATATCACAAAAATTCCACAGGAAGGTGAATTAATTCACTCCATCAACATTATGAAACACCTCCTGGATGTCAGTATTGTGGCAGCCCACAGGGATACAATGAAGACAGATATAGTCGTATCCCTCAGAGGTCTGAGAATCTCACAGAACAGCTTCAGAGTTGGGACCAGAAAGGCAGGTCAGGCCTGTGCCTGAGCAGGACCAAAGTGGCCATAAAAACAGGCCATGGAAAAGGGAGGGGATACAGTGATGGCAGGGGGTGAGGTGGGACGGGAGCCTGTGTGAGTAGAGCAAATCTGCCTCCAGGGAGAGAAGAGTGGGAGGCCAAAGGAAGGCTAGGCTTGGGAAACAACACCACTATGAGGCCCCGGGAGGAAGAGGCACACCAAGGAGGCAGTGGGAGAGCCCCACAGCGGCTGGTGTGGAATCCAGCAGCGGACCACGAAAAATCCCTTCCATTCTAAGGAAAAGTACCTTTAACAAGATTTTGTAAAATTCAAAAGAGACATAAACCATGGAAAGTATTGGCTACCTCAAGGCACAACTCAAGATTTATACCTGTTTCACGAACTCTTTCCTGCCTGCCCCTCCCCTAGGCTTCTCAGCACTGATATTTCCATTACTCCGCATTTTTCTTGGTTCTAACCATGTACTGTGTCTTCCCTTAAATTATGTTCTCCTTATATTCTCTCTAGGGTGCAGGCACTGTCTTAGGGGAGGGATGCACGAGGCCACTCAAGCTAGAGGAGACACACAAGGAAGGATGGTGTCGTTTATGACAAGTTTACGACAGGGCATCAGAACGGACAGAGGCCGTAAGTCAGGGCACCAGACACAGACGGGGGGGGGGGGTGGGGGGGGGGAGACAGGGCAGCACACAGTTTTCTGTTAGAAGTGATGCCACAACTGCCCCTCCACTCTTCACCCAGGTGGAGTTCCTATTCCCAATGGCTTAGAGGTGGGGAGTCCCATTCCCACAACAGAGATTTTTCTGAGAGAACATGCAAATGTAACATTTATTGAGTATTACATTTTATTTATATTATCCTTCAGTTCCATTAGGGATTACACAGTTTTTGTAGATCAGCCCAGGAACCTAACCACACGTAGATTACGTGGGGAAGGGGGGGGGATATTTACAAGATTACAAACTGTTAAAATACAAGTCATTCGTAAGTTAGAAACCACTTACATATGACCAAAGTGGCATTAATAAGTTGAATTTGGAAATATGCTTCCTCTTCCCTGACATTTTAAGATTGTCTACTCTGAGAATATGTCTTCTTCAAATCGAACATGTTTTTTTAGGTTTTTAGCATATGCAAAAACAAAATCATTTACAACTCTTCTGAAGGTGAATATTATAATCATGAACCGTTAAAATACAACCACCAGTACCACCAAACTAACAGATGAAAAGAATTCTTAGAGAAAAGCCGACGAGGACAACAGGCGTCACAGCAGACTGTTTTCATTAATTGGGGACTTACCAGAACTTCTCATAACTGTCCCAAAGGCACAGAAAGTTCATTGAGGGCTTTGTCCATGCCAACCTAAAGGCAAAACCAGGTTGGCACAAACACATCACGATAAGGAGTAATAGTGACGTATCTATTTAACGATCAAAGCAGTACCAGATTTAAGTTATCTTTTTGGCACAACCGTATTTTGCTACATAACTAGCTAAACAACAGAAGTGTTATTTGGCCATTAATGTTGTTCATAGAATATGAAAAAAATCTGTTGAAATACATGGAACTACAAAAATAAGGGAAGTCATGAGAAACGAAAGTTTCCTTAAGAACAATTTGCCTTTAGATGAGATTTTAAATGAATGTGAAAAATTTTCACAGAAGGTGAACAGTTCTCTGTCTGTAATTGATGATACTCAGCCAGCTGATGTGAAAGTCTGACGGGCTACGTCTCTCTTAAACATTATTATAAGCCTTGAGAAAAAATAGAAATTAAACAGAAGTAAAATTTTCTAGGTTTTTAATCCTATTGGGATATTTATCTTAGTGGTATATTTCCCAAAAGCAAATGTGCATCATTAATTTTAATGCTTCTTGAAATTCCCACGGAGCTGCAACTTTCTGTGCTTCTCTGGACAAACAGATTTTAAAACAAAATGAAGCATCAACAAGGAGACTTTTCTGCCAAGTAACAAAATTCAACATTTCTAAACAGCTTTTACAAACAATTGATAAGCTCACTGCAAATCATTCTTATATTTTTATAAAACCAAACTTTTTAAATATCAATATTGGCCAATGTTCCCTCAACCTAGCTCTGGCTAACAGATATACCTGGGAGTAAATTAAACATTGTAAGAGTGGTGGACATTTGCTCCTACAAATTAGTCTAAATCAAGGAAGACTTCAGGGTAATCACTTAGCAACTAATAAAACAACCCCTTGGGTATTATTATCCTTTACTTTTCACTGTTGACTAATGAATTTGAAACATAATCAAACTAGAGCAACCTTAAATGAATAAAACTAAAACAAACAAAAAATGTATTCCAAAAAGTTTAGTTCTTTTATTAATGAAATTGGTAATTTCTTCAAGTTTCTGGTGGGGTTGGTGGGGTAATCAACAGAAAGGTTTCTAAAAACTCTGCCCTTTTAATAAATATGAAGGAGAGAGACAATGTGTGTGTGTGTGTGTGTGTGTGTGTGTGTGTGTAGGACTTGTGAATTTCAGGTTTACCAAGTTTGTGGAAAGGTTGACAAAATCTGCATAATCCTTGTTGATGAGCTCGACCATGGCTGTTTTAAAAGTTTATAGTAGAGTTCCAGATCTCCTCTTAGTTCCTCCAGCTGGACACGCTTCCTACAGTCAGACACAAAGTGATCGACGTCGAAATCTTCCTGAAAATTAAACCAGAAAGAAAAAATGATTGCACTGATACCACATTTTACATAGAAAAATAAGATCAGAGAAGAAAGAATAAGAGGCCGTATTACTGCAGGGGAAACACACACAGGGACATCAGGGGGTCTGCTCACTTCCTAAGATTATGGGAAAGGGGGCCCCTCACCAAGACCATTCTCTCCAGTTGCCTAACTCTACAGGCATTTTATTTCTTTTAATTATACATTTCAAAGAGGCTCTTCTCAAAATAGAAACAGCTTCTTCTTAATTTAATTTTTTAAAAGTAACAAATAGGGTTCACTGTCAAACTTTCAACCGAAGCCCAGAGAAATACTTATTTTAAAAGTAACAAAGAGAGAAATACTTATGTAAGAAGAAAAAAAAATCACCCACTCTCTAATGCTCTGCAGTTAAGCACTGTTAATATTTATTTTTCTTCACTATTAAAACACAGCGATTCACATCCTTCCAGACTTTGTTTTGGTCTTTCTCTTTACTTTTTTTTTTTTTTTATTTATTTATTTGAGAGAGAGAGATGGAGAGAACAAGTGGGGGAGGAGGGGCAGAGGGAGAAGCCGGCTCTCTGCTGAGCTGGGAGCCTGATGCCAGGGTTCATTCCAAGACCCTGAAATCAAGATCTCAACCGAAGGCAGACGCTTAACTGACTGAGCCACCCAGGTGCCCTAGTCTTTCTCTTTAAAATATAAATTACTTTTGGGGTGCCTGGCTGGTTCAGTGGGTTAAGGCCTCTGTCGTTAGCTCAGGTCATGATCCCAGGGTTATGGATTCAAGCCCCACATTGGGCTTTCTGCTCAGCAGGGAGCCTGCCTCCCTGTCTCTCTCTCTCTGCCTGCCTCTCTGCCTACTTGTGATCTCTGTCTAATAAATAAATAATTTTTTAAAAAATAAAATATCAATTACTTTTTAAAGAAACTGACATATAATGGACACATGTTAGTTTCAGGCGTACAACATAAAAATTCCATATTTTTATCTGTTGTGAAATGATCACCCTAAGACTAGTTAACATCCATCACCAAACATACACATTTTTTTTCTTGTGCTAAGAACTCTTAAGCTTTAGCAACTTTAAATATATAATAATATACGGCACCTGGGTAGCTCAGTGAGTTAAGGCCTCTGCCTTCGGCTCAGGTCATGATTCCAGGGTCCTGGAATCGAGCCCCACATCAGGTTCTCTCCTCAGCAGGGAGCCTGTTTCCTCCTCTCTCTCTGCCTGCCTCTCTTCCTACTTGTGATCTCTGTCAAATAAATAAATAAAATCTTAAATATATATATATATATATAATATACTATGCAGTCATCAAAAGAAATGAAATCTTGCCATGTGCAATGACGTGGATGGAACTAGAGGGTATGCTGAGTGAAATAATCAGAGAAATACAATTATCATACAATCTCCCTGATATGAGGAATTTGAGAGGCAAAGTGGGGGGTGTGGGGGTAGGGAAGGAAAAATGAAACAAGATTGGATTCGGAGGGGGGCACCTGGGTGGCTCAGTGGGTTAAAGCCTCTGCCTTCGGCTCAGGTCATGATCCCAGGGTCCTAGGATCAAGCCCCACATCGGGCTCTCTGCTCAGCGGGGAGCCTGCTTCCTCCTCTCTCTCTGCCTGCCTCTCTGCCTACTTGTGATCTCTGTCTGTCCAATAAATAAATAAAATCTTTAAAAAAAAAAGATTGGATTGGGAGGGAGACAAACCATAAGAGACTCTTAATCTCACAAAACAAACTGAGGGTTGCTGGGGGGAGGGGTGTAGGTAGAGGGTGGTGGGGTTGTGGACATTGGGGAAGGTATGTACTATGGTGAGTGCTGGGAAGTGTGTAAGCCTGACAATTCACAGACCTGTAACCCTGGGGCTAATAATACATATTTCTAATAAAAAATAATAAAATTAATATACAATAATACACAGTATTATTTACTACAGTCACTATGATGTACATTACATCCCCAAGGCTTATCTTATTAACTGGAAGTTTATACCACTGGACCCCTTCATCTATTTCCTCCACAACATCGCCTCTGGCAACCACCAATCTGTTCTCTATGACTTCATTTTGTTTTGTTTTTTAGATTCCACATGTGAGGGAGATCATACAGTATTTCCCTTTCTCTGTCTGACTTATTTCACTCAGCACAATATCCTCAAGGTCCATCCATGTTGTTGCAAATGGCAAGACTTCCTTCTTTTTATGGTTGAGTAATATTCCATCGTATACACACACATTTTCTTTATCCATTCACCCCGTTGGTGGACACTTTAGTTATTTCCAAGTCTTGGTTGTTGTAAATACTGTGATACTCACTACCGTGAGTGTGAGTCTTGCTGGCCTCTAGAGCCAGGTGATCTAGAGGTATACCCTGGGTAGCAACTGCAAACCTCGGGGCATCATACGAGCATTCAAGCTCCTTTCCAGGAGATACCAGAAAGCAGAAGCGAGGTAGAGGGGCAGCGCAAAGATGGTACCCATCAGCTCCATCTTTGGAGAATACCTTACTAGGCTCCCAGATCCATGTTAAATTAGATGCCTGCCCCTCAGGGCTTTAAGATAAGCAAATGAGCCTCTTTTACGGAAATCTGAACCCATTTCAGTCTGCTGCTTCTGTGCTGAGTTCCAGGGTGGGTCAGTCTACTCTCGCGACTGCTTTAAGAACTGTTTCTCAGTTTGCCATAGCCTTGTGGGTCTCATGGGTGCAAGCTCTGATGGCTTTCAAAGCTGGATGTTTTGGGGTCTTGTCTCTTAGATGTACGTCTTGGAAGTTGGGGTGCCAGAAGTGGGGCTCAAACACTTTGCTCCTCAGGGAGAAGCCTGGGGTTTTGAGTACCCTCCCAATCCCAGGTCGCTGTACCAGGGGTGGGGTTTATGGCAAGACTGATTCTTACTTCAACATAGGTTTTTTTCCTTACTCACCTAATGTGTAGGAGTCACTCAGCTAGTTGTAGGGTTTTTTCAACAGGAAATTTTTCCATATGGAGCTATAGATTCAGTGTGTATTTCATAGAAGAGATGAGTTCAAGATCCTCCTATGCCACCATCTTGAATGGAAACCCCAGACCTTCACTATGTATGTGTGTACACACACATATGTGTACACACACTCACACACACACAAATATTCATGCTCTTCTAAACTATTTCCCAACTAGGGGCACCTGGGTGGCTCAGTGGGTTAAGCCTCTGCCTTCGGCTCAGGTCAGGTCATATCTCAGGGTCCTGAGATCAAGCCTCACATCAGGCTCTCTGCTCAGCTGGGAGCCTACTTTCCCCCCTCTCTCTGTCTGTCTCTCTGCCTCCTTGTGACCTCTCTGTCAAATAAATAAATAAAATCTTAAAAAAGAATAAAAACATAAAAAATAAAAACCCATTCTATTAAAAAAAATTTCCCATCTAAAAATATAACTTGAATGTCTTTACGTAAAACACATACATTTCTATTAATATTTTATGTGCATGCTGAGTGTCCCATTGAACAGATGTTCCAAATCTTTCATAACCTATTTCCAAGTATTGGTCTCACAGGATTAGCTATCCTGTGTTTCCCCTTTACATTTCTGTGATACCCGGGTAGGCTTATATGCTTAGAGGCAATAAATTACTATCTACTTCCCCTGTGACTCTGCTACTCCATGACCTGTTTAGTCAGCAAGAATCAAATGTGATGATTCCCAAACTAGTTAAGGACACCTACACTTACTTCGTAATTATACAGCTTCATTAAACACTATGTAAACCAACAAAATATGACTGCAAAAAAAAAATCACTGTTCTTTTGAAAACTAACACAGCTACTTTGGAAAGGTTTGATACAAAAAAATCAATAAGAAAATTTTTGCTAAGTTAGGTATGGGTGAGATGACCAAGTACCAGGCAGGGAGGGAGTGATCACAGGATTCTCACTCAATTCAGTTAAAGAAACTGACTGAATGCAAAAAAAGACAACATAGAAAGCTTTTTTTTAAAAGATTCTTTTTATTTATTTGAGACACAGACAGACAGTATGAGCAGGGAAAGGGGCAATGGGAGAAGGAGATTCCCTGCTGAACAGGGAGTCCAATGCAGGACTCCATCCCAGGACTCTGAGGTCATGACCTGAACCGAAGGTAGATGCCTAACCTATTGAGCGACCCAAGTGCTGTGATAACTCAGAAATGTAATCTGCAGGCCAGTTTCCAGAGAAAAGACCTGGCACTGTTTCAATGGAGAATAAATGTACATATATTTTTTCCAAATAAAATGCTAAAAAACTGTATGAACCATTCCCTAAGAGTACTTGTTTAAACTGACTTTTTTAGTTAATCAACCAAAGACTGACCCTGCTAGTGTCAGAGAGAAGGACTTCATACCAAACCGTAATTTCACAGTCATCTACAGAAAGCCACCTGCTTCTTACACTGGTGACCAAATTAGCCTGGACCTTTCTCTCCTGAGACCATCTCAGACCTTACATCATAGTTATGTAGTACATCACGGGAGGGGGTCTCGGTTCATAATCCTGGCCATCCTACTCAACAACTGTATACCTTTAGGTCGATCACTTTCCCTGCCTCAGTTACACATTGTTGAAGTTCTTGAACTTCATGATGGCATTCTAAATTGTATAACTGGGGTGCCTATGTGGCTCAGTTGGTTAAGCATCTGCCTTTGGCTCAGGTCATGAACCCAGTCTCTTGGGTTTGAGTTCCACATCAGGCGCTCTGCTGAGCAAGGAGCCTGCTTCTCCCTCTGTCCCTTCCTCCTGCTCCCGCACTCTCTCACTCTCAAATAAAATCTTAAATAAATAAATAAATAAATAAATCATATAACTTAGCCTCAGTGAACAAATGCTATTAGGTAATATTAGTACTCAACTTACCATTTATGCATTTGTTCTCAGATAAACAAAAGTTGCATAACACATGACTAAATAACTCGGAACATCTGTGAATACTGGGTTAGGCAGTGTTTGCTGTGAAAAACAAACCCAAACTCACAGTGCCATAATAGAGACCCATTTCACTTAACCTAGAATGGTTTTACTACTTTAGGAATGGTTTTACTTTATAGTGTAGATTTCCCAAGTATTCAAAAAGAAAGTATTTACAACCCATACATTTACGGTTAACTAATTTTTCACAAGGATGCTAAGACCATAATGGGGGGAAAAACAGTCTTTTCGAGTGCCTACTACTGGGACAAGTGAATATCTACATGCAAAAGAATGAACTTGGAACATCAACGTCACACATACACAAAAATATAACTCAAAATGGATCAAAGATTTAAATGTAAGAGTAAAAACTGTAACACTCAGAGAAAACAGGTGAAAATCTGTATGACTTTGGATCGGGAAAAGCTTTCTTAGACATGATACACAAAGCAATAAGAAATATTAGATAAGCTGAACTTGATCAAAATAAAAACTTTCGTGTGTCAAAGGACACTACGGAGAACGTGAAAAGACAACCCAGAGAATGGGAGAGAGTATCTGCAAATCATTTGTCTGACAAGGACCTAATAACCAGAATATGCAAATATACTCTTAGAACTCAACAACAAAAAGACAAATAACCTAATTTAAAAACAAGCCAAAGACTTTTGAATAGACATTTCTCCAAAGATGATACACAGACGGTCAAGAGCACATGTCGGGATGTTCGACATCCTTAGTCATTGGGGAAATGCGAATCAAAAGCACATGCAGATGCCACGTCACACCCACTAGGACAACTATGGTAAAATAAGAAAAAGAAAAAGAAAAAAAGAAGAAGAAAAGTGCTGGCAAGAAGGCGGAGAAGCTGGAACCCTCCTGTATTGTCGGTGAGAATGTAAAATAGTTTGGCTAAGGCAGCAAACAGCTCGGTAGCTCCTCAAGAAGTTACACACGTACAATTACCCAGCAGTTCTACGTCTAGGGGTATGACACCGACAGAACTGACAACACATGTTCCTGCCACAACCTGTACATGAATGTGCACAGCAGCGCTGCTCATAACAGCCAAAAGAGTATATACTCAACGTCCATCAACTGATGAATGGATACGTAAAATGTGGAAGAGCCTCTTACACAACCATAAAAAGGAATAAACTGTTACATGCTACAACACGAGTGAAGTCTGAAAACATTCTACTCTCAGGTTAAAGGAAGCCAGCCACAAAAGGTCATGTGTTATACAATTCCACAGATATGAGATGTTCCAGAAAAGGCAAATCCATAAAAACAGAAAGTAGATTCATAATTGCCAGGGAATAAGGGGAGGGGAGAATTGGAACTAAGAGGTTTATTTTTCGGGTGATGGAAGCATTCTGGAATTAGACAGAAGTGACGTATGTACCATATACACAGTAAATATACTAAAAACCAGAGAAGAATACACTTTAAAATGGCAACTATTATGCTTTGTGAATTATATTTTGATGAAAAATGAAACAACTTAAATATCAACAAGTTAAATGCTAGGATACATTAAAAAAAATCCAAAGTAACACTAATCACAGGAACAATGGAGTAGCTACATGAATTTCAGACAAAGCACATTTCAGAGAAGGAAAATTATCAGGCATAAAGAGCAGCATTACATAATGATAAAGAAATCGACTGACCAAGAAGACACAATTATCCTTAACGTATGTGTGCCTGATCAACACAGGTGAGACACAACCTAACAGAACTGCAGGGAGAAATATACAATTCCATTATCACAGCTGGTGACTTCCACACTTCTCCATCATTAATGGGCCGATCCAGCAGCAGGGCAACAAGGATCTGACAGATGTGCACATTCAGTCCAGACATGGCACACTTAACACCACCATCAATTACCGTACAACAGATGTACACAGACAATTTCGCCCAGTAATAGTGCAACACACATTCTTCTTAAGCTCACATGGAACACTCATCAAGACAGAATAATTCTGGAATAATTCCACAAAAACACAACAAATTTTTAAAAATAAAAATTATACCAAGTATGTTCTCAGACCGCAATGGAATTAAAAATCAGTAACAGAAGATAGCTGAAGAAGTCCAAAATACATGGAGATTAAATGACACACTTCTAAATGACAGGAGACCAGTCTCAATAAAATACAATGTAGCAAAATGTGTGGAATGCTGCTTAAAGGGAAAATACAGTACTGAATGCAAATATTAGAAAAAAAAAGATTAAAGTCAATAATCTTAGCTTCCATTTTAGGCAACAACAACAAAATCAAATCTAAAGTAAGGAGGGGCTCCTGGGTGGTTCAGTTGGTTAATCATCTGCCTTTGGCTCAGGACATGGTCCTAGGGTCCTGGGACAGCGCCCTGCATCAGAGCTTCCTGCTCAGGGAGGCTGCTTCTCCGACTCCCATTCCTCCTGCCTGTATTCCCTCTCTCACTGACTCTCTCTGTGTCAAATAAAATCATTAAAAAAAAAAAAAACCCTAAAGGAAGTAGAAAAAATAAAAATTAGAGCAGAAATCAATGTAATTAAAACCAGGAATTTTTTTTTTTAATCAAAAAACCCCAAGTCTGTTTCTTTGAAATCATCAATAAAACAGATACATCCTTAGCCAGGCAAACAAAGAAAAAAAGGTAGAAGACATAAATTACTAATATCAGATGAAAGAAGGGAGGGCTACTGCTAACAATCCCAATCACTGTAAATTCAACCAAACATTTATGGAATACTACACAATTCTCTAAAATCTCTTCCAGAAAGTAAAACTAGAAGGAATACTTCCTAAATCATTCTAGGAGATCATTATTACCCTGACACCAAAACCAATACTACAAGAAAAGAAACTACAAACTAGTATCTCTCATGAACACAGACACAAAAAATTTTCAACAAAAATTAGCAAATAAAAGCAAACACTATATTTAAAAAATTATACACCAGGTTCATGTAGGATTTATTCCAGGTATGCAACATTAGAAAATGTTCAACATTAGAAAATCAATGTGATCCATCATATCAACAAAAAAAAAATCACATGATCATATCAATGAAGGGAGGAAAAAAAAACATTTTAACAAAATCCACACCTCTTCATTATTAACCCTCAGGGAAACTAGGAATAGGAGGACTTCCTCAACTAGATAAAGAATATCTCCAAAAATCCACAGCTAACATGATATTAATACTGAGAAAATAGAAGACAGGGAATCAAGGCAAGGATGTCCCTCCTACTACTACTATTCAATACTATACTGGAAGGCCAAACTAATGAAATAAGGTAAGAAAAGGAAACAAAAGGTATACAACCTGGGAAAGAATAAAACTTTGTTCACAGATGACATTACTGTCTACAGAAAATACAAAGACTTCATACCCCACACCCACACACTCCTGAAACTAGTCAAGTGATTATAGCAAGTCTGCACAATACACAGTTAAAATACAGAAGTCAATTGCTTTCCAATGATGTATCAGACAAAAGGGCCAGTATTCAAAATTTATAAAGAATTTATCAAACTCAACACCAAAAAAACAAAAAAATCCAGTCAAGAAATGGACAGAAGACATGAACAGACCAAAAGAAGACATCCAAATGGCCAACAGACACATGAAAAAGAGCTCCACATCATTCAGCATCAGGGAAATACAAATCAAACCCACAATGAGACACCACCTTACATCAGTCAAAATGGCTAAAATTAACAAGTCAGGAAACAACAGATGTTGGCGAGGATGTGGAGAAAGGGGAATCCTCCTACACTGTTGGTGGGAATGCAACTCTGGAAAACAGTATGGAGGCTCCTCAAAAAGTTAAAAATGTAACAACCCAATGACTTAGCAATTGCCCTATTAGATGTTTTATCCAAAGTACACAAAGTGATTTGAAGGGGCAAAAGCACCCCGATGTTTATAGTCAAACTATTGAAAGAGCCCAGATGTCCATCAACAGATGAATGGATAAAGAAGATGTGGTATACACACACACACACACACACACACACACACACACATTACTCAGCCATCAAAAAGAACAAAATCTTGCCATTTGCAAGGACATGGATGGAACTAGAGGAAGACAAATACCATATAGTTTCAGTCACATGTGGAACTTAAGAAAACAACAGATGAATATAGGAGAAGGGAAGGAAAAATAGAAACAGACAGGGAGGCAAATCACAAGAGACTTAACTACAGGAAACAAACTGAGGGTTTACTGGAGAGGGGGGAAAGTTGGGGTAACTGGGTGAGGGGTATTAAGGAGGGCACTTGTTGGGATGAGCTCTGGGTGTTGTATGCAATCAATGAATCACGAAATTCTAACCATGAAACTAAAAGTACACTATATGTTAACGAGATTGAATTTTAATTAAAAAATTTAAAAAGTCAATTGCTTTCGTATATACCAGCAATGTACAAGTGGGAATTTGAAGTTAAAAAACACAAGACCATTTACATTAGCATACCAAAAAAAAAAAATTAATACTTAGGTGCAAATCTAACGAAATATGCACAAGATCTATATGAGAAAAAGTATAAAATTCTGATGAAAGATAACAAGCAAGGTAAGATGTGAAGTGGAAAGAAAGTCCATAATCTTGGGTAAGAACACTCAATACTGTTAAGAGGTCAGTTCTTCCCAAACTGATCGACAGACTCAATGCAATCCCAATCAAAATGCCAGGAAGTTATTCTGTGGATACCAACATGTTGACTCTAAAATTTGGATGGAAAACTGGAAAACCAAGAGTCCCAGAGTAGTCAACAAAATATTAAAGAGCGGGGAAAAAAAGGAAATTGAGGATTGCCACCACCCAATCTCAAGACTTACTGTTAAAGCTATAGTGATTAAGACAGAAGGTGCCTGGCAAAAGAGACAGGCGCTTGGAACAGAGTGGAGAGCCCAGAAAAACATCCACACACACAGGCAAAGGCAACTCAATGGCAAGGACAGTCTTCAACAAATGGAACCGAACAATGGGACATTGATAAGACAAAACAAACAAATGAAAAGAATAAAAACAAACTTTTAACACCTTTCACAAAACCTAAACGTAAAATGCAAAACTTCTTAAAGATGACATAAGAAAAAATGTAGGGATCCTTGGATTTGGCAATGACTTTTCAGATATAAAACCAAAAGCATGATCTACGAAAGAAAAAAATGGATGAGAGGGACTTTGTTAAAATTAAACTTCTCTGTAAAAGACACTGTTAAGAGAATGAAAAGACGGGACGCCTGGGTGGCTCAGTTGGTTAAGCAGCTGCCTTAGGCTCAGGTCATGATAACAGTGTCCTGGGATCAAGTCCCACTTCCGGATCCTTGCTCCACAGGGAGCCAGCTTCACCTGTTGACTCTGCCTTCCACTGTCTGCCTGTGCTCACTCTCGCTCGCTCTCTCTCTGACAAATAAATAAATAAAATCTTAAAAAAAAAAAAAAAAGAGAGAGAGAGAGAATGAAAAGACCAGTCACAGAGTAGAGAAAATATTTGCACAAAACACATCCATGGGTAAAGGACTTTTTAAATAAGAAATATAATATAAAGATGTCTTAGTAGCAACAAGAAATCAAAAACCTAATTTAAAAATGTGAAAAGAGCGGTGGGCTAGGAAACCCAGTCAGTTAAGCATCTGCCTTTAGCTCAGGTCCTGGGACTGAACCCCACCACTGGGCCCCCGGCAGAGAGAAGCCTGCTTTTTTCCCTCTCCCGCTGCCTGCTGCTACCTCTCCCTTGTGCTTGTGCTGGTAATAAATAAATAGAATCTTTAATAAAGAAAAAAAAAAAAGGATCTTGAAAAAGATGCTCCACTTTGTATGTCATTAAGAAATTGCAAATTTAAAACACGGGTACTATTACATATCACGGAGAATATAACAAAAAATCCAAAGCAATAGTAATACCAAATGCTAGCAAGGATGTGGGACATAACCGAACTCTCATTCACTGTTTGGTCAGAATGCAAAATGGGAGGCACTGTGGTGAGACAGCTTGGCGTTTCCTCACAGAACTAACACATTCTCACTATAAGATCAGTAATTGTGCTCCTTTTTGTATTTAACCCAAAGAGCTTAAAACTAGTGTCCACACAAAACCTGCACACGGATGTTTACAGCAAGCTTTATTATCTGAAGTGCCAAAACTTGGAACGCCAATCCAATCTCCTTCATAGGTGAACAGGTACACTTTGCCACACCCACACACAATGGATTATTCGACAATTAAAGTATGAATTATTAAGACTCCACCTTAAATGCACTTCGAAAGACCCTTAAAATGCATATTGTTCAACTCTATTGCTAAGTAAACCAAAATTTTTATTTGTGACCAGGTCTTCTCTAACCCCATGGTGGTTTGGCGAGAATCACAACCCCGAGATCATAGTTCAGATGCCTAGAAACCTAGCAAGCCAGGTGCCTTGAAAAGGGTTAAAACGCTAGACAGTCAAAAGATCCCGGGCTGAGGGAGTGAGAGAGGAGGGTGCAGGAGGAGAGGAGAAGAAACAAATTAGAGGAGGTAAAGGGGGTTTTTCAGGCAATTAAACTAGGCTGTACCGATACCAACAGTGAGGTATGTATCATTATACATTTGTTCAAAACCACACAGAAACTATAGAAAGAGGATGTGAAACTAATGTAAACCTGGATTTTAATTAATACTGTATCATGTGTTCTCAGTGGTAACAAGGTACCACAACAAGTATACATATAATCGGAGATAGTGAGTTCAGTTAGATGGAAAAAATATTTATCCCTGTACTCAGCGGGGTATTTCCTCCTCTGAACCCAGTTCAAGTACAAATCCCCAAAAGGCCAGAAGTTGGGAGATCCACAAGAGGTCCGTTGGAACACAGGAAAATAAATGAGCAAACCAGACAAGCTGCATGGTAATTAAGAACCATTAACCATGAGAGATTGCAGTGACATTCACTTCAAATTAAACCCACAGTAGAGTTTAAAAGTTTAGCTACTTTACTTAACTAGCTGCCAATCAGGGATGGCAAACAAAGCCATAATTCCAAACGTAACCTGGGAATTAATCATTTTAAAAACTTACCCAATAATCTGAAATTAGTAGCTTTTAATGCTATGAAAATTACATGGAAATTTGGCCCCCAAAGATTGAAGTTTCTCTAAGCTGCCAAGAAGTCGTAAAAACACTCTTCCCAGATACATGGACTTATAAATATCACTATATACGATCTCCACCGAGACCCCAGCAGACAGAATCCCCAGAACCATCACTCTGTAATGATGAGAACCTTAAGAGAGTACTAAAGAGGGCATATGAAATTATGAGCTATGACCCTGAAAACATTGTCCCATTTCATCGAGACCAAAAAACCAAAACCTAGGTGTGAAGCATATAATCTGCACACTACATAGGGGGTTTTGAAAAGCCATAGAAAGATTGGTGTGAGCTCACAATGGTGTGTGTGTTTCCAACCATTCCTTGACAAAAACAATGGACAAACAGAGATTGAACTAAATGTCCCTGTATCTCCCATATAAAATTCGCTCACAGATTTATCATGCAACTCCAGCTCTGCTCTAAGACCTGGGGACACAGTTACATGAAAAGAAAAAGGACAAGGGTCTATGACTTTTATGGAGCAGATATTCTAATGCAGAAAAAAAATGAGAAAATAAATATGTTAAACAAACATTATATAAGAACCGTGATCCAATAGTGATTAATGCATAGGATCACAGCAAAAGAAAACAGGACACAGTAAAAGGTCTGAGTGACAAATGGGATGTATTTTAACTGGATGAACCAGGAAATATAGAACAATGAGTTGAACTAAAATGACACAAAGGAGCTAGCCACAGGA